>NC_091441.1:811250-1159375 GCF_964237555.1 Oryctolagus cuniculus | reverse complement strand
CTGCAGGTGGCAGCTTTACCAACTACGCCACAGCGCCGGCCCCCATGCCACATTCTCCTAACAGCCGCCCAGGGAGCTGTGCAGGGAGCGTCCGCAGCTGTCTGTGCCGAGGACAGAGGCAGCCAGCACCACTCGGTGCCCCTGTGGGCGGCACGCACGCCCTTCCGCTTCTGAGCCCATGGCGACTCTTGGATGGTCGGACAAGGTGAAAGTAGCTGAACTGAACTGACACAGCTGAGTGCCACGCACTTGCCGTTGGTTCCTGCACGGGGCCGACACAGGACACAGTGCCGGGGAAGCCGCAGGGATGCTGGAGCCCAGCAGAGACTCCAGCGCAGGCTTCCAGCCGGGAAAGGCTCTCGGGCTCTGGTTGAGGCCCGGAGCAGGGGGCAACCCGTGCACCTTTGGAGACGTACCGGCCTGGACCAGAGCAGCTCTGCCCTGAGAGACAGCTCTTCCATCCCAGGCTCCCGAGGGACCCTCCCCTGCCCTCTCATGGGCATCAAGGCCACGCCCCTCTTCCTAAGTAGCCACTCACTGCAGTGATCGCCCCGAAGGCTGGCAGATTCCACATTTCGAGGTCAGGGCCCCACCCGAATGCACACAAAACCAAGGCTCCCTGTCCAACACTTTAAAATTCCTCACACCGGGGCCAGCGTCATGGCACACTGGGTAAAGCTGCCTCCCTCAATGCCAGCATCCCATATGGGCGCCCAGCTCCACGTCCAGTCCGGCTCCATGCCAACAGCCTGGGAAAGCAGCAGAAGACGGCCCAAGTGTTGGACCTCTGCACCCACGTGGGAGACCTCGACGAAGCTCCTGGCTCCTGGCTTTGGCCTGGCACAACCATTGCAGCCATCTGGGGAGTGAACCAGCTGACGGAATCTCCCTCTGCCTCCCCCCTTTCTGTCTATCTCCCTGTCTGTAACTATTTCAAATAAATACATCTTTTTTAAAAAATAATAAGCAACATCCCTCATGCTGAGGCCGTGCCTGTTTTAATGAAGAATAAAGTGGGGGAACGGGAGCCCGAGGTCTCACTCACGAGGAGGAAGTGCGGGGACCTTGCTTCTGTCCTGGGGAGTGCTGGCACTGTCTCAGGGCCTCGGCAGGGACCGACACCCCGTCAGCTCCCAGGGCCCGGGTCAGAGTGCGTGCGTTTGCTTCCTGGAGGCCGTGTGCTCTCACTTCCGTTTCCAGCACGCAGCTGACCTGCAGGAACCTCACCTGTCCCCTGAGATCGTCCCAGGCAAGAAGCTGACGTCAAGAGACCGGGCCGAGCACGTGGCCCCAGGTGCTGCCCCCGTGCCTTCCTTTCAGCTCAGCTCACAGCGAGTGAGGACCTGGAGTCTCGTCCGCCGGGCAGGAGTCTGCGAGAATGGAGACTTCTGAAACCACGGACAACAGGCAGCACCTGCCGGACGCCGCCCCGGACCAGGACACAGCTCCCAGTTCACACGGCCCACGTGAGGCACAGACACATGGCAAGACACATCGAGAACTCCTCCCCAGGGTCTTCCAGTGCCCAGGAGCCGACCCCTCCGTGGGGAGCAGGCACTGTGCCAGCTCACAAGCCCCTGACCCGCAGGCTCAGGGGGGCGAGAGCAGCAGCGGGACCACGTGCCCTCGTGTCGGTGGACGCTGAGAGGACACTCGGGCCCGCAGGTCGGAGACGCACCTGCGCAGAGCCGCATCCCGCCGGGCGCCTGCTCCGGCTCAGGCCGTTTCAACTTCAGAAGCTGCTGAGCTTCCAGGTGAGCAGGAAACAAATCATAAACGCGACGGGCTCGGCGGTGGCGGCAGCAAACCCACGCCGGCCGGCAGCCTGCCAGGACCGGCGCTCCCACTGCACGGGGTCCCGCGGCCTCACAGCTGCCTCTCTGCAGCCGCATGGGACGCACACAGAGCTGAGCCTAGGACGGGTCAAATGGCACACGTTTCCCGGAGGCGGATGGTGGGGGCAGAGTCAGAGCCCAGAGCCCACCTCCAGAATAGTCCGACCACGCAAGGGCCTATGGGCCGGACCCGGCTACCACCTGTGTACAACACGTGATGCTGACATCCTTTTTAGATCTGTTTATTTAAAAGGCAGAGAGGACGAGAGAGAGAGAGGCTGACCTATGGCTGGGCCGCTGCAAAGCCAGCAGTTGGAGATGCATTGTGGTCTCCCAGCCGGCACCTGCTACCTCCCAGGTGTACATCAGCAGGAAGCAGAGCTGAGACTGGCGCCCAGGCTCTGATCTGAGATGCGGGCGTCCCCAGCAGCACCCTAACCACGACACCAAACACTCACTCCCATGTTTACATTTTTAATGCTCGTAAAAACAAAGAAAAGAACGTGGAAATCACGGGAGACCCAGACTCCAGGCTCGTGGTTGAGGTTGCGCTGCAGCCCGGTCGCCAGTTCCCGTCAGAGGGGTCTGCTCACTACCCTGGGCCACCTCCAAATCCATGCACTGGACAACTGGACTACTGTAGATAAAACAAAAAACGGCAGCGCTACAGCACATCGGTAAGGCCACTGCCCGCAGTGCCGCCTTCCCATATGGGCGCCGGTTCAAGTCCCAGCTGCACCACTTCCGATCCAGCTCTCTGCTGTGGCCTGGGAAAGCAGTGCAAGATGGCCCAAGTCCTTGGGCCCCTGCTACTTGGGAGACCTGGGTGAAGCTCCTGGCTCCTGGCTTCAGCCTGGCCCAGCTCCAGCCATTGTAGCCATTTGGGGAGTGAACCAGCAAATGAAAGACACCTCCCTCTCTCTCTCTCTCTCTCTCTCTCTCTCATTCTGTGTGTGTGCGTGTATAACTCTCTCAAATAAATAAATAAATCTTAAGAAAGAAAAACACCACATGTTAGTCTAAAACGTGTAGTTTGAAGCTGTGCAGCTAGGGTACAGCAGGAGCCACAGTCTGAAAGCCCAGAACAGCCATAAAGCAAAGCTTTCTGGAACGACCACGGACAACGCTGCCCGGGAGCTCCCCTGTTGGACGTTGCAACTCCCCCCCCTGCCCTCCAACTGTAGCCTGCTCTTCAAAACCAACAAGGAGTGCTTGTCGCCTCTGGATGGGAGGCAAGCACATCAGACTAACAAATGGGGAGGGTTTATTAGCTGTTTATAACCTGTATTTTTTCTAAATTGCTGGAGTTAGCATAAAAGAGACATGTCATATTGATGTGAAGTCTCCCAGTTAGGATTATGAATTCCGTGTCAGCACAATTGCCTTGATATCAATATGTTTTTTCATGAATTGCAAAGAAAAGCAGGTGTATAAAAATAAAACTCACATAAAATATAAATTATCATCGTGCGAGTTAATTCTGTGCCCTCAGGATACAATACTCACACACTTTGTATTCTCAAAAATGTCTGCAAGTTACTTTTTGAGCTTTATTTATTTATTTCTATTTACTCACCATTTTCCCCTCACTGGAAGAGGTGTCTGATTTCCATAACGGTCCCTGGGGCACCGCCGCACAGGCTGCTCCTGCCTTGACCTTGGCTCCCAGGCAGTGGACACACAGCCGACGCCCATCCCCTCCTCCGAGGTCTGCGAAAGGAAACCGGAAAGCAGGCGTCCCTCCTGGTCAATCAGGTGCCCACGGCACACGTGTCCACGGAGCCTGCCGCTCACCACAGCGGCTGTGCCAGCAGGGGCTTCTGTCCTCCTGCCACGCACATCTTACCCATAAGCCTCCAGGGGAGAGAATGGAGTCCCTGGCTGAGCTGTCACCCCGGCCAGAGCTGACGAGCACCCCTGCCCCGAGCACGCCGGCCGGGGACAGCTCGGGACGAGGCCGGGAGGAAGCACCTCCCACCTCTGCAGCGCCGGGTCCCAGGGCGTTTGCGTTTCTCTCGAAACAAGACGCCCAGCGGAGGGCCGCCCTCCACCTGCTGCGGAGACCTGGCTCGCGCGCCCGCCCCTCCTCTTGCCGACAATCCTCAGGAGCCGTGTAAAACACTCAGGGCGTGACCAGATGGCTTTCATAGCCAAGCCCATGCCAGGGACGCCCGGGACTCTTGCCAATCCTGCTCTCCAGCCGGGGCACAGAAAACCTTGCCTCCTTGGCATTTATCTGGAGCCACGGGAGGGGCTTCTTGCCCGTGGGACGTGAAGGCGGATGCCGGAGCTGCCACGCCCGAGGCCTGGCCACTGCCATCCTCCAGGATCCACAGAGTCGTGCCTTGCAGCCCAATGTGGAGGGCCCAGAACCCCAACAGGTGCATATAAAGACAGTGGCCCCGCAACGGAGGAAGCAGAGACCCCAGGGTCACCACCCGGCAGGGAGGATGTGCACGGCCAGCCAGGCGGTGCAGAAGCGGCAGCCTGGGGCGACTCCCGTCACAGCCGCTGGCCCGGATGCTCCTGGGGGAGCAGAGCAGACGTCTGGCCGGCACCCCCACCGGGAGAAACCACTCCCGCGTTCCCAGAAGACCCAACATCCATCCTGCTTCCTTCCCAGTAACTCAGCACGGAGCTTTGCTCCCGGCGAAGACGGATCTACAGCTCCTCCCCAAGAATCAGAGCCATCACACGACTCAGCGACTGGCTGTGTCTATCACCCCGTGAGACTGGGCACGAAGGGGAACGCCTGGCGCGCGCCCGCCCACGTGTCCAGGGCCCGTGTGGCGACGCCGATGCCGCCCTCGCGGTGTGCGTGGCTGTGGTGCTGGGTAGTTTCTTAGCAACAGAAATCCAGTCCGAGCCCTCGGCAGCATCCGGCACTGTGCCTGGACACTTGGTGAATATTTCATCAGCCTATACACTGTCAGTTCTGCCGGGATCTGCCGCTCGCGGGTCTCTCTATTGGAGTTCGTTTCTTAATTATATTGATCACTCATATCATGTGGACAATAATTGGTTCTTTTCTTCGCACCATGTATTTTTAATGAAGCGCTTGTGACCTCTTTGTCAGTGCAGCCTGCCTCCCAGACAAGTGCACCACTTACACTGCAAGGCGGGCTCTTCTGCTGCAGGGGCGCATTCGCAGGTGGAGGGGTACCCCTCGTCCATCAGGAGCATCGTCTCCACACTCGGGGAGCCGTGCTGAGAGTGAGGAAGAAACAAGTCTTGTGGTTTTCAGAGCAGAGCTGAGACCGGGGGTCCCAGAGCCCAGGGCAGAGGAGCCGCCCCCCACCTCCCGACAGTCGGGACCCAGGCGTCTGCTCTCAGGCTCAGCTCGCGCCTCAGAGCCACCGCCAGGCAGGCGGCATGGGCTACCGGTGGCAGCGAAGTGTGCGGGTTCAGTTCTGTCCGCGATGCACCTGGACTGCAGCCCAGAGCGAGAACGACCAGAACACGCCTCTGTCCCCTGGGGACACGCCGCCCTCCAGAAGCCGTGACCGTCTGGTGTCTCCACCCCCGCCTGACCCCGCAGTGTGCCTCATCAGAACCTCCAGGGGGCGCAAGTCCCAGGTGGCGACTGCAGCTTCCCCACAGCTGTGAGAGAGCAGGCTCTTGGCACCCAGCGTGCCCTGCCCCCACTGCTGGGTGCTGGCCAGGACACGGTGCCTCTCTGGAAACTGCCCCTGCCCCGCCCCAGCAGGCCACGCCCCTCCCGGCCCCAGCCAAGGCCGGCAGTGCCAGGGCGCTGTGCTCCCCCTGGAAGCCACATGCTGTGATCCTAGCTCCTGGGGGCGGAGCTGGAGGCGGGACTTGGGCAGGTGGTCAGGCCTCAGTGGGGCCTCAGGAGCGGTGTCCAGGCCCCGATCAAAGAGGCCCCAGCCAGCAAGCTCTGCCCTCCCCGCGTGAAGACCCAGGAGCAGGAGCAGCCCCCACCGCAGCTGCTTGCGCTGCCTGGCCCGGGGTTCCCGGCTGCAGCCTGACCCAGCCCCGGGTGTTGAAGGCGTCCTGGGAGTAGCTCCCCCTGTGACTGTCTCTCTGCCTCTCTCCCTCTGTCTCTCTGCCTTTCACATACATACGTCTTTACACACAGGGGCCTGGGCCTGTCTCGGGCTCCCTGTGGGGGCTGTCTCAGCCAAGTCGTTGGTCTCTAACGCCCGGCATTAGGGACGAGGGAGGGCATCAGGCCCAGCTCCTGCCTGTGGAGTGCCCGATCCTGGGCCTGCTTTTGTCCCTCCCCCCCCCCATCAGCACAGGGGAGAGCACCACAGGCCTCAGGACAGCCTGCAGGGGTGTCCGGGAGGGGCCGAGCTGCGTGCACTTGCGGGTCCCCGGCCCCTCCCGGAGCCTCCGCACCCGGAGACAAAGGCGAGAGGTGCACGCCCGGCCAGCTTCGCAGGGCCTGACTGTGGCAGGAAGGGGCAGCTTCACAGGGCCTGACTGTGGCAGGAAGGGGCAGCTTCACAGGGCTTGGCTCACGGCCGCACAATCCCCCCACCGGGCATTGTGAGCACAGTGCAAAGGCTGCGCGACCACAGCTGGGAGAACGAGGGCGGCTGGGGCCCCGCTCACCTGGGACCCCAAGTCTCACACACACGGGGAGCTGTTTTATCTCCCTCCTCACTCGGTCTGATGCCCAGCACGCGGCTGAGCTGCCTCGGCCTGACAGCAACCTCTCAGGCTCCCCAGGCTCCCTGGCTTCGAAACACAAAAGGAACAGAGGTCCACAGTGGTGTTTCCCTCCACTGCCTCCCAGAGGCCCTGGGGTGACAGAGCCCCGTGTACACCCAGAGACCCTGGGGTGATGGAGCCCCGTCTGCTCCCAGAGGACCCTGGGGTGACGGAGCCCCGCCTGCAACCAGAGGCCCTGGGGAGACAGAGCCCCGTCTGCTCCCAGAGACCCCGGGGTGACAGAGCCCCGTGTACACCCAGAGGCCCCGGGGTGACAGAGCCCCGTGTACACCCAGAGACCCTGGGGTGACAGAGCCCCGTGTACACCCAGAGACCCTGGGGAGACAGAGCCCCATCTGTACCTAGAGACCCTGGGGTGACAGAGCCCCGTGTACACCCAGAGACCCCGGGGTGACAGAGCCCCGTGTACACCCAGAGGCCCCGGGGTGACAGAGCCCCATCTGTACCTAGAGACCCTGGGGTGACAGAGCCCCATCTGTACCTAGAGACCCTGGGGTGACAGAGCCCCATCTGTACCTAGAGACCCTGGGGTGACAGAGCCCCGTGTACACCCAGAGGCCCCGGGGTGACAGTGCCCTGTCTGTACCTAGAGACCCTGGGGTGACAGAGCCCCATCTGTACCTAGAGACCCTGGGGTGACAGAGCCCCACGTACACCCAGAGGCCCCGGGGTGACAGTGCCCTGTCTGTACCTAGAGACCCTGGGGTGACAGAGCCCCACGTACACCCAGAGGCCCCGGGGTGACAGTGCCCTGTCTGCACACCCATGCCCATACACACCTGTGGTGACATCACTTGCCCTCCCCTCCAGAGGCCTCTGGAAGGCAGCAGCAGGTACACCCCGGCTCCTCTTGGGGTTTTCTGTAGGTTTTCGTGAGGGAGTGTGTGGATGTCAGAGCTCAGGGCCCTTCCTGTGGCCCGGCTGTGGCCGGTCCTCAGGGAGACGGGCACACACAGCGTGTGGCACAGCAGTGCTGCGTGGCGGGCGCACGTCTCCCTCCCACCTTTACTTTGGCCGTGTGTTGCTTGTCCCACAGGGGACCTGCCCCGCCCGGGTTTCCTGTACTCACATCACGGCCACGGTGGGATCCACATTTTAATCCTGGCTCCCGTGTGTTCCTCTGATTCTAAGACGTAAGGACCCGAGGATGAGGGGCACTGATAGAATTGGAATATTTACTCACCACAAGAACTTTCAAAGCCAATGGGAGGCTTAGTGTTGCTTTCAGGGGTATTCAGTGCTCCCATGGTCCCAATTTCTCAAAGCCGATTTCCTGTTTTCTAAACCCAACTGCAGAGCCAGCTCACATCTCCCCTGACGAACTCCATCGAGCACCATGGCAACTCGCACAGCCGTCGAGGTGGCTAAACTGTTGGAGAAGCGACCAACACCCTGTACCGTGGGCCACGCATCAGAGCAAACAGCTGCTGAGACAAAACAGAGAAACCAGCAGCAAGGAAGACAGGTCGGCGTGGCTGTGACCTGCCGGCAAATGGAGGCATCGCTGGGAGTCGTTCCAAGTCAGAATCTGAACGTCAGCCGGATGAATGATCTAGAATGAATGACGGAGCCTTTTTATCCAGTTGGAGAATACGGTCTCCAAAACTAGCCCACGATCGGAGCACTCTGTGAGTCCTGCGGTGGCCAGTGCCAAGCGTTCCGCGTGTCTCCCACTGCTGCAGGAATTCCTACGGCAGCGTGAGAGCAGGAGCCGGGCTGGCCAGCCCTGAGCTGCTGGCGGGTCCTCAGCCCGGGGCCGGGGCACGGTGCCATCAGTGCGGGCCTGTCTCAGGCCCGACGATCACGCTAGACTCACTCTGCTTAAATGACAAGTGGCCTGGCCTGCCCCAGGTGTCAGCTGGCGACTCCCCCCAAGGGGCCTAACACAGTGCTTTGTCCCAGCAAGGCATCGAGGAATGTTTAAGTGACAAGGAGTCTTACCTGAAGTCGTCCCATAACTAGGCATTGAGATCCTACTAGAAGCAGCCACATTTTACTAACGCTGGGGACAGGAACCAACCTTTGCCTCACGGGTAAAACCTCATGGGCAAAAACCCTTGGGCTCATGGGTGAGACCAGCATGAGTTTGGCCGGGACAATTAGAGGCACGGAGGCCGCCGTCGGACACATGGGTGCCCCAGGAAGCTTCCTGTAGGACCAGAATCGTAGTGCTCAAAGCTAAATCTCAGGTCGACATGTGGCACAGCAGGTTAAGCCACCACCCGTGACACTGGGGACCAGGTGAGTGCCGGCTGGAGCCTCGGCTGCTCCACTTCCGATCCAGCTCCCTGCGGGTGGCCTGGGAAACCAGCAGAGGGTGAGCCAAGTCCTTGGCCCCCCGCCCCCAAGTGAGAGTCCTGGCCAGTGAGGCCCTTTGGGGAGTGAACCAGTTGATTTCTCTCTCTGTGCAACTCTGCCTTTCTAATTAATTAGTTAATAATAAATAAATAAAATAATATATTTTTTAAAAAGATGAATCTACAGAAACTGAATGCCTGCAGTGAGAGCTTGGAGCAGCATCGCCCAGAGGACACAGTAAGAGGACTTCTGTGACCTCTCAGTTCGCTGAGTTCCGAGGCACGGATGGGACGGTGCCCTATCGTGGTTCTAGTCACATAAATCTGCCAACAGATTACAGGAAACAACTAAAAAGGTGACAGTCATCCTCACACCCTGTTTAACGGTGACACAATGTAGGCAAAAACAAAACATGGCTAACAAGCCACATCTAATACATTTTACTGGGTTTTTCTATTCTGTTGTCTGGTAAAGAAAGCCTAAATCAAGCACGGCGCAAACCTGTCGGTGAGTTCTCTGGGATTTTACTCAAAAGCACGGCGTCCGGGCTCAGTGTGGACCGCAGTGCAGTCCATCCTCCCAGAGTCTCGGCCACGGCGTTCACTCAGGACTACCAGAAACTGCCGATTCCTTGTTTAAACAACAGAACAAAAATCTTTGTAAGTTAATTCCCTTAATTATTCTATCTGAAGAAAGTCAGATCCTTAAGTGCTTAATCAAATGGCAGGTGTGAATGTCACCAGGTAAGAATGAGTCTGGTCACCGAGGTTTTTAATTTAAATGTCAGCACTGCAATTGGTGCAGTTCTAAATTCTCCGGCTAGAAAATCGGAACCAACCCCCTCTGAGCTTCCAAGGCCCTGCGAGCAGTGCCACGCCCAGGAGCAGGTGCTTAGCCTCATGGCTGAGATGTCCACTCCCCAGTGCCTGGGTGCCTGGGTGCCCGGGTGCCTGGGTGCACGCTGGCTCCTGACCCCACTTCCGTGCCCTGTCGGACAGTTTCCCCAGAACTCCAGCTCAGGGTGCAGGGCAGGGCAGGGCAGGCTCTCACATCTGCTTGCCCCGCCCCTTGGCCTGCAGCTCCTCCCCTGCACCCCAGGAAGAGCCTGACGTCGGGCAGGCTGGGGCGCAAGCTCCGGTGAGTTGTGTGACTTAGGCGGCTTCTAACTTCTTCACGTGTCTGGTTTCGCGTCTTTCGCATTGTCTGAGCAGCGTCCAGCAACTCACGGTGTCGGCGGCCATTCTTCTCACCCCAGCACACGCAACAAACATTACCCGTTGTCACCGGTGAGCACAGCTCTCCCCATTTTGAACAGGAAGAATCGAGAACTTGGCCATTTCACTGCTGTCTGATGGGACACTGGGTGCGGTCCACGGGCCCTGAACCTGTCGGCCGTCACTCACCAGCGGTGACCGTGACGGTGACAGACTGGGAGGGCTGCAGCAGCCTCCAGCTTGGCCGGCAGCAATGCCCCCGTGGTTCCAATCAGGGCTCCCTTCTGAGTTTCCAAAGTCCCACTCGGAGCCGCCCAAGGAACCTCGGATCGGCCCTCAAGACGCCGGCACTCAGGCTGTCAGCCACTCTCCATTGCCCCCAAGGTCACCTTGAACTTGATGCAAGCACAGTTGTGGTCTCGTTCCGCCAGTTTCATTCGTTCTGGGCTTCTCTGCCCCTTAGATGGTGAGCTCTCTGAGGCCAGGCTTGGCTGCGCCGAGCCTCTGCACTGTGCCGGGGCCCCGGGTTAGGAGACCTTCCGGCCCGGAACGTCTGCATCAGGGCTTTTCCCGCTGACACTTCAGTAAAACGTCTCCGGTTCCACTGCAGATGCTTGCAAGGCCATTCTCCATAATTTATGAAACAGGGCATTGAATAAGCATCTGGCTTTCTCTTCTCGGCGAACAGCCCCGGTCACTTGGTTTCCATTGATCGGCCACTGTGGCTCTGGCTTCCGTCTTCTGAAATGTCGCCCCCACCCCGACTCTGCTGGTCACAGGCTCTGAGCCTTGCCCAACAGACAGCGACTGCATCAGAGCCGGAAGGCTGGCGAGCCATCGGAGGCCCCATCCGTCATGCCCTTCTCGGAGGGGCTCGGGGTCGGGGCTCACCTCAGCACAGGTGTCTCCAGGCAGGAGAGGACCTGCCTGTGCTCAGTCTCTTACGGCTGCTTGGCCGCAGCAGCCCCCAAGTGCAGGAGGCACCAGGTGATCCTCGAGGCCCGCCTGGCCTGGGTGCGAGCCCGGCTTCCAGCTGGCCCAGCAAGCACGCCTGCTCCTTCCCCTCCCCGGACTCTTGGAACTCCATCTGTGAGACCAGAAAACAAAACACAATAACGTGTCAAAGGACTCTGGTGAGCAGTGTGGCGAGCACTGATGCTCCGTTTAATTCAGCTTTCGATACACAAACAGCCGCCGTCTGCGTATCTTCGGTTTTAGATTCCAGCATCCTGCCCCAGCTGGGGCCCCCCAGCCGTGCTTTCCAACGTGACTATTTCTTAGATCCATAGGTGACCTTCTCCTGTTCTTGGCCTTCTGTCTCTAAATTTGCATAAAATGTTTCCTTGGTTCAATCTGGCTCTTTGCACTCAGCCCGGCCTCCTCCACGAGGCTCTGCGCGGAGAATTTACATGCACAGTGGTAAGTTGGAACACAGTGCTGGCCAGCACCCTGTGAGATTTTTGTTTTTGAGGAAAATTAGATTTTTGTGTTGTTGTTCCTTTTAACTCAGTCACTGGGATGCTGATTTTGATTAAGGAGCTTTCATTCGGGGGAAACAAACCTTCCAAACCCGGAGGAGCCTGGAGAGGGAAGAAGTGGGGACGGGAAGAAGGAAGTGAGGACGCTGGATGGAAACTGAACAGGAAGGGGAAGCGAACGTGGCGACGCAGAGGCGGGGAGACGGCCGGCATCGTGTCCAGAGTCAGCGCCTGTGCGCCAGGCGGCATCAGAGAAGCAGGACGTTAGCCAGAGGCCACTGATTGGTGAGCCCAGCCGGGCACGGGCATCAGCACAGAGGTCAGGTCCGCATCCCGGCTTTATTCCTCACTGGGTCTGGGGTCCAGGCACGCGCACCCCACAGACCACACCGAAGTGCACTCCCATAGCACACGCCGACTCCCCCGAGCACCCGTACAGCCACCGACGTGGTGCGTGGGGTCCCTGAGGGGCTCCTGTCTTCAGCCCTGCTCACTCTGTGACACGGGTGCCCACAGCAGCCAACATGCCCAGATACGCAGCAACGGAGGCGTGGGCATTGCCACTAACGAGCGAGGCAGCCGTGGGGCTGACCATAGCCCCGTGGAAAATCGACAGTGGGACAGCAGTTCCCGTGTGCAGTGCCCGGCACGGTCCAGGAGGGGACGACGCCCACGTGCGTGTCTGTGCAGGAGGCACCTGGAGGTCAATGGCTTCAGACCCCATGCCCTGCCCTGCATATCTGACATGTCGATGAGGACAGACGTCCAAGCACCCGCACTAAGTGAGCTCCTGACACTTTCTGCACCGCCGACACAGGACGCACACCGAGTGCCATCTTTGTGTGCTCGCCGCTCTCTCCCCTGGAGCGGGCACAGCACCTCGGCATTAGGCGCTCCGCAGGTGTGCTGTAAGAGAGAGAGTGGGTGGCATGGAGGCAGGGCAGTGGGGCAGCGGGGACGGCACCTCCACGCGGCTCCCACCGCCTGTGCGGCGTGGCGCCTAGGCCCTCCTCACAGCAAGTTGGGTTTGCTATTCGACTTCTCTGCAGGCGTCTCAAGGAAGTGGAAGCTCACATGCAATTCACCACTGGCCGTGGGAGAGCGAGCTGTGGCCCCAGGTCTGTGTCACAGCCCCGCCAGGGCTGCAGCTGAGGGGATGCGAGAGGCAGCGGCGGCAGGCTGAACGGTCCCCAGTGCACAGCGCCAGGGTCAGCGCACCCCGGGCGGCCATGCCGAGAAGCCCAGATACACAGCACGCGTCCCATGACTCGGGGAGCCGGGTACACAGCGCATGCGTCCCGTGACTCGGGGAGCCCGGGTACACAGCGCATGTCTCCCGTGACTTGGGGAGCCCGGGTACACAGCACGCACATCCTGTGACTTGGGGAGCCCGGGTACACAGCGCGCACATCCTGTGACTTGGGGAGCCCGGGTACACAGCGCAGCACGTGCGTCCCGTGACTCGGGGAGCCCGGGTACACAGCGCGCGCGTCCCGTGACTCGGGGAGCCCGGGTACACAGCGCATGTCTCCCGTGACTCGGGGAGCCCGGGTACACAGTGCATGCCTCCCATGATTTGGGGAGCCCGGGTACACAGCGCAGCACGTCCTGTGACTCGGGGAACCCGGGTACACAGTGCGCGCGTCCTGTGACTCGGGGAGCCCGGGTACACAGCGCGCGCGTCCCGTGACTCGGGGGCGCTCCGGGTTTCTTCTGCCTCCTTTCCTGACTGCACACATCCGGGCGCCGGCTGGGATGGAAGCAGCGGCAGGAACGATGCGTGAGCGATGCTCCGGTTCTTGTGGAGATGGAGCCGAGTGGCAAATGGAAATGAGGCGAGGCGAGCTAACAGCCGCGTCCTGCAGCCGCCAGCGTCCGCGCCGTCTTGGCGTGCGCACTTGAGCTCCCGGCATTGAATTGCATCCTCCTGGAAGAATGGTCGGAGCCGCAGTCACGGCGCCGGATTAAGGGAGCCTGCACAGCTTCAAACACCGCGGAGCAAGTTCTGAGCCTGTCGCACAAAGTTTCTGCTCTGCGGGCTGGTAAACAGCACACTGTCTCTTTAACTGCTTGGATTTTATTTCTTTTCTTTTTTTTTAGTGTAAAGATTACATTTAATATCTATTTCCCAGCAGTGTGCAAACTGACATCATCTACTCATAAAAGCGGAACGCTTTGCTTTTTTAAGCTTCAAGCTGAATAACAAATTGCCACCGATGACAGCATAAAAGAATAACAGAATGGAATCAAAAGAAAATTCATTGTCAACAGAAGCCCCCCGCTGAGGAATTTCAATTTCATATATCTAATTATCCCTGTCAGTTGGAGGGACTGGCAGAAAGCATTCTTTGTTCTCCCGTTCTGCCTCCCGCTTCTCACTCTCAATTAATTCCGGCATACAAATATGACTAATTGTCTTCACAGTGCTCAAGAGCTCTGTATATAGATGTTCGCGCACTGAAAATGATTTCGGGGGCATTCATGCCCCGATTTATGATATTTGAACACAATAGATATGCATAATTCAGGTGACCATGTTAGGGGCTCGCAAGCCCGCGTTACAGAGATTAGGCAAGAGTCTCTTTCACGGCCTTTTTTCATATCTGCTTTGTGACAGTCGCTCACTTTGCACCTATTAAAAGAGGAAGCACAATATGTCTGCTGCGGCTCATTGAAATCGCCATGAACAAGACCATCAGCATTTAAATAACATATGGGCAGTCAGGGGGCCGGGCGGCCCAGGGCAGAGAAATATTGGGCACTTTCTGAAAACACAAGGTCTCCGCGCCAGGGCTGAAGTTTGGGTTTGGATTTCTGCTGCGCGGCGGTGGCGCTGGGGGAGTGCGCTCAGCTGTTGGTCGCGGGGGGTGGGGGGTAGGGTGGGGGGGACCTTTTTTTTCCTTTTTTGTGGCTTGTGCCTTTTTGCCCCTCGGGCTTGGTCGGAGTTTTCAACGCCTCTTCAGTTAATGTAGCTAATGATTCCATTGTCTTCTCTTAGTAAAAATAACTAAAGACTGCTCTCATTCACTTTAACTTCAGCAACTCCTCTGCACGCTGTTTGCGACGGCAATGGCGCTGAGACAGAATGAACAGGAAGGGACAGGTCGGGGACGAGGGCTTTGTCACCAGGGAAGGACCGGCTCTGAGACCACATTTTCTCTGCATTTCCTCAGAATCATGGTTGGGATGACAACTCGAAGGCCCCTCCGGCTCAGAAACCAAGCGTTAGAGATCGACCCAGACTGTCGTCTAAGCACTCCGGTAAAACAAATCGGCACTAGGACTACTTTCATTTAGCCGTTACTGGATAGGGTTAAGGGAGCACTTTCCGATCTTGCATTTTATTATCATCTGTACTTTCTTGTTGCAGAAAATTTCAGATGAAGCCTGCTCTGCTCATAGCTGGACAGCCTCCTGAGAGTCTGAGAGAATGAAAGCCGTTCCTAACAAGTGGGCATTTTTGGAGTCTGATCATTATTGTCAAGGTTACTAATAAAAGGCCAATATGACATTCTAAAGAGCTTAGTATAAATTACCAAAAAGAAAAAAAAGTGCTTTTGAGCAGTGAAAGAGATTTTTTGTCAGTTGCCCTCCTGAATGCTCTCAGTGTGGGACTGTACGAGGGTGTTTCCAGCTGGCTCTGCGGAGAGCAGCGACCGAGCCCGCGGTTCCTACCCAGGTGCGCAGGAGCCCTGCTTACCTGTTGGCAACGGCTGAGCGGCCACACAGCGACACACTCCTCTGCTGCTCAGGGAGCCAGACGGAACCCGGCCCGCCACCACGGCCTCCCAGCCCCTCCCTCTCCTCGCCCGGCCGCCCTGAGGGTCTTGTTCAGCTCTTTGCTTCTTGCACATTTTCCTCTGCTGCCGTCTGCACGGTTCACAGACTCAAGCCTGAGGCAGGGGCAGGTGCTTGGCGCAGCGGTTGGGAGTCCGGGCAGGTGCCCCTGCCCGTGTGGGAGCACCCGAGTCTGAGCACCGGCTCCACTCCAGCTCCAGCCTCCTGCTCACACACCAGGGAGGCAGCGGCTGACGGCTCAAGGACTTGGTCCCTGCCACCCACCTGGGAGACTGTCCTGAGTTCTGGGCTCCTGGCTTCAGCCTGCCCATGGCTGTTGTAGGCATTTGGGGAGTGAACCAACAGACGGAAGATCCCTCCCACTCTGTTTCAGTTTCTTTCTCTGTGTGTTTCTGCCTTTCAAATATAAATAAATAAATATTTTTTAAAAATATTATGTATGCACCATGAGGTTTGGTTTTGGAGCCTGAAGTCGCACTGCTCACAGCACAGACGGGACAGGGTGGAGTCAGTGGACAATTTCTCTCTCTGCCCTGTATTACACACACACACGCGCACACACACACACAGAGGTGATATGCATATGTATACATGTGTGCACATGTGTGTGCCTCTTTGTGAGTGTGCAACATTCTCGAGTAACTGCAAACGCTGCTGACGTCACCGCTGAATCCAGTCTGACAGTTCCCACGGAGGAGACACAGTCCCGTGAAGTGGATCCCACGCAGGCGGAGCCGGACGGACGGCGCCTGCGGACTCGGGCTCTGTGAACACACACTAGGTTTTGGGTGACATTTGACAGGGTTTCCTCCACATATCTTTTGCATGAAAACAGAAGTGTTCTCCGTTTTTCCAAGTTAACACAACCCCTCACGAACGCCACGGCCAAGTCGATCCGCCTCGGATACGATGGCAAGGATGCGTGAACTGTGGAAGCGCCGTAATATTCTAAGTAATAAACAGCCAGAACCAGACAGTAAAACAAAGGAGTAAATTAAAGCTCAATCAAGAGAAAAATAGGTTTTTGTTTGCTCTCGAAAGATATTTAACGTTGCCAGGCTGAGTGGTGAGCTTCCGCGTGACATCTCCAGCGAGACACCAGAAGAGGGATATTCAATGGGGTGACAGCCCCGCTTGGCGGGTGCCACCGGCAGCCTCCACCTGCTCCCTGGGCACCTCCTCACCTCTGCCTGCGCGTGCTGGAAGACTGGGCCGTGAGGGTCCCCACGCAGGAGCTCCACGGAGAGGGAGCAGCAAGGGGCCACCAACCAGGAGCCGGGGGAGGGGCCCCAGTGGCAGAGGGGCGCGGACCCTTGAAAGGGAAGCAGGAAGGTTTCAAATCCGAGACACAGAGGAGGCGTGGCAGGCGAGCCGGACTGCCTGTGGCCAGGGTCTCCCCGACTTCTCCCAGCCGCGCTCACACCCGGGAGACTTGGGAAAGCTGTCAGGGTCTCCGGGGACAGGAGTGGGTCGAGGTCCCTCGGGAACTGCTAGTCCCGTAACACCCAGCATGGAGAGTGGACGGACGGTCCCGTTGGCTACCCTGCTCGGAGGAAGCACTGGATGAGCAAGTCCAGCTTGTACTCTGCCTCTCCCAGAGCTGTGGGAGGCGGCCGCTGATCCTGCAGCCTGCCTGCCTGCGGGGGAGAGTCGGGGAAGCCCTGCTTTGACAAAACCGCTTCACAGACGCGGTACCTTGAGGAAGAGCTGCAGAACCTGCCGCACAGACGTCTACACAGATGTCTACCACGTCGTCACGCACAGAAACACCACGATGCCGACGGTCAGGGCCCGCCAACAATTCCTGAGCCGTTTATGTCTGCATGGACATGGTGATGACTAGAAATTTTGTGTGTGTGAGGCCAAAGGTGGGGCTCCGTACAGAGACCTCACAAAATCAATGCCACCTTTGAGAAAACCACCAGGATTTTTAGTCCCAGCCTGCGTGTGTGTGAGCACTGAAGGCCCAGTTCCCAGGTTCCGCTGTTGTCGAGTGGCTGCCCGGTGAGTGGCCAGCTAACCCTGAGGCCACGAAAGCCCACGTGACACTCAGCCGTCTTAAAGTAACAGCAACTGTAGAATCAGCCACAGTCACTTTCAAGCCAGGGAAATTCCCCACGGGTTTCTCACTGCAGAGCTGTTTCATCACTCTCTCTGCCAAGATTTTGAAAACTTCAGGTTGTGATAGAACAATCGATCCCTGGACCACTGCAGGGTCAACTGTTCAGACCCTAGCAAACACCCACCAGGCTGGAGACAGCGTCCAGGCCAGCGCTGGCGACTTCCCTGAAACACCAACGTCGGAATGAATCTGACTCCAGCTGGAAACTTCTCTGTGTGCATGTAGGACCAGGGGAAGGGCCTGATCACAGGTGTGGCTGAGGGTCACAGGAATTCAACCAAGAGTCAGCGCCCGTTTCTGGCCCTAGAACAAGCCAGGGGCTCCCATGGAGGCACGGACGTGGGCAGCGAGGCTATAGCCGTGGTTGAGAAGACAACACCTCACCTAGCACAAAGCAGCACCAAGAAATAGAGAGACTGCCAGAACTTGACTTGCTAATTAGAAATTTCTAGATATTTTACCTACCAAAAACTGAAATTTGGTTTTCTTACAATTTTTACTACATTCCTATATAGTTGTGGATTCACAGAAAATTCCAAAAAAAGGATTGATGTTCTGAATTCCCTTTGCCCAGTTTCTCCCAGTGGTGCCACATTGCACGGCTGTAGCACAGTGCCACTGCCAGCAACCAGTGTTGGTGCAACCCATTGGCCTTCGCAGGAGTTCACTGTCGGCACTCACGTCTGTGTGTGCAATGAGACCATGTAGCGTGGCTCGTGTGTTACCTGCACAGTCAGGATTCAGAAAGCCCGTCGCCAGGACCCCTGAGCCCTCGCTCATAGCCTGCAGCCTCCTGGCTCTGGCTCCACGCCTAAGCAGCCCCCATCTGTTCTCCAATGACCTTGGGGTTGACTTTCCTACTTGGGATGAGTCCTCTGGGATCCATCCACGGTGCTGCATGGATCAATGGTTTCTGCCTTGTTGTTGCTGAGTTGTATTCCCTGGCATGAATGGGTGGTGACTTGTTCGGCCTTTCATCCGCTGAGTCATATTTGAGTTGTTCCAGCTGATTGGATTACAGCTGCTATGAACTTTTTTGTATGGATTTTTATTTGACTGTGACTTTTCTTTCCTCTGGGATAAATGCCCATGAATGCGAGTGCTAGGTCCTGTGATAAGCACATCTTTGCTTTTGGAGGAAGTTGGCATCCTTTTATTTCAACCTCTCTGTGTCATTTTATGTGCAGTGAGTTTCTTATAGCAGATGTTGTTGGACTAGTGTGTTTCGCGACTTTTAATCTACCCTGCCATCTCTGATTTTTAGTTGTTGTATTTACACCATTTTCATTTAAGGTAATTGGTAATATGTTAGGGCTTATAGTGGCCATTTTATTTGGTTTTCGTTTGTTTCTTCTATTTCCTTTTTCTCCAGTTTTCTTGTCTTGTCTCCCTGTGGTTCACCTGAATACATTTTAGGATTTCATCTTGATTTATTAATACCATTCTAGTGTATCACTTTGAAACTTTTACTTATGTATTTTAACTTTATTTGAAGTGTTGAGAGACACAGACAAGCATCTTCTATTCACTGGTTCGCTCTTCAAGTGCCCACGACAGTAAGGGCTGAGCCAGGACAAAGCTGGAGGCCAGGAATCCACGCCAGTCACACACAGGGTTAACAGTGGCCCAGCACTTGGGCCATCTCTGCTGCCTCCCCAGGTGTGCATCAGCAGGAAGCTGCGTCAGAACAGGAGCCAAAGCGCCAGCAGGAGGCGGACATCCCGGGGCGTCTTCACGGCCGCGGTAAGAAGCACCCCAGTCCGCGGCTGTCTGCGGCTTTCGTACGGCTCCTCGGCCTGGCGCTGTGCAGCCACAATTCATCACAACGGACACCAAGGCTCCGGTCACTTGAGCGCAGTGTTCCAGCTTTACTCCCACCTCGGTCCCTCTAAACAGGATTCTGTCCTCTGTATACACTGAGCTTCGTATCACACGGTGCTATACTAACCCACTATCACCTAAGAAACGCACGAGGCTCTGGTTTCAAGTAAAGTAAATAATAAGATTCACAGCCTGCTGAGACAGAGTGACTCTCGGACCAGAAGGCCTGGGTTTGCGCCTCGGTTCCATGAGCGCCACTCCCTAAATACACAAAATTGGAACAATAAGTTACTTCCAGGGTTACAGCAGTTTAAGTTACATAAATTAGGTTACAATGCTTTCTTTTTTAACAAAAAATATTTATTTATTTATTTGACAGGTAGAGTTACAGACAGTGAGTGAGAGAGAGAGAGAGAGAGAGAGGTCTTCCATCCACTGGTTCACTCCCCAAATGGCCGCAACCGCTGGAGCTAAGTGACCAGGAGCCAGGAGCTTTTCCTGGTCTCCCATGGGGTGCAGGGCCCAAGCACCTGGGCCATCCTCCACTGCCATCCCAGACCACAGCAGAGAGCTGGACTGGAAGAGGAGCAGCCGGGACTAGAACCTGGTGCCCCTATGGGATGCCAGCACCGCAGGCGGAGGATTAACCCAGTGAGCCACGGCGCCGGCCCCAGTAACAACGCTTTCTAATCCAGATAGAATTGTTCAAGTGATCATTGCTCTTTACTCTCCTCAAAATCCCTATAGCATTCATAGTTGAAGCATAATGATTGATTAGAATATCGTAGTTAATCCGTGTGTGAGTTAATTAATTAATTATGGTGAAGTCAACAGCACTGCGTCTTTAATGTTTCAACTGCAGAGACTTCATGCCAAGACGCATGCTGCGGTTGGGAATGCGAAGTTTAGGAAGTCCTTGTCACCCTCAAGGAGTTTAATCACATTCACATTAATTGGTCATTACTGTTTACATGTATGAAGTTTACACATATGAAGCACTGCTGTGGGCCTGATGATGCACCTCGCAGGGGTCAAGCCAAGCCCCCACGACACCACAGAGGGTCTGCAGTGCGTGAACCCTTCAAGAAACAGCCCATCAGAAAGGCAGCCCGCTGAGTGCGTGCTGCGAGCGTGCGGCTGCAGTGTGGAGACCCAAGACAGGAGACGCACCCTGGCCTCGCACGAGGGCTTCCAGGGAGAAGGGCTCCGAACACACACAGGCCGAGCAGGTGAGACAGGAGACGCACCCTGGCCTCGCACGAGGGCTTCCGGGGAGAGGGGGCTCCGAACACACACAGGCCGAGCAGGTGAGACAGGAGACGCACCCTGGCCTCGCACGAGGGCTTCCGGGGAGAGGGGGCTCCAAACGCACACAGGCCGAGCAGGTGAGACAGGAAGCCAAGAGGATTCAGGTGAAAGTCACAGAAAACACCGCGCACAGAGGCGAGCGACAAGAACACATTCATGGATGACTGCACGTCAGGTAGACTTTTTTCTCCAAAATCTTGAGAGCAGGGTGAGGAGAGAATAAGACCCATGGTGGGGGGGGGGGGGGGGGGTGTCTAGCTGCTACTGAGAACAGAGCCCAGATTAAAATCCTGGGCAACCAGGAACATCGCTGCAGGACCACAGGGCATGGGCACCCCGAAGAAAACACAAGGCAGAGCAAAGACTGCCTCCCCATTCTCCCGCCCCTCAGCGGCTAGAACTCCCGGAAGACACCACCACGTTTCTGTTCAGAAGGTGCAGCTGATTCTTGCTGGGGCGAGCGTGAGTGCGCCAAGCTACCAGGTTCAGGAATCAGACAGCAGGGCCCAAACGCTGGTGTGAGGCCAGGGTCAGTGCCGGGACCTCAGAGGGACGGGTCCGGGGCGGCAGACTCAGCAGGACAGGGCCTGTTTCTCCCCGACACAGGGGGAGCACCATGGTCTTCAGGCCGGTGCGCATCTCGGGGAGCCGACGCACAGCGGCCCCCGAGGCAAACACCCCACGCCCCGGGTGGCCGCTCACCCCTCAGCAGCCCACTCTGCCCACTCTGCAGGCGCCGCCATTGCCTGTCCGCCTCTGTCTACCTCTGTCCGCCTCTGTCCGCCTCTGTCCGCCTCTGTCCACCTCTGTCCACCTCTGTCCGCCTCTGTCCGCCTCTGTCCACCTCTGCACGGTCCAGCAGCGGGCAGGTGAAACGGTCCTGAGATCCAGTCTGCTCTGACCCAGCGCCCGAGCCTGGAAGCTGGACCGAACCCCAGCGTGCTGCCCTCAGGGGTTCGGGGTGACTCAGTCATGGGCTGGAGTCCTCGTGGGAGGATTAGGGCCCTTAGAGAGTGTGTGTGCCTGTGTGTGGGGGGGGTGTGTGTGGTGTGTGTGATGTGTGTGTGGTGTGTGTGGTGTGTGTTTGGTTTGGTGTGTGTGTGTTCTTGTGTGTATGTGGTGGGTGTGTGTCTGTGTGTGGTGTGTGTGGTGTGTGTGGAGTGTGTGTGGTGTGTGTGTGTGGTGGGTGTGTTCATGTGTGTGTGTATGGTGTGTGTGTGTGGTGTATGTGTGGTGTGTGTGTGTGGTGTATGTGGTGTGTGTATGTGTGTGTGGTGTGTGTGAAGTGTGTGTGTGTGGTGTCTGTGGAGTGTGTGTGTGTATGTGTGTGAGGTGTGTGTTTTTGTGTGTAGTGTGTGTGAGGTGTGTGTGTATTGGTGTGTGTTCGTGTGTGTGGTGTGTGTGGTGTGTGTGTGTGTGGTGTGTGTGTATGTGGTGTGTTTGTGTGCGTGTGTGTGGTGTGTGTGTGCGTGTGGTGTGTGTATGTGGTGTGTGTGCGTGTGTGTGTGTGCATGTGGTGTGTGTATGTGGTGTGTGTGCGTGTGTGTGGTGTGTGTTCATGTCTGTGTGTGTGGTGTGTGGTATATGGAGTGTGGTGTGTGTATGTGTGTGTGGAGTGTGTGTGGTGTGTGTCTGTGTGTGTGTGTGGTATGTGTATATGTGTGTCTGTGTGTGTCTGTGTGGTGTGTCTGTGTATGTATGTGGTGTGTGGTGTGTATGTGTGGTGTGTCTGTGTGTGGTGTGTATATATGTGTGTGTGGTGTGTGTGTCTGTGTATGGTATGTGTGTCTGTGTGTGGTGTATATATATGTGTGTGTGTATGTGTGATGTGTCTGTGTGTGTCTGTGTGTGGTGTGTATATATGTGTGTGTGGTGTGTGTGTCTGTGTGTGGTGTGTATATATGTGTGTGTCTGTGTGTGGTGTGTGTGTCTGTGTGTGGTGTGTGTGTGTAGTGTGTCTGTGGTGTGTATATGTGTGTGTCTGTGTGTGGTGTGTTCATGTGTGGTGTGTGTGTGTGGTGTGTGTGTGTGTATGTGTGGTGTGTGTCTGTGTGTGGTGTGTCCGTGTGTGTGTCTGTGTGTGTCTGTGTGTGGTGTGTCTGTGTGTGTGGTGTGTGTCCGTGTGTCTGTGTGTGGTGTGGTGTGTCTGTGTGTGTGGTGTGTGTGGTGTGTGTATATGTGTGTGTGGCGTGTGGTGTGTCTGTGTTTGGTGTGTGTGTGTCTGTGTGTGTGGTGTGTGTGGTGTGTGTTCATGTGTCTGTGTGTGGTGTGTGTGTCTGTGTGTGTCTGTGTGTGTGTCTGTGTGTGGTATGTGTGTGGTATGTGTGTGGTGTGTGTGTCTGTGTGTGGTATGTGTGTGGTGTGTGTGGTGTGTGTGGTGTGTGTGGTGTGTCTGTGTGTGTGGTGTGTGTCTGTGTGTGTCTGTGTGTGTGGTGTGTGTGTATGTGTGTGTGTATGTGTGTCTGTGTGTGTGTGTCTGTGTGTGTCTGTGTGTGTGTCTGTGTGTGGTGTGTGTGTCTGTGTGTGTCTGTGTGTGTCTGTGTGTGGTATGTGTGTGGTGTGTGTGTCTGTGTGTGTCTGTGTGTGTCTGTGTGTGGTAGGTGTGTGGTGTGTGTGGTGTGTGTGTGTGTCTGTGTGTGTGTGTGGTGCCCTCTCTTCCCACACCTGAGGCCGCGGCGGCAGCCCAGCAGAGCCCCCCCGAGCCCGCCCTGCTGCCGCCTGATCTTGGACTTGGGCCTCCAGAGCCGAGAGAAAACCGCTGCGACGTTCCCGCTGCCGGCTGCTGACGTCTTCCTGCCACGCACCGGCTGGCGGGTGCCAGACCGCTACCGATTTTAGCACTTAAGAAACACCGCTCTTGGGGCTCTTCAAAACCACACGAGAGTCTGACTTGCGGAGCCAGTATCTACCCCACAACCACAGGAACACGTCTCACCTGCGGGACAGTGTCCGGTGCTGGCCAGCTGTGCGGGCCACAGCCTCACGAATCCCTTCTGAGCAGCACTGCTAGACTGAACTCGTGTGAACAACACGAGTGTGAACTCACGTGAACTCACGTCACTCGTGTGAACAAACACGTGTGACCCCTGGCAATGAAAACGTCAGACGAAGACGCTGCCGCTGTTGCTGACGTGAGCAGGGCCCGTGCACAAGTGAGCACACGGCACCGCTCTTGGCAGAGCCGCTGCGTTCTGTGGCAATCCTGGTGCCGAAGTGCCGTCATTCGTAGATAAATGGAGTGGTCTGGCACACTCACGGGACAGCGAAAGATCCAGAATCTAAACAATGTCTGTCCTCACGCAAACCCGCCTCATACACACATAACACACGAAACAACAGCACACATTTGCTGGGCACTTACTGTGTGTCCTGCACTCGCCAAAGTGCTACCATGAGCTATGTCGCTTATTGCAATAAAATGTTATTCCCAGTTCACAGACTGGGAAACCAGGAAAAATGGTACGTGACTCTCCCGAGTTCACAGAGAACTCGTCGGCAGAAAAGGGGCTTCCATCCTGAAGATTGACGCTGGTTCCTATGTTCAGACACGCTGACATATTACATACACGCTAGGAAAATTTAAGAGAAGGAAAAAGAAAAACAGAGAAAACTCAGCAGCCAATACGCAGCCGGGTAGAACTGTGCCGGAGGGCAATGGGTGTCAACAGCAGTGGGGGGCCAACACCCCCACCCCAGCTGTTTCTGTCCGTGGTGCTGGAGAACTGTCGCCTCACAGATGCGCTTGTTTGTCTTAATCCCAGGTCCTGTCTCCTGTGCCCCAGGAAGGCAGAGGAGCCAGCGGAGAGAAAGACAGCCTGGAGGACACACGACCACCTGTTCCAAATCGAATTTGTTTTCCACTAACCGTGTGTACATTTGTTTCTGGAATTGGAAAGAAGGTGTACTTCCTTTTCAACTGCATACTCAAAAAAGGCCAGCCCTGAGTGCTGGTCTCTGAGCCATGCGTCGCCTTCGACACCACACACTCTGAGTGAGCGAAAGCCAAACGACGCTGCCTGGGCGACCCACAGGGCTGACGGCAGGTGCTGGCCTGCCAGCCTGCGCTCACCCCCTCCGGCCCCACTCGAGTCCAGAACCTGGAGCAAACTGTGTGTTCCCTTCCAGGCAGCTCACGGAGCAAACGAGTGAGGGGCAGAGAAAAGACGGGGCGGGCAGCCCAGACGGCCACGCCTGGGCACTGGACGCCGGGCAGATGTGAGGATAAAACTGTCAGGAGGGGAACACAAAAAGAAATATTGCCATTTCCTATTATCCACATTCTTCTCCGGAGCTGTTTGCCCAGTTGCCATGGCACAGGCGGTGAGATTTCATAATTTTCCCCCTGCTTGCCATGTGCTCATGCGACAATGTGGATTTAATCAGCCCAGACGGTTGGGTTTTGTCCTTGTGAGTGGAATAGAACTTTTCTCACCAGCTAAACCCACAAAGTATCTAGAAGCCATAAATAATCGGCTGCCCCATAACTTGCACCTGCCTGCTTTATTTGGTTAAGGCTGCAAGGCCAGAGAGCGGAGTCCTCCCAGCACCGCTGCAGCCGCCTGTGCGGGCAGCGTCGCCCGAGGGAGCTCGCGCCCTGAGGGCGCTTTATTTCCCGACGACAAAAACAGCCACGGTCTAATTCCAAGTGGAAAGATCTAGAGGATATCATTCACAATGAACGGAAAAAAGGGGGGATATGAGAGAGGAGGCATCAGAAATATTATATGAAGGGTGGGAAACCAGGAGGGAGACCTGGTGCAAATCAGCAGCGGGGAGGAACACGCGTGGAGTAGGCGCACCCAGGCCCGAGGAGGGGCCCTGGGGCCCAGCTCTCAGCGCGGGGCAGGGCGTCCAGGCAGGAGTGAGGAGGGGGCCCTGAGACCTGGCTCTCAGCGCGGGGCAGGGCGTCCAGGCAGGAGTGAGGAGGGGGCCCTGGGGCCCGCTCTCAGCGTGGGGCAGGGCGTCCAGGCAGGCCCGAGGAGGGGCCCTGAGACCTGGCTCTCAGCGTGGGGCAGGGCGTCCAGGCAGGCCCGAGGAGGGGCCCTGGGGCCCGGCTCTCAGCGTGGGGCAGGGCGTCCAGGCAGGCCCGAGGAGGGGCCCTGAGACCTGGCTCTCAGCGCGGGGCAGGGCGTCCAGGCAGGAGTGAGGAGGGGGCCCTGGGGCCCGCTCTCAGCGCGGGGCAGGGCATCCAGGCAGGCCCGAGGAGGGGCCCTGGGGCCCGGCTCTCAGCGTGGGGCAGGGCGTCCAGGCAGGCCCGAGGAGGGGCCCTGAGACCTGGCTCTCAGCGTGGGGCAGGGCGTCCAGGCAGGAGTGAGGAGGGGGCCCTGGGGCCCGCTCTCAGCGCGGGGCAGGGCGTCCAGGCAGGAGTGAGGAGGGGGCCCTGGGGCCCGCTCTCAGCGCGGGGCAGGGCATCCAGGCAGGCCTGAGGAGGGGCCCTGGGGCCCGCTCTCAGCGCGGGGCAGGGCGTCCAGGCAGGCCTGAGGAGGGGCCCTGGGGCCCGGCTCTCAGCGCGGGGCAGGGCGTCCAGGCAGGCCCGAGGAGGGGCCCTGGGGCCCGGCTCTCAGCACGGGGCAGGGCGTCCAGGCAGGCCCGAGGAGGGGCCCTGGGGCCCGGCTCTCAGCGTGGGGCAGGGCGTCCAGGCAGGAGTGAGGAGGGGGCCCTGGGGCCCGGCTCTCAGCGCGGGGCAGGGCGTCCAGGCAGGCCCGAGGAGGGGCCCTGGGGCCCGCTCTCAGCGCGGGGCAGGGCGTCCAGACTGCAGGCGCGTCCCACACAGGCGGTCCCCGTCCCCCAGCAGATACGGTCTGCACTTTTGTTTAGATCTTTTCCGACATAATTTGCCTGTTTAGAAACATCATTACCATAAAATTTTTCTTAAAAGTTGTCAAATAATTTTTGCATAACAAGTATGATATGCAATTTAAATTTACAGTAATAAAGATTTAGATGGCTTATTTTTTCTCTGTATTCTATTAGAATATTACTGAATTTTAAAGACCCTGTTAGAAAATATGTTCACTTCATGGTCCGATGACCATGGAATCCCTCACAGCGCCACCAGCTGTCTGGCCTAAGAACTTGTCTCTGGACAGGGCTGGAGCACGAGGCTGTAATACACTCACTCGCTGACATCATCTTCCAGACTAGGAAATGCATTTCCCGTCACGTGTGGCCGACAGTCACGTAGCCTCTCGGGGACGAGTCACCCCCACGGGCCTGGCCTCCAGCCGCTCTGGGCACAGGAGGCGCTTTCTCTGCTTAGCAGACTGTGTCCCTTCCGCTGTCCTGCAGTCTCTGGGCGTAGTCGGCACCTGCCGCGCTCCCGGGGCACCTGCGGCGTCCTTAGCGAAGAAGAGGAGGTGCTTGCTGCTGCCCAGACCTCAGATGCAAAGGTAGCCAAGGCCTTCAAAGAGTGGCTTCCACGTCTTCTCTCCCATCTGTCAAGAGTGAACTGTGAACACTACCCTCCCGCACACAGGGAGCCGGCTGGTAGCGCCCCTGCGTTTGCCTAAAGTAGCTTTTTTTAAGATTTATTTACAGAGTGAGAAGGAGACACACATGAGTGTGTGCGCGCACACACACACACACAGAGAGAGAGAGAGAGAGAGAGAGAGAGAGAGAGAGAGATCTTCTGTCTGCTGGTTTACTCCCCAGGGTCACAATGGCCAGGAGCCACGAGCTTCATCTGGGTCTCCCATGTGGGTGCAGGGGCCCAAGTACTTGGGCCATCTTTTGCTGCTTCCCCAGGCCCTTAGCAGGGAGCTGGATTGAAAGTGGAGCAGCCGGCACAGGAATCGGCATCCGTGAAGACTGCCGGCTTCGCAGGTGATGCTGCACCACAAAGCTGGCCACCCAAAGTGGCTTTTACCACCACGTGAGAACTTGTGTGTCCAGAGGGCCTCCAAGTCCACCGCCCTGCCCTCCCTCCACCGCCCCTTCTTTCCTCTCTCTTTCTTCACAAAGGCTAAGCAGCGGGCACAGCACAGCTCCAAGATCCGGGTTGCGTGCATTACTGAGAAGCGGGAAAGAGAAAGACGGGTGGGGAGCCGAGTTACAGACGGCAGTAGTGAAAGCTGCAGTGGCAGGCAGGCACACACACACCAGACACCCCGGGGAACGACCCACAAAGAGGCGCAGTCCGCAGTGCTGCTGGGATTAGACGGCGTCGCCTTTCTAAACCGGGACCCATCTGGAAGGGGACGGCCTTCACCCAAGGCAGGTGCGCCTCCCCCGCCAGCAGTGCAGGTGCACCGGGGCCCGGGGTGGCCCTGCGTGTCAGGAAGTCAGCCACATTTCACCCAGGGGACCGCGGGTGACACAGCACACTGTGCACACCTGCCTCTGTTTGCTTTGCCGAGCGCCAGGTGAAGGCACCCGAGGAATGCCCGCCCGCTCAGGCGTTCTGAACGCACACAGGGGCTGAGCACAGCGACACTGACCCAAAGTCAGCATTGCCCATTGCTGTCCCGACTTTCATCAAATCGGAGTGAAAACACCCACACGCAGAGAAGCCTGCGGAGCCCAGTGCTGCCGGGCCGGCGTGCGCACCGCGGGCAGCGCACGCTGCACCTGCGAGGCTGTGTGCTCCAGGACGTGGCAGTGCTGAGTGCAGGGCCGAGGTGCAGCCCTCTGACCGAGCAGGAACGTGGCCCTCAGCCCCAGACTCAAGAGGCCCAGGGAGGAGCCGCCGTGATCACCTCCAGAACGGGAGTGCAATGACCATGACCTCCTCACAGGGAGTGCAGGGCCCTTGACTTTTATGTTCAAAGAAAGAAGCCACCATTGCACCAGGCCGTGTGTGTGTGTGTGTGTGTGTGTGTGTGTGAATCTGCAAAGGCAACAGGCTGGGAGTAAGTCAGAGAGGAGCCGAGTCAGCACTGTTCCTCTGTGCAGGGAAGAACGTGAGCACACATTCTCCTAGGGCTGCACCCATGGAGAGCAGGGGTGTGCACACGGAGCAGGGGTGTGTGCATACAGCAGGGGTGTGTGCACACGGAGCAGGGGTGTGCACACGTACAGCAGGGGTGTGTACACATACAGCAGGGGTGTGTGTACGCACAGCAGGGGTGTGTACATACAGCAGGGGTGTGTGTACACACAGTAGGGTGTGCACATACAGCAGGGGTGTGTGTACACACAGCAGGGGTGTGTGTACACACAGCAGGGGCATGTACACACAGCAGGGGTGTGTACACACAGCAGGGGTGTGTGCACACACAGCAGGGATGTGTCCACATACAGCAGGGGTGTGTCCACATACAGCAGGGGTGTGTGCACATATAGAAGGGGTGTGTGCACACACAGCAGGGGTGTGTGCACATACAGCAGGGGTGTGTGTACACACAGCAGGGGTGTGCACATGGAGCAGGGGCATGCACACACAGCAGGGTGTGTGCACATACAGCAGGGGTGTGTGCACATACAGCAGGGGTGTGTGCATGTACAGCAGGGGTGTGTACATACAGCAGGTGTGTGTACATACAGCAGGGGTGTGTGTACATACAGCAGGTGTGTGCACATACAGCAGGGGTGTGTGCATGTACAGCAGGTGTGTGTACATACAGCAGGTGTGTGTACATACAGCAGGGGTGTGTGTACACACAGCAGGGGTGTGTACATACAGCAGGGGTGTGTGCACATACAGCAGGGGTGTGTACATACAGCAGGGGTGTGTGTACACACAGCAGGGGTGTGTACATACAGCAGGAGTGTGTGCACATACAGCAGGGGTGTGTACATACAGCAGGGGTGTGTACATACAGCAGGTGTGTGCACATACAGCAGGGGTGTGTGCATGTACAGCAGGGGTATGTACGCACAGCAGGGGTGTGTGCACATACAGTAGGGGTCAGTGAGCTGTCAGTGCTCGCTGTCGCTCTGGGGGCTCTCACACTCTTCCTTGAGCCAGTTTCTGATGTATTGGGCATCCAGCCCTTTCCAGCTCAGCTGTGTCAATCTCCACAAACCGGCTGGCTGCAGGAGGAATTTGGGCCGCCCAGCTCTGGACACTGGTGTCAGGGTGCGGGTCAGGAGGCTCGGGTCCTCGGGCACTGGCGAGAATCGTGCCTTGTGCTCAGCCAGGATCCACTAGGTCAGAACACGACACGGTGGCACCTGAGCACAGAGCAGAGCCGCGCGGACACTCGCTCCCCCGTGCCCGTCCTCGGAGCAGAGCCTCAAGCCCGGGGCCTTTTTTCTGACGCCCCTCTGAGCGGGACCCTGAGGGTCTCGTGTGAGAGGCCAGCTCCCTCCTCCCAACCAGAGGGCCGAGAAACCTCCGAGCCGCTGGCGACCGCCGCGCTCACCCGGTCCCACTCCATCACACCGTGTGGCACAGTTCTCCGGGCTCTCACTTCTCCTGAAGGTCCCAGTGCGGTGCCACTCGCGGTAGATGCATTCCTGCGCTTTCCTCCTCTTCACCTGCCTGGTCGGTGATTCTGAGCCCAAAGGCCTCGAGGAAGACTTCCCTGGTGACAGCTTCTGGCGTCCAGCGTGGGCACCGTCGGCCCATCCGGAAGCTGCAGTTAGACCTCGGGTCAGCGCAAGGCTGGGAAGGGACCATTCCTGTCCGGGCCAAGGCCTCTGGGGATTAGTCAAGCAAGTTGAGAAGAGTCTCTTTTTCTAGATTGTTCTTTTCAGCCCCAACCAGGCACCCGGGGAGGGGGAGGCACCCTTTGCCTCCCACCGTTGTGGCCGTTAGCTCGGGAGAGACGTTTCTCCCCACCTCTGCCTTCCTCTTCACACAGGGTCTCCGTGTGTGTCTGCCTCCGTCTCCAAATGTCCGGTTCCACGGGGCGGCCAACATCCCGGATTAACACCCGCTCTCGGGGCCTCCCCTTAACTGGAGTCCCTGGAAAGGCACTGTTTGAATAAGGTCGGGTTCACGGGCACTGGGGCGGGGACTTCCACCCAGGAGTTTGGGGCACAGGGAAACCCGCTGCCAGGGGGTGCAAAGGGGCCAGGGAGAGTACGGGCTCCCTGCAGAGACACCCGAGAGGGTCTCTGAGGGTGCCTGGCCCAGTCCTAGAGAGGGGAGAGGGCTCGTCCATTGGCCTGTCACACCCTGGCTCTTTTCTTCCGAGGCTGCCCGCAGGTGCCAGCAAGCGGCCCCACAGAGGACCCAGCTTCCGTGGCGTGAGCTCTGCTCAGGGCAGGACACTCAGGCTACCCTGCAGGGACGACACCAGCAGGTCCCACTGCCTTGCTGTTTGCTGCATTCTAGTGTGAAAAGTTAAGAGAACTTGTGAAAAAAAAAAAAAAAAGCCATTGGAAGGGCTGCAGGGTCAGGTTCTCCCTTTGGCCCCACTCCTGCAGGCCTGTGCTGCCCGGGCCACTCCCTGCCCCGGTGCAGGGCTGGGCTGGCCCAGCAGCAGCAGGCTCGGCCCAGCGGGAGGGGAGGTGCCACCGGGGACCCACTCAGTCTCCGGAGGACACGGCAGGGGAGGGGAGAGGACAGCCACGCCTGCCCAGGTGGAGTTTGAACACGCCGGAAACCGGGCGGCCACCGGAGTGACGTTCAGAGACAGCCATGGGAAAGGTAGCAGGGCCCGTGGACGAGAGCCTGGGTGCCAAGGCAGGAGGCCTCCCAGCGCGCCCGCTTCCAGGCAGCCCTGGCCGGCCCGGAGGCGGTCCACAGCCTGCCAGGGACTGTGCCTGGATCCGCAATTCACTGTCAAATGCTGCGAGTTTGCCAAAGAATAATAGATGCTTTACATTTTATGCATAACTAGTTCTGAGACCAGGGCTATAAAAGTTTCCTATTAACATGTGAGCGCGAAGACAAGTTTTTTTTAACTTAATAAATATGCATAACTCCCCCACAATGGGCTCTTGTGTTGCTAATGGGGAGTTATATTTCCAGGATTATATCTTTATTCAGTTGCAAATGATTGTTGGGGGGGGAGTTTTAATACTCTGCTCGGAGCTATGAATAATAGTATCATTTGAATGCGCGGACACCTGGTGCAGGGGGCAGGACAGTGGGAGCTGTGCGCTGACCTGGCGGCACTGCCAACTCCGCATTTTCCCAGCCTTTCCTATCCGCTCCATTCAGCATCTGATTTCATTCTCCCTCAGCAAAATGCTAGACACTTGTAACTTTATTCTCCCTCTGCAAAAACTTGCTCTCTTGTAAGGAAAAAGTCCTGGAAAAAAAAATTCTCTCTTATCAATCTCTTCTTATATGAGTCCAGTAATGTGACGGCTGGCTAAAGTTTCAGGAAAAACCTTCCAATTAAATACTGTAAAAAGATAAAATAACAGTGGCCTTGCTAGTGCCCAATAGCTTTATTGAAGCGCTCTTTTGTTGATTTATTGTACATTAGCCACTGAGCCGTGCAAAGAACATTACGTTTCAGAAAGAGCCATTCGTATGCGGCCTGCATCCACTCCAAAAACAATCAGGCCTGTATTGCGTTGTGCAAATTTATACCAGGATGTTGGTTTAGAGTGTTTCCCTGGAAAGTTTTTCAAGTAAGTGTCTGCTTTCATGGCAGAGTGAGGGAGGCACACAAACAAACCTTTGTTTCACAACTCACAGATGTATGGCCCGGCCGAGCTTTGTTTTCCCCGTTAAGAAGCATTCTCAGATTTTTGTTTTGAGCACAACACAGGATTCTACAGAAAAAAAGAGCGATCAGCTTGTGGATGAATGTCCTGTGCATTCCCGGGCTTCTCCAGATTTTCCCAGGGTTAATTTTTCTCCCCCAAACTTTGGGAGTTGGGTAGGTCAGGGTGGTGGTTTCTGTTTGTTTGTTTGTTTTGTTTTGTTTTTTAAATTCAGGCCCACAACTAGAAGGGATTCTGGCTACTTCAGCTTTGAATGGCTGCAGGAAACGCCATTGCAAAGCTGTTGGAGGGGCTGTAGCCCAGTAAATACACTTTTGTCCACACTGCGATCTGCCTCTCTCCCCTGGCGCCCAGGCATCCTTCCTGGACTTCCGTGAGCACAAGGGGCAGCCACCTGGGTCGGGGCCGGGAGGCAGTGCCGAGTGACAAAATATTTATGCTGCAAGCCAGGCATCCGTGGGGGCACACACGGGGGCCCCTCAGCACCAGGCGGTCCCACGGCCACATAGAGAGCACTGGGCCCAGCCAGAGGGAGCTCAGGAATGATGAGAAGCCATGGGGTCCGGGGGCAGAGGCAAGCAGTGTCCGCAGTGCTCCTGGCGAGGACAGGCCGGTCTCACAGGCCAGCGCCGGGCGCAAAATCTGGACCAGCTGCACCCTGGGGATCACTCTCCACGGGTCCAACACCCGGGACAAGCCATGTGCCAGGCTCGTGTGAGAGAGCGAGAGAGGGGTCGTGCGGGACAGCGGCTTTACCGCAGCCCCGGCTTCTACCCTTGTAGGAAAGAAGAAATAAAAAGCAGCCCGGGGCAGCGCAGGCGAGCAGGGTGGGCGGAGGTCAGCGGAGCCCGGTGGCCACTGCCCGGCTGCTGCCCGGTTCTGACAGGCGGGGCGCGCTTCCTTGCATGGCGTCCGCGTTAACTGTTCCTCTGCTGTGACCTTGGTTAGAAGAAAGAGAAATGGTTAAGGAGTGTGTGAGGACAGCGCCCAGTCTAGAGGGAGTCACCTGCCCAAGGCCTGATCCCCTCAGGGCCCGGAGCGCACCGGGGAGATGTGGGGCTGCCCCGTGGGCTCTCCTCCCCGGACTCCTCCCCGGAAGCTGAGCCGTGGGCTCCCAGCCCTCCTCCAGCTGAGCTCACTCAGGAAGACGCAAGGCCCACCCGGCCGCTGCGAGCATTCAGCATCAGTTTGCCACTGGAATGCAAAGCAAGTCAGCGAGAGTCTGGAAGAAACAGACCTGGAGTTAGGAGTAGAAGTCCCTGAGACTCCAGGCCCCTGGGAAGTGTTTGCAAAGTCACAGACAAGGTCCCCCAACATGAAGCTGGCTCAGGACGCCTTCCCCAGGAAGCCCCCCAGGGCTGGTTGTGCAGCCATTGACACCAAAAGGCCAGCCCTCCAGGAGCAGCCCCGCGGGCCCCATGACTGCTGCCAGTCCTCCCCGCGGGGCTGGACGCCTGCCCCTCCCCCTCCGATGCTGCCTCCTCGGTGTGCGTACGTCCTTCTCAGTCATTGCAAGCAGTTTGTTTCTCAGTCTGAGATCCACCGCCCACTGCATCTCCCCTCGGGGAACCAGCACTCTGGCGTGGACGGCTCCTACTCAGGGCTTCTTCCTCCAGTCTGCAGTGTGCCGGGAGCCCTCCCCAGACCCCTGGGCCCAGGCCACAGGCTCGGCACCGGGGCAGCACGGCAGCGGTGTCTGAGGACCGCCTCTGCAAGTGGCAGAGGTCTCTCCAGGCCCGGAGCTGGCGCCCCCCGCTCACCCGGCTCCGGGCCTCGGCGGCCAGCCCTGCACGGGGCCTGCTCGCTGAGCTGACCCACACGATGTCCAGCACGGAGGCAAGCCGTCTCTTATCAGCTCAAAGTCAATTTCCTAACCAGGAGCCCTGGAATAAAAACCTCTTTTGAGGGCTGCGTCAGAAAAAGGGCAGATCTCTGAGAGCCCAGAAATCCATAATTACTTTTTATTTGTGCTTTTCAAGGAAGAAGCCGGGGTCAGCTCTCAAAGTCATCACTCATCGCCTTAGCGACCGGCACCCACACAGCCCAGTGGGCTTCCGGAGCCACGCTGCGGCTGCCAGCCACCGGTCGCACGGCAGGTGGCACCAGGGTTGAGCCGATCCAGCCACGCCCGGCAGTGGCCGGCTTGGCCAGACCTCTGGGCCACAAGAGCCCGAGGCCCCGCCTCCCCTCCAACTTTCTGGATGCCGCATTGCCTCTGGGCTTCTCTGAGCTAACAGCACACTCCTCTAGCAAAGCGAGCTGCCTTGGGAGGAAGCCAGAGGGGGCACAGGCCTCACCTCCCCCCAGCGAGGAACCCACAGCTGCAGACTCCACCAGGACTCCTGGCGGTCGGTCTCACCTGCACCCCTTCCAGGGGCCACCGTGTTACCCGGTGGCCACCCTGTCCTGCCACAGTGCAGGCACTCAGCTCGGCACCCGGCTCCGGCTCCGAGGCGGCAAGCCCCAGGTGTGGCTGGGCTCACTAGGGCGAGACCCCGAATCACCCTGCGAGCGTGGTTTCCTGGGCCAGCCTCTCCCCCCGCCTCGCCCCCTGCCCTGAGCACTGACCGCCTGTGCCTCCCCCTGGTTCCTCACTTCAGTGCCCCCATTTTCGGTCCTAATCCACCTGAGTTGTCCCCAGCAGGACACTGGAGAAGGGAGAGCCGGCCCGGTCGGAGGCACCTGCTGGGATCGGAGGCCACGAGGGCGTTCCCAGAACGTGCCCGTGTTGTCCTGTCCTGGACTTCGTGTGTGGAGATGGGCATGGCCACACAACCGCCATACGCAGAGGCTTGTAAGGCACGGAGCCAGCCCGTGTGGAAGCCGTCTGTGCTAGGGAGGACGCCACACGGCCGCCCACAAGGGCAGCTCAGACAGGCAGACCAGGGGCCACAGGTCTGGTGTCCCGTGCCAGAGGCAGAGCCGCCTGCGGGGGCAGAGCTGGTCCTTGTGGGCGGAGCAGGAGCAGGGCCGTGCTCCCCCAGGCTCGGCAAGCTAAGCTCCTAAGGCCCCCGCGTGCTTGGGCGACAGGTGGCCCGAGGCAGGCCCCGCGTGCCCCAGCAGGGCTCTCGACACCTTACACTGAGTTACTGGCTGCTGCCCCGACACCTAGTTTTAGCCGAGTGGAGCCCTGGGAAACTTTTTATTCAGGCAGCATCTGTGATAAAGAACACGTCAGTAAACCTCTCCCTCCTAGAAAAGCGCTCACCTCACTCCCGCTCCCCGAGCCAGAGCACGTCCTCATCCAGCGCGGACGCCAGCACCCAGGCCACGAGTGGGCAGTGTCCACCGAGGCCGTGTGCGTGCTCGCGTGCCCACTCCTTCTTCCACGCAGACACCGGGGACTGCAGGGGACTCGCGACTGAGCCCCCCCTGGCTTCCGGCCCCAGTCCTCTCCCCAGGCTCCTGCCTCCTCCTGGGGGCAGTGAGAATCAAAGCCTGCAGGGTCAGCTCCGGAGCGTAGCAGGTTAAGCATCTGCCTACAATGCCGGCATCCCATGTGGGCGCTGGTTCGAGTCCCTACTGCCCCACTTCCGATCCAGCTCCCTGTTAATGGCCTGGGAAAGCACTGGAAGATGACTCAAGTCCTTGAGCCCCATGTGGAAGGCCTAGATAAGGCTCTTGGTCCTGGCTTCAGATCGGCTCAGCTCCAGCCATTGTGGCCATTTGGGGAGTGACCCAGCAGATGGAAGACCTCTCTGTCTTTCCCTCTCTCTGTACCTCTACCTCTCACATAAATAAAATCTTTTTAAAAAATAAAAAAAAAGCCTGCAGGTGTCACAGACGCTACTTCCCGGCTTCCGTGAGGACGACAGTTATCGTGGGTCTGGAATGTTCCGCCGGTGGCTGGGCATGCCGAGCCTGTGTTTGTAATTCCCTCAGCAAAGCTAAGCTCACCCACAGCTGTCACCTTGCAGCCCTTCCTCGTCTCCCTGAGCCGCGGGCACCCAGACCTCTCACCACCCTCGCCTGCCTCTGGGGGGCCCACTGGACCTGGAGTCCAACTGTTGTGCCTCAACCAATGGCCCCCGTGCTGTCTCCAGCCTCATCTTCCTCCCGTCCCATCCCAGCGCCTCCACGCCCCACACCTGCCACCCCAGAACCAAGCTCGCCTCCCCCTTGGCCCACAGCCAAGCCCCTGGATACCACAGAGCCTTCCCCACGACCCCGCCTGAGGTCCCCCCAGGGAGACCCCCGGGCTCCTTCTCGGTGCCCGTGGCTCTCTTCTGTCCACCCTCTGCTGGAACGTGAGCTCCAGCTACACGCCCAACCTCCATAGCAGTGCCTGGACCTCAGCGAGGGTCTGCCAGACGGATGGGGGGGCCTGTGAGTGCTGCCCCCTCCCAGGGACAGCATGCGGGAGGGGCGTTTTGAGAGGCGCGTGAGACCCATGCGATCTTCCTTCAAGACAACGCAGAACCAGGACGATGATGCCGGAAATGCACTCCTGTGCCTCGGGTCTGAGGGGAGCTGGTGCCCACAGCAGCAGGTGCGTGGGCGGCAGCTCGGGCTGGAGCCCCCATGAGCCCTGAAGAGGAGGCAGCCCACCCGCAGCCTGTGTGCGCTGAGCCTGTGGGGCTGGACCGGAGAAGGTGGGGACCAGAGCATCTCCTGCCTCCAAGCTCTGTTCCGGAAGTGACTTGGCCACAGTGGCCGGTGGGTCACAGTCCATCTGTCACTCATCTGCTTCAAGCAGAGCTCATGACGGCCTTGCGCGGGTGCTGCAGGAGGCGTGGGCTGCCATCCCCTGACTCAGCTGGGGCGCCGTCACGCCATCCCACGTTACAGGTCTCTGCATAATCCCAACTTAACTGGGAGTTCTGACGCATCGCCCCCTCTGCCTGCACCGTGAACTGAGACACGGATTTGCTTGGTTTCTACCATTTTTACCCACCAGGAAGTGCTCGACGTGTACAGTTCACGCTGCTAGGAGGTGGTTTTGCCATGTCTGCTTAACAAGTGCCACCCCGTGGCCCCCCGACCCGCCGCCCAGAGGCGCTGCGAGCTGGTCTGAGGCTGCTCCGCCTGGGCCTCTGCCTGCGGCGCCGCTGCATCTGCTCAGCAGCACAGTGACGCCCCGCACTTTGCAAACGGCCTCTGCACATCCTCCACGCGGATTCAAGCTCCAGGGCAGCCTGCGTGGCCTGCACTGCGTCATCCACAGGAACGCAGGAGCGCGTGCGACCACCCAAGCAGGCCTCTTCTAACACAAGGCCACGTTTGCCACCGCCCCAGCCACGACAGTGCCACGGTCACATTTGCAGTGACAACCTCTCTGGGGCCTGTGGACACCATGGCCCATGTAGCCCTCGGAGATGAGCCTGCTCCTTCACTATGAGATCCCTGTGAGGGAAGGCGGCTGAACCAGGAGACGCCCGGAGACACACACACACACACACACACAAAACCTCAGCACTCCAGTGAGTTCACGGAGGATGCACACCACGGCAATGCTCTGTGCAGATTTTCAAATGTTTCAGCCAAAATGAACATCTGTTCCATTTGCCACGAGCTTTCAGAGCCTCATGTGCGTGTGTACCTGTGTGAACATGCCCATGTACATACGGGTGTGTGTATGTGTGGGGGGTGCACATGTGTGTCTGCATGTATGTCCGTGTATGTGTCTCTGTGTATGTATCTATGTGAGTGTGTGTATGTGTAAGTATATGTGTGTGTATGTTTGTATTTATGTGTATGTCTATGGCATTATGTGTACGTCTATACACGTCTATATGTGTGTATTTGCATATACGTGTGTATGTGTATCTCTAAGTGTGTGTATATGTGTGTATGTATATGTGTTTATGTATGTGTACACTTATGGCATCATGTGTGTATGTGTGTATGTTTATACGTATGTGTGTATATGTTTGTGAGTCTGTATGTGTGTATGTGTGAGTGTGTACATATGTATGTGTGTATGTGTGTTTATATGTATGTGTGTATGTGTATATGTGTATGCATGGTTGTGAGTATGCATGTGTGTATGTGTAAGTATGTGTATGTATATGTATTTATGTGTATGTCTATGGCATTATGTGTGTATGTATGTGTGTATATGCATATACGTGTGTATGTGTATCTCTGAGTGTGTGTATGTGTGTATGTATATGTGTTTATGTGTGTGTGCACTTATGGCATCATGTGTGTATGTATGTGTATGTTTATATGTATGTGTGTACATGTTTGTGAGTATATATGTATATGTGTGTATGTGTGTACACCTATGGCATTATGTGTGTATATATGTGTGTATATGCATGTATGTGTGTATGTGTATCTCTGAGTGTGTGTGTATGTATGTGTATGTGTGTCGCTCCCCCTCTTCGTGGAGGAACGACACTAAACCCTGCCTAGGCTTCCTATCCGAGTCACGGCACCATTATGTCGCTCCCCCTCTTCGTGGAGGAACGACACAGGACCCTGCGCTGTTCTTTTGTCTGCTCGGCCCTCCCCGGGTTTGCTGCTGGTTCTTCCCGGGTTGGCTACCGACCCTTCCACCTCCGTGGAAGGGCGGTTCCCCCTGCCACATTCCCCACTTCCGCGGGGGAGCGGCACACCGCCGGCCGGCTCTCTCGGGGGCTGCACAGGTGTTCCTTCAGCTAGATGTTCCTCTTAGATGTTCCTGGTGCATGTTGTCTCTCTCCTCCTTTATAGTCCTCTTCCACCAATCCCAACTCTGCTACCCACACGCCGAGTACGCTGCTCTCCTCCAATCAGGAGCAAGTCCTACAGTTTATTGGCTGAACTGGAGGCAGCTGGGTAGAAGCTGTTTTCTCCTCTCCCAGCGCCATATTGTGGGAGAGCAGATGCATAGAATAAGTCTTAATTCCAGTAACTTAGTCTAGTCCGAGTTGCTCCCCACATATGTGTGTATGTGTGAGTATATGTGTGTATGTATATGTGTTTATGTGTGTGCACTTATGGCATCATGTGTGAATGTATGTGTATTTGTATGTTTATATGTATGTGCATGTATGTTTGTGAGTCTATATATGTATATGTGTGTATGTGTGTACACCTATGGCATTATGTGTGTATATGCATATATGTGTATATGTGTGTGAATGTGTGCACATATGTGTATGCGCGTATGTGTATGTATATGCGTATGCATGTTTGTGAGTCTGTATGTATGTATGTGTGAGTATATGTGTGTATGTATATGTGTTTATGTGTGTGTACACCTATGGCCTTATGTGTGTACATATGTGTATGTGTGTATGTATATGTTTTATGTATGTGTGTGCATGTTTGTGAGTCTGTATGTGTATGTGTGGGTATATGTGCATGTGTTTATGTGTATGTGTGTATGTATATGTGTTTACGAGTATGTCTGTACGCCTATGGCCTTATGTGTGTACGCACGTGTGTTGTGTGTATAAATTATCCAACCCTAGTTTCCTGAGCATCAGCAGCAGGTGGAGCCTTCACTGGGTTGTAATCAAAATCCCTGAGGGTTCGCCACAGAAAAGAGCACAGCCAGGAGACCGCTGCCACGCAGGCCGTCCTTTGTCTCCGTGACGCCAGCTGCTTCGCTGGGCGGCCTCGTGGCCAGAGGGGCCGCAACAGGCGCGCGGGCGGGCACTGGGCGGAGCTGGGGGAGCTGGGGTGCGCCGCCCGAGCGCAGGGCCCCGCCGGCGGCCGAGGCGAGAGGCTCCGCTGATCCCACGTCCCCGGGCGGAAGCTTCTCACTGCGCTTCCTGAGCCCGGCCAGCAGACACCGGCCAGGGGCTGGAAGCAAAGCTGAGCGTTGACCACGCGTGGACACCTGTGCGACGCCTGCGCTCCACCCAAGCCTCAGTGGTGGCCAGGACGTGGCTTCGGCTCATTTGTTTTATTTTCTTCATTTATACTATTTTATTCACAGCAAAAATACGGGGACACAAAAAAGATTCTTGGAAATTTTGAATTAAAAGGTAAGTGCATTTTGGTGCAAAAAATATTGAAGTCCACACATAGCGTTTTCACAAAACGCAGTTTCCATGAAACTTCTCCCATCCTCAGCATAAAACTTGCACTGACCCACGCGTGAGCGTGCAGCCCAGTGGCATTGAGCACAGCACCCTGCCGCCATCACCACCATCCGTCTCCCAGACAGAACCTGGCCTCATTAACCGAGTCCCCAGCACCCAACCCTCTGCCTCCCCGAGCTGCGTCCCAGGGCCCCACGGGAAGGGGGCCTGATGCTAGACCCTGAGAGCTGACCCTCCTCCTGCCACGCCCTGGGCACCCCACAGGGGCCCCACTGCCCTCCCGGGATGGTCGGCAGGTAACAGAACGAGCCAGCGTGTGGTCTGGAGCCCCCGGGCCAGGCGGTCGCCCCCTCCCCCGCTGCGTCCAGCACCGCTTCTGCCCCCTCAGGTCCATGGGGTGGGGTCGGACGTCCCTGGGGCTCAGCTCCCTGTCGGCACTGACCTTCACCGAGAAGCCCAGCTTCCTGCAGCCCCAGCAGCCACAGGGTGCGGCCACCTCGGTTCTGAACACGGTGGCGGCGATGCTGGGTGACCTCTGAGGCCAGGTCAGGACAAGCCATGGCTTCCACTCTGCAGGGGGCACTGCAGCTCTCCCCAGCCAGCCCAGGCCGCAGCAGCTCCACGGCCCTCTGCAGAACGGTGAGCCTGAACCACCCGGCCAAGGCCATCCCGACTCCTGACCCCCAAGGTCAGAGCCACACAAAGCAGCTGTTCTGAGCCGGAAGCTCCGGTAGCGGTTCGCACAGCACCGGTAAGCAGACGCGCCTGCACGCCTCGCCTCTCTTCCCGGCAGGGGCAGCTGGCCTGCCCCACCCCCACCCACCCTGCCTGGTCTGGGTGGGTCTGGGCTGAGCAGAGAGAGCGTCCTCACCAGCACCCCCAAGTCCCTCTCGGTCCTTTCCCAGCTGCGAGCACTCCCTCAGCCTCGCGCTGCAGCCCTCACAAGGCCTGCGATCCCACAGACAGGAGCCACCCCGGCCACGCCCTGGCATCGCCTGTGCTCCGGCTGCCTGCCCCAAGCCCCTGGAGTCTCTCAGACGCAGACTTAGGGGACGGGAAACTGAACCTGCACCGCCACAGCCCCCAGCCTCTTCTCTCGGGGGCTCTGACCCCACCCAAAGCAAAGCAGAAGATGGACAGCAAGAAAGGAGCAGGAAGTCAGACAGAATCGGGGCGCAGGCTCCTGAGGCCGCCCAGGAGCCCTGAGCCGGGCACACAGGGCCCCGGGCGCTCCTCGCCCTGTCCTCGCCCACCCTGAGTCTCTCACTGTGTCGCAAACCCTCCGAGGCAGGGCCGGGCTGCACCACCACCAATCGCCTGGCTGGGCTGCCACACCTGGGCCGGAGCGGGAAGCCAGAAACATAGGGGAGCCCTCCCTGGGTCCCCGGACTTGGGGCTAGGACGCTGGGGTGCAAGGGGGCCTCCTGCTGTGTAGGCCTGAGAGGTCAAGAGGTCGGAGCGCCGCGGGTCAGATTCGGAAGCCTCAGCACAGGGAGGCACCGCCCCCCCAGCCGCATCTCCCCAGCAGTGTTTCAAAGTCTCCTTGCCAAAGTCGCTGAGCACAGCTCCAGGGCACCAGGACAGCAGCTGGCGGGGTGCCCCACTGCCTGCCCGGTGTCTCGGGACCTCCAGGACCCCAGGGTCCCAACTGCCCATGCCTTGCGAGTTCCCACGGCAGCCACTTCACACCGGCAACGCCCAGAGCTGGTGCCCAGCCCTGGCCTCCTCTGCCTCAGGCTTCGCCAAGCCCCGGCAGGCTTGGGTGGGCCATTCCAAAGTCAATCAAAATCGATGACCAATGCCAGAGTCAGTGGGGGCGGGGTTAGGCCTCTGAGAGGCGGAGACTTCTGTCCCCACGGGGGCCCCACCAAAGGCGACCTCGCCAGGGAGGGTGTGGTCCTCAGGTGAGCAGGGCGGCCCGGCATGGGCGCAGGTCAGCTCTCTGTCCAGCCAGGAGCCGCCGTCCTGTTCTGAGCAGGCTTCCCACACACACCCTCCATGCCTGCAAAGTCCAGCTCGGTCCAGTGCAGGCCAGCCCAGGGCGGTGTCTTCCTGCTCCAGGCTGTGGCCTGGCAGAGTTGTCGCTGTCCACCAGGCTCACCCGCACTGTGGCGTGTCTGGGCACTGCGCAGCGGCTGGGACCTGGGGTGAGGGCGTCTCCGATCGCACAGGGCTGCCGTGTGCAGCTGCCCTGAGTGTTTCCCAGAGGGGTGAGCTGTCCTTGGCCGCACAGGAATCCCGTCTCCTGGCTTCCGGCCCCTGGAAGCCTTCTGGGGCTGCCCTGCCTCGCCACTGCGGCCCGCTTGGCTCCTCTAGGCCACAGCCACCTCCCCCTGCTGAGGACGAAGAGCAAGAAGTCGGGGTGCAGGGGGATCCAAGACAGCTGAGAGGTGGGAGGGGCCGTGGGCGTGCGGGGTTTGCTCCTCCTGCAGGGACCTGAGGCTGAGACCCGTGCAGAGGCTCACCCGGCTCCGGCTCCGGCTCCGGCTCCGGATCCGGCACCGGCGCTGGCACCAGCAGGCCGGGGAACACCTGATGGGGCCGAGCTGCCACAGGCTGCTCTAAACCATGTCCTCCCGGCCGCAGGACAACGCCAGGTCCCAACCTCGGGCGGCCCTCCCGCTGCTGTGCTGCCCGAGACGGGCTCCAGCCGTCACTTCTCCCAGACACCTCCAGCCCTGCCCCTCCCCGCGGCACCACGCCCCTCCCCTGCCTGACGTCCTGCCGTGCCAGGGCCTGGGGACCCGGCTGTTGCCTCTGCTCCTCAGCCCCCTCGTGCACACAGGGAAGGCGCCTGTTGGTTCGCTTGCAGCCGTGGTCCGAGGAGACTGAGGCCACGCTGTGTCCACGCGTGGTGCCGCTGTGCTGACTGCCTGACAACAGATTAGGATCTGGGCCCTGGAGGGCTGGGATGCCACCAGGTCGCAGCGTCTGGCTGCAGAGCGAGTCCACAAATCCACTTAGACTGAGCTCAGGAGCATGTCCCAGACGCTCAGAATCCACGGAAACCGTGACCATCTGCAGGTGAGCCGCGGTGACAGCCACCTTCCCCACGGAGCCCTGCCGCACCTGGCAGCGTGGCTGGCCGTCACGGGCTTCCCTCCGCTGTCGCTACTCGTCCGATGTGCAGCATCCATGCCCAACGCGCCCGACGACGGGTCTTGGCGCCACCGTGTCAGTAACGCCGACACCATGGGTTCCCCCGAGCACTGCACCTCGGGCACCGCCAGACTCCGCACAGGCCTGACGAGACGCGATGGGCTGGGTCTCCACGTGTGGGGGTACTGAACCCCTGGGTAGCACTGCAGGGGTGTTTCCCGTCCCAGCACCCGCTGCCTTCGAAACTCAGGTAAGCACAGTGCACGTTGCCATCTAGACTGTTACAGAACAGAATATTGTCGCTTTCCCCTCTGTGAGAAATTTGCAAACCTAGTGGAGTCCTTGATATACAGGATCTGCGCCTAATAAATATGACCTGAAATTGATTATTCTATGAATCCACCAGGAGGAACAAGAGAGTAATTGTTAATGCGTTATTAGCCACTGGCAAGACGCTGTATTTTAGCTTTTACTACACGGGTTGTGTGTGCTCGCACGTCGTTTTGTGCCCGCGTGGGAGCTGTCCTCCAGGGCGTCTCCCGGAAGCCCCGGGATTGCCACGCAGGCTCTGTCGCTCTGCACCGACCCCTGCTCCGAAGCTCCGTCTGTCTCTGCGCAGTCCCCTTCTCGGGATGCAGGGGTTCCAAGTGTGGCTCCCGGCGTTTTCTGATCCTCCGAGGGGCTTTCATTTTCTGAGTGCAGTTCGCAGAGAGCAGGACATGAGTACGGGGGTCCAGTCCCGCCGGGCGGCTCCCGGAAACAAGCGCCTGGGCCCTGCCTGGGCCCCCGCCCCGCCGGCCGCTGGTCTCCCACATCTCAGCTTGGGCCAGGCCTGGCTGCCCCTGCCATCTGAGGGGACCACCCGAGCAGCTGTCACCCCACTGCTGGCCACCAGCACGTCCAGAGCCTTGTGCCTGCTGCGCGCTGCCTCCTCCCCACATCCGGGTCCCACACAGCGTCTCACTCTTGTCTGCTGGCCAGACGGAAGCCTGCCCGCTGAGTAGCTCCTCGGGCCCATGCCGTGCGAGCCTCTGGCCACCCAGCCCTCGCCATGTGCGTGTCTCTCTCCTTGATGGGGAGCCGGGCCGCATCCTGGCCCAGGGGGCCCCGCTGAGCCCTGGCTCTGCAGCCTGCCGGTGGCTACTGTTGTCAGCAGACTGAACCAGTGTGTGCCTTCGGGCACCGCTGCCAGGGGTTCTGAGCCCACGAGGGGGCCCTGTAGGGCAGCCTTCACGCCAGACCACACGGCGAAGCCTACCCTGACCGTCCATGCCAGCACCACATCCCCCAGGGCCACTGTGCTGGTCAACAGAATCCAGAAGAGGCCGAGCACTGACTGGTCAGGAGCTAAGCGCTCTGCTCAGACCACGCAGACCTCAGGAGACTGGACTTCACCCAACAGGGCCTCGGTTCTCCAGATCCGGCCCTGGCCTGGACCACGCAGGCTGAGTCCCAGGTGTGCCTAATGCTGAGTCAGACTGCTGCAGCCCTGCTCCAAGGTCATCACTGTACTTAGTCACATCACTTGGCACCCAGTGGTCAGCACCTGGTGTCCATAGCCAGCACCTGGTGTCCACAGCCAGCACCTGGTGCCCACAGTGTCCACCTGGTGCCCACGGTCCCCACCTGGTGCCCACAGCCATCATTTGGTGCCCACAGTCCCCACCTGGTGTCCACAGTCCCCACCTGGTGTCCACGGTCCCCACCTGGTGTCCACAGTGCCCACCTGGTCCCCAGTCCCCACCTGGTGCCCACGGTCCCCACCTGGTGCCCACGGTCCCCACCTGGTGTCCATAGCCATCACCTGGTGTCCATAGCCAGCACCTGGTGCCCACAGAGCCCATCTGGTCCCCACAGTGCCCACCTGGTCCCCACAGCCCCCACCTGGTGCCCACAGCCCCCACCTGGTGCCTACAGCCATAATTTGGTGCCCACGGTCCCCACCTGGTGTCCACAGCCAGCACCTGGTGCCCCCAGTGCCCACCTGGTGTCCATAGTCCCCACCTGGTGCCCATGGTCCCCACCTGGTGTCCACAGTCCCCACCTGGTGCCCACGGTCCCACCTGGTGCCCACGGTCCCACCTGGTGTCCATAGTCCCCACCTGGTGTCCACAGTGCCCACCTGGTGTCCACAGCCATTGCCTGGTGTCCATAGCCATCACCTGGTGCCCACAGAGCCCACCTGGTCCCCACAGTCCCCACCTGGTGCCCACAGAGCCCACCTGGTCCCCACAGTCCCCACCTGGTGCCCACAGCCATCATTTGGTGCCCACGGTCCCCATCTGGTGTCCACGGTCCCCACCTGGTGTCCACAGTGCCCACCTGGTCCCCACAGTGCCCACCTGGTGCCCACAGTGCCCTCCTGGTGCCCGCAGCCAGCACCTGGTTCCGGTGGTCGTCAGTGCCCGGGGAGCTGAGGTCCCAGCTCCCTGGGAGCCTTTGCTCGGGGTTTCTTCGGAACAGGGCTTTGCTGGTGTGATCAGAAATTCAAAAACAAGCCCGGCTCGCTGTGGGCACCGCTTGGGAGGGCTGCATCTGCGCAGGGCCAAGCATCTCGTAAGCCCCGAATTCCATGCATTTTGTAAACCACTTTGTGTTGTTGTTGATGTGTGTGCTTTTCCTAATTCTCGGTAATGCTTGAGCATGTGGTCTCCTCTGTGTGGCTTTTCTAAGTCTCGATGCCTTCAGCTGCCAGAAATTAAAACAAAGAGAGCGTGTGACTCCCGTGTTCCGACCCCTGAGGCGCCACTGAATAACTCACTCGGAGCGGCTCTTTCCCTCAGTTCTAATTATTAATAATTACCCTGAAGTTTTGTAGCTGGGTGTAAAGGAAAGTATTCCTGTTCCTGCACACTGAAGGGCACGGCCCCCTCCCCACTCGACCCCCGGCGGCCCCTCCCGAGGGAAGGAAGGGGAGGGGCCGGTGAGTGAGTGGGCGGAGCTCTGTGCCAGCTAGACCTTGCTTGTAATGAATCGGGAGAATTTGTCAGACCCAGCAAGAAGCCCTCCAGTAAATCGGCCACGCTCATCTGGAGGGTTTTCCAGTCATATTTTTATGCATCAGGTTTAGTAAAGAAGGGCGACCACGACAAAGCAAGAATGATGTCATCAGGTGCATGGTTGCATTGTGGAGACGTGGGATTGGAAGTCAAGGCGGATGCTTTTGCAAACTTCCAATGTAGGAGCCCCTGGAGCCTGCCCCCGGCCTGGGGTCAGATCGGGCCGGGGCCACGCGGGTAGGCGGTCTGTGCCGGACTCAGCTGCTCATCCGAGGCTTGCACAGGCAGGTGCAGCGGCACCAGGCAGCACCCCGGCTACACCGAGGTCCAGAAGTCACCCACCTCGGTTTCCAGCAGCTTAGTTCATTCAGAGAACAGATGCATCTCAGACGCGGATGCCACAGACACAGAAAACACGGAGTGTAAGCCGGACACACAAAGCCCAAGTCCTTCAAGGTCAGTTCTCCAAGGGAGAAAAAAGAGGTGCGCCGTGAGGGAGAACTGGTGCCGCTGCATGGCTACGGGCTCTGGTTTCACTGCGGTTCTTCCTTCCTGCTTGCTCTGAGCCAACGGAACAGAAGCAGGTAGACCGTAGGACCCCAGCTCGGCACTCCCACTTCCAGCCAGGCCCCAGCTCCAGCGGCCACCGTTCCTGACACGCCAAGTGCGCCGTGGCAGCCCCTGTGGGGTCAGGGAACAGAAGCGTCTTGCAAGGCCTGGTCCTGCGGTGAAGATGCCGGGCCCGCGAGGCTGGCTCAGCGCGTGCGGGAGAACGAGCGGCGGTGGAGCCGAGCGGGCAGGGTCCTTCTGCTGTGAAGGCGGCGGCGACGGGGAGCAGGGGCTGAGGCCCCACCGCGTCTCCCCTCCCATGCTGCCTCACTGTACGTAATTGACTTACAATTTCTCCCTAATATAATTCTTTATGGAACCTGCCTTGAGCAGAGGCTCCCCGATTGTTCACCGAGGGTCGTGCCTCATTTGTTCCTGTAGATTGTGCCTAATTAACGCTAACTTGTCTGTACATAAAAAGTACAATAGGCTGTCCTTTCCAATTTAATTCCGACAGTTTAATCGAATCTGTATTCTTTCAAAAATAATTAGATCATTTACACTTCATTAACATGTAATGTAATGTCGGGACATTCATCATAATGATTTCTTATTTTTCTTGTGCAATATTATCTCCTCTAATGAAACCGCTACCACCATGCACGCCTTAATTAGCTGTATCATATCACTGACAATTTCTGAATAGAGAAGCCTTCCAGAGATGAAATGGAATTATCTCGCTAGGTGTATCTTCAGCAGAATCTTCCCACAGCCCCGCCCCCGGGGCTGTCGGCACATCGGGGTCCCGTGCAGGCTTTGCCGGTGTGACCAGGGATTTGCCAGGCCGAGGGCCGCCCCTCACCACGCACTGGCATCAGGCCCTGTGCAGCCGGGCTTCAGACACAAGGACGGCTCGGCCCTGGAGGGCAGCCCCTGACCCGGATGTGAGTGGGTGGGAGGCACTGCACCGGGGAATCGGCTGGGACAGTGGGGACACAGAGAGCAGGAGAGGCCCCTGTGCCACACAGGGCAGGGGCCCGGGGGCGCCCACACCTCGGGTCCTGGCGCCAGGCCCACAGTCCCCACCCCATCACTGCGCTCACACCTCCTCTTTGCAGCTTTATTAAGTACAGCTGACGAATGAGCTCTGTGTGCACCGAGGGTGTGCCACGCGGCGCTGCTGTGTACGCCCGCGGAGCGCCCGGTCCGGCCACTTAGCAGGTCTAGCGTCTCACATGCTTTTATTTAGTGGTGAAGACCTAACCCCTTAACAGTTGTCACGTGCACAACGCCTTGTTAGTAACTACAGAGGGACTGCCAAGAGTTCACACCTGGGATGGCTGATGGGCACAGCAGCGAGGACACACGGGGGCGCCGCGGCCCGTACCGGAGGGCCTGCTTTGAGGCTGCGCGCCCTCAGTGCAGTTTCCTGCCAGTGTGCGCCCCGGGGGGCAGCAGGCGACGGTTCGAGTGGTTGGGCCCCGCGTGGCAGGATCCCGCATTGAGTTTCCCAGCTCCTGGCTTCAGCCTGGCCCAGCCCTGGCTGCTGCATGTGTTTGGGGAGTGGACCAGCAATGGGAGATGGTTCTCTCCCCTCTCCTCCCCTCCCCTCTCCTCTCCTCTCCTTCTCAAATGCATCAATAAAAATAATACCAATTCTCCAAGAGCTACTTCCGAGAGACAGGAGACGTTCTATCCACCGCTCACCCTCAACTCCTCCAATGGCCTGGAGGGGCCAGCGTGAGGCTGGGAGCCGGGAGTGCCGTGCACATCTCCCAGCTGAGTGGCAGCGACCTAATCGCACAAGCCATGCCCTGCTGCCTCCCAAGGTGCGCGTGAGCAGGAAGCCCAGGCGAGAGCCAGAGCGGGGGCGGAAGCCAGGCCTGCGGCCCGGGACCGGGTGTCCTCACCACCAGGCCAGGTGCTCGCCCCGCCAGGAGCCGCTGGAAGCCCTGGTGGTCAGCGGGCTGTGCAGCTCTCCCGAGCGTCTCCCTCTTGTCTGGATCAAGTCCTCCATGCTTGGAGCAGCGTCTGTCCAGCCCCTGCCACTGCAAGCCCGTGAGCCCTGGCCACCGGCGGTCTCTGTGTCTGTGAGTTCGGCTTTTTCAGATTCCACGTAGAAATGAGATCACAAGTCTCCATCCTCCACATCTGACGTGTTTCACTTCGCAGGTTCTTCCATATAGTCAGAAGGGATGAAACAGCCTGCTCTCTAAAGGCTGAATGGCATGAAGTCTACACACACATGAACACACGCACATGCATGCACACACACACACATACACGCACACACGCGTACACACATGCACACACGTGCACACATGCACACACACAGGCACACACAGCTGTCAGGGGTAATGAATGGATTTGTACAGTTGAGGGATACCAAAGCAACCTACCAAAGGTCAGAGGGAATGAAAGGCTTCAACATGAAACAGGAACTGTAGAACTCCCGGAAGAGAGCGCGGGCGAGAGCCACGGCGCTGGCCTCAGCGGGGAGAGAGCGCGGGCGAGAGCCACGGCGCTGGCCTCAGCGGCGATGTCTCTGATTTAACCCCAAAGCACAAGCAGCAAAAGCAGAAATGGAGATGGGATCATTCCAAACCGACCAGGCGCTGCTCGGCAAAGGAGTCAATAACAGAGACCAGCGAGGGACGAGAAAACATTTGCCAACCGCACATCTGATCGGGGTTCATTTTAAAACGTATGAGGAACTGAAGCAACTCAGTAGCAAGGAAACAGAATCTGGTTGTCGGATGGGTGAGGGGCCTACACGGACATTTCTCCCAAGACGTACAAGCAGCCTGCAGGCACAGGAACCGACACAGCATCACCAATAACCAGGGAAACAAAGCAGAACCACGGCGCCGCGCCACCTGGGACCTGTGGGGACGGCTTCTGCCACCACGGTGAGCCAGACGGAGAAGAGGGAGTCTTCGCACTTTTTTGGTGGGAATATGAATTGGTACAGCCACGGAAAACAGGATGGACATTCTCCAAAAAACTAAAAACACAGCTGCCACTCAGCCCAGCACTCGCAGTACTGGATGTTCCTACAAAGGAAAGGGTCAGGGTGTTGAGATACCCACAATCCCCAGCTCACGGCGGCACAATCCGAGTCCCCAAGATGTGGAGGCCACCTGGGCACCCATCAGCGGCCAAGGGGGCCCGAGCCTGTTGTCCCCACACACGGCAGGACTCGGCTCAGCCGGCAGAGACGGCGTCTTGCCGCTCACGCTTGCTCTCCACGCCGGCGCTGCCCGGCGCCCCTCCCGCCTGCCTCTGCAGCACTCAGCAGCTGAGATGTAGGTTTTGCAGGTCCTGCTGGATCAAAGTTAACCCCTCAGTTAGCCTCAAAGACCTCTGCTGGGACCACTGGCCGCCGCTGGGTCACCTGCATTCAGACCGCACTGGCCGCCGCTGGGTCACCTGCATTCAGACCGCACTGGCCGCCGCTGGGTCACCTGCATTCAGACCGCGCTCCGGCCAGCACAGCTGAGCACGCTCCACGCCTGCACGCCGTCCCCAGGTAGTCACCAAGCTGCTGCCCTGCAAAGCGGAGCGCAGGGGCGCCTCCCCCAGGAACCCTTGCCCAGGGTCCGTGAGGTTCAGAGAGGGCCAGACTGCTCTCCCAGACACACTGCCGTTCAGTGCCGCGGTGTGCACATGCAGTCACTAGTCACGGATATAAAACGCACTCTGACCGCCAGAGGATTCCTAGCACGGAGCCCAAGGAGCCAGGAGCCGTGGCCCAGCGGCACTTTGGCCGCTCCTCACTGCCCCAGCGTCTGTACACACATTTCTCTTCCCTTCGCTTTGGTTCATTTATTTGAAAAGAGAGACAGGAGGCAGACAGAGAATAAAGAGAAGATAGTAAACAGGGAGCTACAGAGAGAGACCAAGCTCCGCCCACTGGCTTACTCCTCACATGTGCACAACAGCTGGGACTTGACTGGCCAAAGCCAGAATCTGGGAGCCAGGGGCTCAGTCCAGGCGTCCCCCCTGGGTAGCAGGGCCCAAGCACTCGGGTCATCACCCGCGCATCCCAGAGTCTGCTTTAGCAAGAAGCTGGAGCCGGGAGCGGGAGCCTGGAGCCGGGAGCCGGGCGCAGGCGTCTAGCCTGGGAGCCGGGAGGCCGGTGCAGGCGTCTGGCGTGGCATCTCCACTGCGAGCCCAAACGCCGCCCTGGAGCCTTGGTTTCTGCGTGGGAGAAACGGAGCCTGACCTTCCTCGCTCTTACCAGGTCATCAGCATGCCTTGTAGATGGCAGTAAGGGCCCTCAAAGCAGGATGCTTTCCGTTTCCTAACAACGCGATTCGGCAAATACTGGGCACCTGCAGACGACAGGCCTGGAGCCAGCACAGCTCAGAACACCACCGTGCCCGGACGCAAGAGCACAAACCAGCCCCCAAAACTCACCCATCCCGTCACCGGGCAGGGTTTCTGCTCTTCCCCACACTGCAAACCCCCAGGCCAGGGCCCTGGGCACACCACTTCTCGTGCTCATTCTTCCGGGAGCAGTGCTCAGTGTGGCAGCCCAGGGGAGCACGGGAAGAGGCTGCAGGGGCACAGGTGTTGTCCAGGGCTCACGTCCGGGCAGCCCTGCCTGAGGCCCACGTGTCGGTCCAGGGCTGCTGGGAGCCAGGGTCTCTGGTTGCCTGCCAGGCGCCGAGCCTGCGCGCCCAGCTCACAGAGAATCCACAGCCAACAGCTCAGTGGGAGCCACTCAAGGCTTCGCTCAGCAGGAGCTGGGCTTGAACCCAAAGACTCTCCGCGTGCGGTATTCTCACTGCTTTGAAAAACGGCAGGAGAGGGGGAAAGGGCTGGGGTCTGGCCCACCGGTGAGGAGGCCACGTGGGCACCCGCATCCCACGCTGGAGGACACGCCTTGGGTTCACGCCCTGGCTCTGTTCCCACTCCAGCTTCCTGCTGGCGCACCAGGGAGGCAGCAGTGAGGGTGAGCACTTCGGTCCCCACCCCCACATGGGAGACCTGGATTGAATTCTGGGCTCCGGCTTCAGCCCGTCCCAGGCCCGGCTGTTGCAGGCATTTGGGGAGTGAATCAGTGGACTAAGAGCTCTCTCTGCCTCTCTTGCTGCCACTCTGTCTTTCAAATTTAAAAAAAATGAAAAAGAAATTAAACAGCAAGAAGTGCAAAGAGGCCTGGGGGAAGCCATTGCCGGGGGAGCCGCGGCGGACTGCCCTGTCTGGGCTGTGTAGGGGAGTTGAGATGGCGCGGACACAGCAGGAGCCCCGGGGAGATGCTGCCTGTGCCCGGGGGGTGGGCATGTAAACCGCTGGGTCCCCACAGGGCCGTGCAGCCTGCAGGGGGCTTCTGCTCCAGCCTGTGACCCCACTGACCTTGGCTGTGGCGTCAGGGACAAGGCCCAGGCCGGAGAGGGTGCCACGCCACGGCCGCTTCTCACACCGCAGCTGGCCTTGACCCCGTCCTGCTCGCTCTGCCTGTCTCCTCTCTACCTTGAAATAAGCTCAACGCCACGCAGTGCTTTGCCTGGGCGGAGGGCTCTGACCTTCCCCGTCTGTCAGAGGCCTCGGCCCGCCTTCCCTCCCTCCGCGCGAGCTGGCGGCCACGGGACCGTGGACCAGCGGTGGCCAAACATCGCCCTCCGCGCGGAGCCTTTGAAAGCAGCACGGCCTAATTGTCCTGCAAAACATTTTGGGGAACCAAGGCTATTAATTAACTGCCAGTGCATCAATTAGCTGTAACGGCCGTAATAACCCACAAACAATGGCGGGAGCCCAGCGCCGCTCAGCCCCGGTTCACACCGGGTGGGAGTTTTCTTCAGCCTGTGCTTTGAAGATTTAAGTTAATAATTCGGCCCTACGGAAGGCAGTCTTTCTGCTCCCTGGTACGTAGGAGTTCAAACGGCTGGAAGTGGAGACGCCGTCGGCACGCCGGGTCTCAGAGAAGACTCGGCACACCCCAGGCAGCAGCCTCACTTCCAGAGGCTCCGGTGGGTTCCGCGGGGCTGGGCAGGGGCGAGGCCGATTGTTCATCGGCTGGAAATTCGGCGACACCCGTGGAAATCTAATTCCATCTTCCACGAGACCTGTCCGTGGGAGTCCCCCCATCTGTGCAACAAGCTCCGGGGGGAGTCGTCCCTGTGGTCTGCACCCCAGACTCGGGCTCCGGCTCCCCTCCCCGCGGTGGAGTTAGGGCGCGCTCCCCCCAGCCTCTCAGACCCCTGCTCGCTCCCGCCTTTGCCCCGTCTCTGCCCAGGGGCCCAGGTGGGGCAGGACTTCCTGACGTCCTGTGCAGCCTCCGCACACAGGGGCCCACCGAGGATGGAGCAGGGCGCTCGGCCTGCCCCCCGCACGCTCTCCCCCAGGGAGTGGCTGCACCTCTCCCTCTCCAGGAGGACCACAGGGGCCTGCAGACCAACAGAGATGCTGGGGCGATAAGCCCTGAACCTGCGACCTGGGACCAGGACCCAGCACCCCAGGGCCCTCCGACCTATGAACCTGACCTACGAACTTGAAACTTAGGAGCCTATGACCTACGAACCTGACATGTAAGGACCTGTGACCTGGGCACCTACACTCTGGGGACCTGCAGCCCATGACCCCTGTCATTGAGCCCACCCTCACACCCTGTCCACTGGGAGAAAGAGACCACGCCCAGCACCCGACTCCCAGGGGGGCAGGGCAGACACCCTCCATCACCCCAACCCTCTTCCCAGCCCCCCAGGCTGTGCGGGCTGTGTTTCTGCCCAGCACAACGCAGAGCAGCCGGGAGGCACTGCCACACCCGGCCTCACCTGAGCCTCAAACAGGTCTGAGGACCCCAGGCTGGGGGAGCCTCACCTATGCCTAGGCCTGCTTCTGGGTTCCAGGTGCCCTCACCCCTGCTCCCGTGGCTGGGTGGGCGTGCACCAAGCTGTGCAGATGGAGGCCCCACGTGCCCTCACCCCTGCTCCCGTGGCTGGGTGGGCGTGCACCGAGCTGTGCAGATGGAGGCCCCACGTGCCCTCACCCCTGCTCCCGTGGCTGGGTGGGCGTGCACCGAGCTGTGCAGATAGAGGCCCCACGTGCCCTCACCCCTGCTCCCGTGGCTGGGTGGGCGTGCACCAAGCTGTGCAGATGGAGGCCCCACGTGCCCTCACCCCTGCTCCCGTGGCTGGGTGGGCGTGCACCGAGCTGTGCAGATGGAGGCCCCACATGCGCTCACCCCTGCTCCCGTGGCTGGGTGGGCGTGCACCAAGCTGTGCAGATGGAGGCCCCACGTGCGCTCACCTCTCTCCCCGTGGCTGGGTGGGCGTGCACCGAGCCGTCTGACCTTCAGGTCCATGCCACTAGATGTGCTGGTTCCTGCTACTCCCCATGGAGCCCCCAGGAGTGAGCCAGAGGCCGCCTGGCTCCCCAGAGGCCCTGGGTCACTCTCACCCTGCCAGCCCCTTCTGGAGGGAGCAACTGCTCTGCACGGTGACCGTGATGGAGGAAGGCGGGGCCCGACCCCGACGTGGACACAGAACAAAGCTCGTCCAGGTTCCAGGTCACGCGGTCGAGGCCGGGTCGCGTGGGCTGGGAGCCCTGGAGCAGAAGCAGACTCGCCGCTGGGGCCGTGCCTGGGGTGGCGGCCGTCGGGGGACGGGCCGTGGCCCTCGTGGGCGCTGTTGGAGCCGCGCATTGATTCGCCTTTGATGGGAAGGGGAATCAAAGCTCTGGTCTCATTAGATAAACCGGTTCTGGTGCAAGATCACAGGCAGAGGCGCGCCCCTTTGTACCACGCTGAATGGCCGCAGCAGGCAGCCCCGCGCACACAATTGATTTCAAGCAGAGTTTTGTCTGAGAGATGCTTCTAGATTATGGCAAGAAAGCATTCCATAATCCCCCTGCCAATGCAGTTATGTTTAACAGACGTGCGGCCCTTATCGCTGATTGATAACACTTAACTCAAAACATATTTCAGCTCCCGGGATGTCAATACTCTGCCGCGAGTGAAGGTGACCCCCGCGCCGCTTGTTTGCTAAGTGAGCGCGCGGCTTGCCGGCGCGTCTGCCGGGGTGGCCGTGCGGGCTGCTATGGATTTGCTATCTTAGCCTGAAGTGTTTGCTGCTGATTATGTGATTGAATCAATAATTCCTGCGTGGGCCCTGGCTTCCTAACGCCCCTCCTGGGCCCGGCTGTGGGGCCAGACCCTGCTCCGGCACTCGGCAGGGGGCTCCCAGCCGACCCAACCGGGGAGGCCCCGGACCGTGCCCATCCTCCCCGCCCCCGCTCCCTGGAAGACACATGTGTGCGTGTCCCTTCCTGACCTTGTCGGGCCCGGGCTGTGCCGGGGCACAGGGCAGCAGCTCTGAGCTACAGGCACCTCCTGGCTCCCTTGGTCTGTGGCTCAGGGCTGGGGTGCAGGGGTCCCCCAGCCCGACGGGTCAGTGCTCCAAGCCACAGACATCTGTGGCCATGCTAACACTACATATAAACATAGGAGACAGAGCCCTGCACTCACCCATCTCCAGTGAACGGCTAGTCTCCAAGGTCCTGGCAATGGGTGCACCTCCGTGTCCACAGGGAGCGTACAAGGTGATTGTTCAGTGTCAGTGTGTGCAGTGGGTGTGCAGTAGGTGTTCAGTGGGTGCAGTGTCACAGTGTACAGTGGGTGCAGTGTCACAGTGTGCAATGTGTGTGCAGTCTCACAGTGTACAGTGGGTGCAGTGTCACAGTGTGCAGTGGGTGTGCAGTGTCACAGTGTCAGTGTGTGCAGTGTCACAGTGTGCAGTGTCACAGTGTGCAGTGTCACAGTGTGCAGTGGGTGCAGTGTCACAGTGTGCAGTGTCACCGTGTGCAGTGGGTGTTCAGTGTGCACAGTATTCAATGGTTATTCAGTGTCACAGTGTGCAGTGGGTGTTCAGTGTGCACAGTATTCAACGGTTATTCAGTGTCACCGTGTGCAGTGGGTGCTCAGTGTGCACAGTATTCAACGGTTATTCAGTGTCACCGTGTGCAGTGGGTGTTCAGTGTGCACAGTATTCAATGGTTATTCAGTGTCACCGTGTGCAGTGGGTGTTCAGTGTGCACAGTATTCAACGGTTATTCAGTGTCACCGTGTGCAGTGGGTGTTCAGTGTGCACAGTATTCAACGGTTATTCAGTGTCACCGTGTGCAGTGGGTGTTCAGTGTGCACAGTATTCAACGGTTATGCAGTGTCACCATGTGCAGTGGGTGTTCAGTGTGCACAGTATTCAATGGTTATTCAGTGTCACAGTGTCAGTGGGTGCAGTGTCACAGTGTCAGTGTGTGTAGTGTCACAGTGTGCAGTGGGTGCAGTGTCACAGTGTGCAGTGTCACAGTGTGCAGTGAGTGTTCAGTGTGCACAGTATTCAATGGTTATTCAGTGTCACCGTGTGCAGTGGGTGTTCAGTGTGCACAGTATTCAACGGTTGTTCAGTGTCACCGTGTGCAGTGGGTGTTCTCCAGGGTTGACAGCGTCCGTGCCGAGCCGGCTGGTCCCTCTTAGCTGTTAGGATTGGGACTTAATGGGGGCAAGAATCCATTCCACAGTTTCCAGTGCAGTTCTGTGGACAACGCTTCTTGGTTTGCACCACCATCTGGGTGATGGGCGGCCGTCCGCTCAGAGTTCTCGGTGGGAAGTGGGTGTGGCCCCTAAGCCACGAGCTCCCAAAGGCTGTGCTGCTCGCAGGCCTTGCCCGTTCTCCGTAGGCTGAAGAGGTGCTCGGGCCGGAGCTGTTGTGCCTCGGCGTCCCAGAGCCGGCTGTCCTGAGCTCCACCCAGGGCCCTCCCAGGGCCTCAGCTACAGTCAGGGGCGGCGTGGGGGGACCCAGGCTTCAGGCTCCACCGAGAACCACTAACCCAGACTCGGGCCTGGGCCCTGCCTCTGCTGTGCCGGGCCATCTGTCAGCCCTGCTCTCAGCCCGGCCTGGGGTCGCCGTGCCCATCGTCACCCCTGAGCAGGAGTCTGCAGGACCTGAGTCCACACCCCGGCCCCCCACTTCCTCTACTGGGGACAGACGAGTCCCAGGACCCACAGCCCAGCAGGAACGGAGACTGCTCCAGTGCCTGGGTGCTGCCCCCAGGGACACAGCCTGCACCTGGACCACCGGGGAGACAGGGACATCAGGGAGACGGGGACACTGGGCCCGGGGCCTGGAGGACGCTCTGTCAGGCCCCCACCACCCTCTGGCCTCGGCGGCTTTCGTGGCAGGACGTGGCATCAAGGGCTGGGCACCTCTGCAAAGCACCTCTTGCATGTGGCCCAACAAGAGGCTTCTGTGGCTCCCGGGAAACATGTGGCCCACAGGCAGCTGCTGGGGGCAGGGGTCTCCACTCACTGCTCACAGAGTACGCACTGGCTTTGAGGGAGACCCTTCTCCCTTCTCTGGGCCAGACCACAAAGTCTGAGGAAAACTGCATGGATTTCCAATTTTTTTCACGAAAATAAAGAGTATTTTCATTGCATTTTCTCCACACCCACTGAGACACTCATATGATGTCAAGGTGAGCACAGGTGCACTCCTGGGGTCACAGCCCATCCAAGCCCACTTCGCTGCAGACGAGAGACTGCTCAGGGTGCCTGCAGCCCCTGGGAGTACACGCCCCCATTCTTCCACCTACTAGTACAGAGCTGGGAGGAAGACACGCGTGTGCATAACACACGGTGTGTCTCCACCACAGCCGCCGTGGGGGTCCCATCGGCCTGCAGCCAGCAGAGGAAAACTCCCCTGGACATGGCGGGCCCCTCCCTGCACCGGCCAGAGGGTTGAGCTGCCCACGCGGTTGTCACTTCGGCCCTCCCCGTGAGCCTCTCTTCCCTCTTACAGCCCCCGCGGGGCCGGGGACCCCTTCCCCTGGGCGACAGCCCCCAGGGCAGAGCACAGGCCAGGATGCCACAGTGCGGGAGCCCCTTCTCAAGGCCCCTGCCACCCCCAGGCAGCCCGAGCCCTGGCACTGCAGGGAGCTGGGCGGTCCCCGAGGGCCGATGCCCTCTACTCCGTCAGGAGCCAGGAACAGAAGATGCTGCCCTCCCGTTTCCAACACACGTGACGTCCACACATGCCCGTGACCAAAATGCCGCTGACACGCAGCTTCCAAACGTTCTTACCAAATATTCCTCCTCCCGGCGTCTCACTCACGAAACTGCCATGTGTCCAGCCGCGGGGTTGACTTGACGTCACGGGGAAGCTAACTGGAAACGCCTGGAGACCAGTGTCTATCCTGTGCAATCACACGTGACGACATGTGAGAGCACATGGATGTAGAACTCACACCCAACTCAGGGAAATGCGAAGGAAGTCCACATGTGTGTACGGATAAACGAGGTTTTCCTGTGGTGGAGCCACGCTCCCAGCCAACGCCCAGATTAAGAGCAAAGCATGACTGGTACCCAAGGGTCCTCACTATCCCCCCATTTCTTTTTCTAACGTGTGAAATGAGCGTGGATTACCACTTACGTGCTGGGATTCAGGGACACAGCCAAATCCCGAGTGATCCGGCATCCACGTAGCTCTTAGACGCTGTGTGTCCATCAGCTGCCACAGAGCAAAGAACCCGCGCCGTGTGTCGTCGGGGCCAGCTCATTCCCCTCCGCACGGTGCTCTCCGGCTGCACCCACGCGGTGACAGAGGCCACGATTCCGTTCTCTGTGGCTGAGCAGTGCTCCATCCCGTCGTCTTTCCCCCACCGTGTGGGATGGACAGCGGGGCAGGCTCCGTGTCTCAGCTGTTGTGCGCTGAGCTGCTAGGAACACGGGGTGCAGAACACCCTTTCTTACGCGGATTTCATTTCTCTTGGGTAAGCTCCAGGAGCGGGAAGGCCGGGTCACGTGGCAGGTCTATTCAGATTTCTGGGGTGTCTCCATACCGTCTTCCACAGTGGCTGCCCCAGTCCAATTCCCACCAACCGTGCACTAGGGACTTATCTCCCACACCGTCGCCGGCATTTGGTGTCTGTTGGTTCTGAGGGACAGCCACTCTGACGGGGGTGAGGTGGAACCTCACGCGGGCTTTATTTGCATCCCCCTGAGGGCGAGTGGCTCTGAGCGCCGTGTCACGTGTCTTCTGGCCATTGCATTCCTCTTGACAAGTGCCCATTCGTGTCCTTCGCCCAGTTCTTGTCTGGTGCGTTTCCTGAGCTCCTTGCATGGTCTGGATATTAACCCTTTATGGGCTGTATAGTCGGCAAACATGTTCTCCTATCCTGTTGGTTGCCAGAAACAGACACTGTTGGCCTCGAGCCGGGACCTGGGCCACCCCCTGCGGTGGATCTCAGGGCTCCAGGCCCGCCACAGACGGCCTCCTGCGGTACCACGCGGAGAAGGGGGCGGCGGCACTGACTCAATGCTCCCACGGGGCCGCCCTGCCTGCCCGGGCACCCTCCCATGAGGCGGGGTGCAAGCCGGGCCTTGTTGGGTGCACGTGGTGCCTGCAGGTCAGCTGCCCACGGTGGGAGCAGCGGCCCCTGCGGCCGGCAGCACGGAGCTCAGGTCAGCTGCCCACGGTGGGAGCAGCGGCCCCTGCGGCCGGCAGCACGGAGCTCACCGCACGCAGCAGCCGGCACCCGCCAGGTGTCAGAGGAGTTCTCCTGACCACCTGCATCTGGTCCAGTCTCCATCAGAGGCTTTTCAGACCCAGGGCGGCGCAGAACGAGCGATCACTTCCTTCCTCTTAGACGTTAGCTCCCACCATAGCAGGGTGTTCTCAGGAGAAGCCCGCGCCGGCACGAAGCAGGCTGCAGGCGGCCAGGGGCTGGGCGCACCCTGGGACCCGTGCCCGCTGGCAGCCGTGAGCCTGAACACGCAGCCTCTCCCAGTGGGTAAATATTTAAATTACATGTGAGCCCGTGTACGGGGAAGCCTGAAAGAAACCTGCTCCTCTTCCTCCTCTCTTGCAGGGGTGAGATCTGAATGCAACTCCAGGCCAGTGTAGACGCCCCGGGTGAGTCACGCCCCCTCTCTGCCCCAAGCCTGCTGCTCCCGGGCCTGGAGGGCACTGCCAGTGCAGTTTCACAAAAGGCTCAGGGCTAAGGGGCACACATGGACGAGCCGGCAACAACGCTGCGTCGGCCCCAGGAAGAGCAGTGCACGCCCATCTCGGGCTGGCTGGAGCCGGATCCAAGTCCCAGACCCCGTGCCAGCCACACGCCACGACTTTTTCGCCATGATCACGGATTCCTTTGGATTTGATCTTCATCCCTCCAGCCCTGTTTACTCACACGCACGAAGCGTGTCTGAGCTGTGAAATCCGCCACGAGACCCCAAGATCCTCCCGGCCCTGTGTGGGTCCAGGGGACAATGACCCCGCTCTGCTGGTCGCCCCCATCGAGGGCCACTTCCCGCCGACAGCCTTGCTCCCGGGGCTGTCTTCACGGGGTCCCCTTGGCTCCCCAGAGCGGCTCCCTAGAAACCACCTGCCACAGCAAGGTCGGGGGTGCAGGCCCGGGAGCCATTACAGTGCTGAGGGCGGGGTGGGGGCTCACGAGCACCAGCATCCGGGCGCTCTGGAGAAACGCGGCCGTCCTGAGCAGGGAGGCCCTCCAGGAGGGAGTGCCCACCGCGGGCCTGGAGCTGCCGCCGGCTCAGGATTCCAGGAGCTGCGACCTGGCAGGTGCCTGGGGCCGCCCTGCCCCCTCCTCTCTCGGATGACAGAAGAGCCCCCTTGGAACCCTGTCATCACCTGTAGGAACCTTCACTCACCAGCAAGGGGGTGGGGCCTGTCTGCCCATCATCCTGGACCACCTGAGTGGAGCCCGACGGTGTCCAGCAGATGTGCCCCTCTGCCCCAGGAGGCAGCTGCCCCCCTGCAGAGCGGCCACGCGGGCACCCCCTGCCCCGCCCTGGACAGCTCTGCTGGAGCTCCAGCCCTGACTCGGGGGTGAGCTGGAGTCTCTAAGACCGCAAGTCCCCACGGCTGAGCCCAGCCGCCCTCCTGGGCCCCTTGAGCAGGGCCAGCCCCAGCAGGCGCTGTCTGGGAGCCTGGGAGCCTGCAACTCCCCCACCTGAAGGAGACCCTCCCCCACACGCCAGCAAAGCGGAGCTCTGAGGAATTGTCCAGAACGAGAGCTGGGCTGGTCGGTGTGCAGCAGCCGTCTGCAAACACACGGGTCTGTGCCCACTGCCATTTCTCCCAGGGCGGCCAGCGGCCACGGCGTGCTGACGAGCAGGGCTGCAGAGGTGTGCACAGCCCTGCTCCAGCCCTGCACCAGAAGCAGCCTCACGTAACCGAAGTGCCCAGTGCCAAGAGAATGTGGTGACACGTGAACGTATTCACATACAACGTTGCACAGAAAGGCAAGACCCGATACCCCATGACTCAAAATCCAAGTGTTGCTGTGTGAATAACACACGTTACATGTGACGTATCCCCAGTCTTAGATAGGAAGAGATAGGTGGAAAAATAGATGACAGAGGGTAGAGAGGCATGATCGATACGCAGACACAGATAGATGCAGATAGACAGAGGTCGTAGGTAGATGATAGCACATGGACACAGGTGATGGATAGCAAACATTACATAGATACAGGTACACAGATGACAATAGAGCATAGGTAACTACAGAGTACGTAGATGATAGACGATGGGTCGATAGATACATAGGTGATGGCGACAGGTGACAAATCCTACATGGATGATACATGGATGAGACAGATGATGCGGCTATCCATGAGCAAACCACCCAAATTTTAACGGCTGTGTCTTTGGGTCTAGCAAAAATAGCAAGAACGTTCTTTACCGGTCTCTCCGAGCGCGGGCAGTACTTGGGTACAGATGTGCTGGGGGCGGCGCCGGAGACCTGGGGCTTTGGTGCCCACGCGGCCCCTCTGGAGACGGTGATACGAGCCACGCGGAGTCTGCGGTGCCACCAGCCCCTCCCACAGCTGCGGCAGAGCAAGTGTGTGTGGATTGTCGGTGTCATGAGAGGCATCGGATGTGGGCAGGCAGAGAGCCCGGGCCACGGTGGTGCAGGCGCCCGACCCCTGCCCCGCCCAGCTGCGCCCCACAAGTCAACCCTGAAACAGACGCCTGCCACCAGGCCAGACCGCACAACCCACAGAAACCCTGACCCAAGAGGGCACCAGGAGCGCCCACTCCCGCACTGCAGACCAGGAGCACCACCCCCACGCATCGCACGAGGCCCGCATCGGGTTCAGGTGCAGACCAGAAACTCGAATGGCAAAGAAAAAGCTTCCGTGGGCCGGCGCTGTGGTGCAGTAGGTTAACCCTCCACCTACGATGCCCGCATCCCGTATGGGCGCTGGTTCTAGTCCCGGCGCTCCTCTTCTGATCCAGCTCTCTGCTGTGGCCTGGGAAAGCAGTAGAAGGTGGCCCAGGTCCTTGGACCCCTGCACCTGCGTGGGAGACCTGGAGGAGGCTCCTGACTCCTGGCTTCAGATCGGCACAGTTCCAGCCCTTGTGGCCATCTGGGGAGTGAACCAGTGGACAGAAGACCTTTCTCTCTGTCTCTGCCTCTCTCTGTAACTCTACCTCTCAAATAAATAAATAAAATATTTTAAAAAGAAAGAAAAAGCTGCCAAAGACAAACTCCAGGCTCCGTTCTTCAGAAAAACGTGGAAGCCGTGGACACGCCCAGCTGTGCTCAAGCAGATCTCACACACGCATGTGCAGGATGTTGTCCGGACACATGGACGCGGGGGGAGGGCACGGGGCGTGGTGGGCTGGGCGGGGTCTCCACTGCCCCTGGACGTCTCCGCCCCTGGGTCTGCCAAGGCGACCCCCAGCCCCGCAGCTGCTGCGTCCGTGCCCCCTTCCTCTTGTGGTCTCGCCCTGCAGTGACCAGAGCTCCCACAGGCCCAGCAGAGTCCGGGTCCTCGGTGCGTCCCCCAGGTGTGCCCACTCCCACCTGACGTTCTGGCCACGCCCCAGGCCTAGGCGGGCTCCCGGGGCTGTCTGAGCCCTTCAAGTACAGGTCTCATGGCAACCTCTCTGTGACGTGGTGCCCGGACCCCACAGACGGACGGCATGGGCATCCCTGCCGGCCCCGGGACAGCTCACCCTGGCCGCCCAGCCACCGGGCCTCCCACCGAGAGCCAGCTCTCAGGAGGAGCGGAAGCCCCTGCAGCTCCCCGGGGTGCGCTCCGGGCTGTGGGTAACCTTTGTGCTCCCCGAAGCCCTGCAGGGGTGGGGGAAAGGAGGCAGGAAAGGAGTGAGAGCAGAGGGGCAGGGGCCCTGGGGGCGGGCGGGCTCCACGGAGACGCCCAGATGCCGCCTTCTGCCGCACATGCGTGAGGCCTGGCTCCTCCGTGCTGCAGGGCGCACCCCCCGGGGTTTCCTGAACTCCTGGCGGGGCGGCTCTGGCCACACGTCCGGCCCACAGCCTGCCCAGACCCTGCCCACCCGGCTCTCAGCTCTCACCGCGGCAGTTTGGAGATAATAAATAAATAAATAAATAATAAAAAGCTTTGATGCTCACGCGCTCCCTAAGCAAGGGAAATGTAACAACAGGAGAGACTCGGCTTTTTACATTTCTGATACAGAAAAACCAAAGCTGCACAGAAAATGGGCTGTGCAGGTCACATCTCGGGACCTCCCGGGACACACCCCAGCACGGGGGCTGCTCCTTCCTCCTGGGCACTGGGTCGCTGGGGACGCGAGGCCTCACCCACGTTCCTCTCAAATGCAAGGGACAGGGACAGGACGTGGGCGCGGCCTGGCTCGCCCCCGGGGGTCCCAGGAGCCCGAGCTGCTGCTGTCCCCAGAGCTGTAACCGTCAGTCCCCCGTCGGCCAGCAGGCCTGGGCCGCGTGTGGCGTCAGCGACATGACTGGTGAAGAAGCTGCCGCTGCCTGAGGACGGCCCGGGAGGCAGCTGCTCCGAGCGCCGCACCTGTCGCGGGAACCGCCGCACCTGTCGCGGGAACCGCCGCACCTGTCGCAAGAACCAAGCCCACTTTCTCAGGACAGAATTCCCGCGGTTCTGCTCCGTGGCTTTAACGCGATCAGTAGTCCACGAACCCCTCATACTTCAGAATGTGTTTTTCCTGTAAACTGAGGACAAGATGTCGCTTCTCTCACCAAGCTTTGACAGTGCTGTGGCTCGGGTCCGGCCCCGGGGGCAGGGGCTCTGGTGGGCGCGCGGGCGGGCAGGTGGCCACGGGGGGTCGTGCACTGCATTCTGGGCTTGCTCCCGCAGCGCCCCTACACCTCACCGGCCACCCGGAAGCCTTTCTGCCGCCAACGGCCCCGCCGGCTGCTCCAGTCCCGGGCTCCAGCACCGGCTCCAGCAGCCTCGGCCCACTGGAGACCACATGGGACTCCACGTGCAGTGGACGAGGGGCCGCCCTGTCCACCCTGGGGCCTGGCCCTTGGAAGTGGCCGCATCTGCCGATGCCCGCATGTGCAGCCCGGAGCAGCACCCAGCCTGCAGGAGCCGAGCCTCAGCGCAGAGTGACGCTGCTGCCGGGGGTGCCCGCGGCCTCCCTGGAACGGCGGCAGGGCCAGCTCACACCCGGCTCTGCGAACATCCTCAGGTGACTCCACCCTGGGCGGGGGCAGTGGGCAGGCGTCTCGCAGCCGCTGCATCCTCGCTGACCAAGGGCCCTCTCAGGACAGCGAGGGCAGCTGCCAGTGGGAGCTCCAGCACGGCCGAGGCACGGCCCACGCCCTGGGAAGTGGCCATGGTGGGGAGGGCGCAGGCCACAGGATCGCCCTGTGCTGAGCATGTCCATGGCCAAGGGCACTCTGAGGAGAGACAGGGCTGGGGGTGGCCTGGGCCGACGTCGGTGTTGGTGCCGGTGGGTTAGGCCACGCTGGAGACACCCACGACCCAGATTTCAGCACCAGTTCGAGTCCCAGCTGCTCCACTTCCCATGCAGCTTCCTGCTAACGTACCTGGAAGGCATCAGATGATGGACCGGGAGCCGTCCATGTGCGGGACCCAGAGCAGTCCTTGGCTCCGGCTTCAGCCTGGCCCAACCCCAAATGCTGCAGGGCACTCAGGCGACTCTCTCTCCCTCGCTCCCGCCGTCTGAGCCTGCACACGGGGCGCATCCTGCGGGTCTGGACACGCAGGCACCCAGCGTGGCCGCCCGCCTGTGTGACCGTCCGCTGCCTCCGTCCTCCACACAGACGGCGGCTTCTACGTGATTCCCAAAACACGCCGGCGGCTCGGCCCCATTGTGCCCACTTCCTGGGCCGCAGTCCCGCTAGCTCCTCAGCCCCTGATCCCAGCGGCTTAGAGTCGCCTGCGAATCGCCTCCGTCGAGCTAATGGAGAACGAAGCACAAGCCTGCCTCCTCCTTCTGATGTGCTATTTTATGTACAGGATTATGTTATAATAAAAAATTCTCCATGCTCTATAAAACAACTGATTTAAAGCTCAGAAAGAAATGTCTTGGCGTGCTGGCCAGCACCAGCGGCTGAGGGGCGGTAGACGTTTCTACGCAGAGGAGCACACCCCCGAATCGCCCAGTCCTGCGAAGCCAAACCTGCACCCATGCGTGTCGTCTCTGCAGAAAGACCGAGGGCTGCGGGCGCCTGGCAGGCACGGTGCACAGCGGGCGTGGTGCCGAGGGCTGTGAGCGCGTGGCAGGTGAGCCACCATCTGCCCCAGGGCTCCTGCATGGATAATTTTTCAGCTTACTCTGCACTTTTACCTCTGTCTTCATTTAAATATTCGAGTTGAATCCCACCTGGCAGAGCTCCGCGTGCCTGTGAGGCCAGCAGGGCAACAGTGAGGACAGTGGCACAGACGCACGTGAGCAAGAGTCCGCAATTCAAGGAGAAAGCCGGAGGACAGCAAGCCGGGAAGGCCCGCCGTGCGCCTCGTGACGGACGCGCAGTCTCCATTTCAGCCGCCCCGTGTAGCCAAGCCTCGTCCATGGGGCCGATGTACCACGTGGTGGGAGCCTCGCAACCCTCGGCGTGGAGTTAAAGTACTAGGAGGAGGGACACAGCCTCCTCATGGGACGATTGCAGTCACGAACGCAGAGGAACCAGAACATCACCGAGGCAGCAGCCTCCCTCCCCGGCGGCAAGCAGCGGACCAGGGCACTGTGGCCCCACTCCCGCCCCAGGTCAACAGCGGGACCCTGGCCACGCCAGAGGGTGACCCTCCGACTCCCAGCTCGCGGTTTCTGCAACTTGTCTGTCAATTACAATTAGTTCAATGCTTAAAAAAAATAACAGTAGCCAGGGACGTGTAGCTGTGGCCCTGGTCATCTCCATGGCTTCTGCGGTGCCTGGTGACCGGGTCCCTGCCCACAAGCCAAGGGACTTCGGGGGCCTGGTCCTCACCCACACTCAGAGCTGCTGGCCACGTGGGCTGCAGGCCACGCTCGTGCACACGGGCGGAAGCATCAGGCAGCAGTGGGGCCGCGCCAGCACCCAGCCTCCCCACTGTCCCGGTTCCCACCCGCTGCCCAGGCTCCTGTCCGCCTCATCTCAGGTTCAGCAAGCCTGGAACCAGAAGTCCCGCCATATAAGAGGAGGGGCAAGGCTAACCCAGCCACAGACGCCCGTGGTCACTCACGCGCAGAAGGGTCAGGGGAGCTGAGAGCGGCCTCGAGCACCCCTGGGAGGGGCCAGAGCTGGCGTCCCGTCTGAGGATGAGCAGCCGGGGCTCGGGGGAGCCTTGGCTATGAAGGCAGGAGCGAATCGTCCCCAAAGCTCTCACAGCCTCCAGGCCTCCGCAGCCGGCCCAGGCAGGCCCTGTCCACGGCAGCCCCCACGTGACTGACACAGAGTGGACCGTGGCAGCTCCCCGGCGTTCACATCTTCCCGGGCCGTTCCTGCGCTCGGCAAATGCCTGCCCGGGAGCCACAGTTCCCGACCTGGCCCAGGGACTCCCCCGCTCACAGCCAGCGTTCCCAGGAAGATTCAGGTCCCACCCGGGAGCCGGGAGACGGAACCCGCAGCCCCCGCGTCACCTTCCCTGCCGAAGCCGCAGGCAGCGGTGGGACACAGCAGCAGGGGTGGCGCAGGCGCCCCTCCACCGGCAGCAGCTGTGGACTAGAGCGGAGGGAGAGATGGCGTAGCCAGCCCCGGAGCTGGCCCCGGTGCGCGAAGGGGCAATGCCTGCTCCCGGCCTGACACGGCACGCGACCGGGAGGCGGGGCTTAATCACTGCACCTGCTGCACGTAGGGCCCAGGACACCGAGGCCGCCCTCGGTATCTCACAGGCTGCGGACCCAGGGGACGAGCCCAGGCCTCCGGGCTCCCGCGAGTGCTGCCCGGCGTTCTTCGTGTGAACCACAGGCGCAGGCGAAGGACTCACGTTTTACCTGGGGGTTGTTTGCAGGGGATCGGTTATGTGGAAACCGCACTCGATTTGTTGGAAATTCTCAGAAAATACATTTCTTCTCTCCAGAAGAGTTTTGTAGTTTTACAAAAGAGCAAAGCAGAGACGTGGGGGTTACAACGCATCCTCATGGACTTCTCACAGCAGAGCAGGGGTGGGGTGGGGCCACGCCGAGTCAGCACGGACTCCCAGGAGCAGGGACAGGGGCCACGCCGAGTCAGCACGGACTCCCCAGGAGCAGGGCAGGGCCACGCTGAGTCAGCACGGACTCCCAGGAGCAGGGACAGGGGCCACGCCGAGTCAGCACGGACTCCCAGGAGCAGGGACAGGGGCCACGCCGAGTCAGCACGGACTCCCAGGAGCAGGGACAGGGGCCATGCCGAGTCAGCATGGACTCCCAGGAGCAGGGACAGGGGCCACGCCGAGTCAGCACGGACTCCCAGGAGCAGGGCAGGGAAGGGGCCACGCTGAGTCAGCATGGACTCCCAGGAGCAGGGACAGGGGCCACGCTGAGTCAGCATGGACTCCCAGGAGCAGGGCAGGGAAGGGGCCACGCTGAGTCAGCATGGACTCCCAGGAGCAGGGACAGGGGCCACGCTGAGTCAGCATGGACTCCCAGGAGCAGGGACAGGGGCCACGCTGAGTCAGCACGGACTCCCAGGAGCAGGGACAGGGGCCACGCTGAGTCAGCACGGACTCCCAGGAGCAGGGCAGGGAAGGGGCCATGCTGAGTCAGCACGGACTCCCAGGAGCAGGGACAGGGGCCACGCCGAGTCAGCACGGACTCCCAGGAGCAGGGACAGGACAGGGGCCACGCCGAGTCAGCATGGACTCCCAGGAGCAGGGACAGGACAGGGGCCACGCCGAGTCAGCACGGACTCCCAGGAGCAGGGACAGGGGCCACGCCGAGTCAGCACGGACTCCCCAGGAGCAGGGCAGGGCCACGCTGAGTCAGCACGGACTCCCAGGAGCAGGGACAGGGGCCACGCCGAGTCAGCACGGACTCCCAGGAGCAGGGACAGGGGCCACGCCGAGTCAGCACGGACTCCCAGGAGCAGGGACAGGGGCCACGCCGAGTCAGCACGGACTCCCAGGAGCAGGGACAGGGGCCATGCCGAGTCAGCATGGACTCCCAGGAGCAGGGACAGGGGCCACGCCGAGTCAGCACGGACTCCCAGGAGCAGGGCAGGGAAGGGGCCACGCTGAGTCAGCATGGACTCCCAGGAGCAGGGACAGGGGCCACGCTGAGTCAGCACGGACTCCCAGGAGCAGGGCAGGGAAGGGGCCATGCTGAGTCAGCACGGACTCCCAGGAGCAGGGACAGGGGCCACGCCGAGTCAGCACGGACTCCCAGGAGCAGGGACAGGACAGGGGCCACGCCGAGTCAGCACGGACTCCCAGGAGCAGGGACAGGGGCCATGCCGAGTCAGCATGGACTCCCAGGAGCAGGGACAGGGGCCACGCCGAGTCAGCACGGACTCCCAGGAGCAGGGACAGGACAGGGGCCACGCCGAGTCAGCACGGACTCCCAGGAGCAGGGACAGGGGCCATGCCGAGTCAGCATGGACTCCCAGGAGCAGGGACAGGGGCCACGCCGAGTCAGCACGGACTCCCAGGAGCAGGGCAGGGAAGGGGCCACGCTGAGTCAGCACGGACTCCCAGGAGCAGGGACAGGGGCCACGCTGAGTCAGCACGGACTCCCAGGAGCAGGGCAGGGAAGGGGCCACGCTGAGTCAGCACGGACTCCCAGGAACAGGGACAGGGGCCACGCTGAGTCAGCACGGACTCCCAGGAGCAGGGACAGGGGCCACGCCGAGTCAGCACGGACTCCCAGGAGCAGGGACAGGACAGGGGCCACGCCGAGTCAGCACGGACTCCCAGGAGCAGGGACAGGGGCCACGCTGAGTCAGCACGGACTCCCAGGAGCAGGGCAGGGCCATGCTGAGTCAGCACGGACTCCCAGGAGCAGGGACAGGGGCCACACTGAGTCAGCGCGGACTCTCAGGAGCAGGGACAGGACAGGGGCCACGCTGAGTCAGCACGGACTCCCAGGAGCAGGGACAGGACAGGGGCCACGCTGAGTCAGCACGGACTCCCAGGAGCAGGGACAGGACAGGGCCACGCCGAGTCAGCACGGACTCCCAGGAGCAGGGACAGGACAGGGGCCACGCCGAGTCAGCACGGACTCCCAGGAGCAGGGACAGGACAGGGGCCACGCTGAGTCAGCATGGACTCCCAGGAGCAGGGCAGGGCCACGCTGAGTCAGCACAGGCTTCTCCGCCTTACCCTTTGCCGTGCCCTCCACCCTGGGGCCCCTTGGTTGTTTTCAGGGGCAGAGCGGTACGCAGGGGCTGGGACCCCAGACGCAGAGCGGCCTTTTTGCTGTGGGAGAGGCAGGCGGACGCTGGGCTCCCGCCGCCCGCGTGTCTCTAATTAGCGTTAGCGAGAGTCACACATGCGTGTCCAGAACACAGACCCCATAATGTTGGAGCTAATGTGGGGTAAATCATAGTTCGGGAAATATCACTGCTTCTTAAGATGAATTAAACACCAGTGAGGGTCCCTCCCCCGCAGGAGCTCCGCTAACACAGCTCACGGTGCTGGGCACCAAGGGCCATTATTGAGCACCTACTGAGTGCAGGTCCCAGTGTACTGGGAGGCTCCAGGCTGTGGTGCCGTGTCGTGGCCTGCGGCCTAGAGGCGTGGGGGTCAGCAGCATCGGTGCCCGGCTCACAGCCACTGAAGGGAGAGCCCGGGAGAGCTGGAGAGGCCGGGTCCTTCTTGGCCTCTGTGCGCTGGCCGCCCTGGGACCTGCCAGATGCCAGCTTTCCTACTAGTTAGGTCAAAGTGGGCTCCAGGGACAACCTGTGTGTCACTGGGGACAGCAGGCGAGGAAGAGGTGGGGGTCAAGTACAAACAGGAGGTTCGGGGGGTGGGCAGGGCGGCAGGGGCCCCTGCACCCGTGGGCAGAAGCAGTGGTGTGCCTGCCTCTGGGGCCCTGGCTTCGACGTTCTGCTCTGGGGAGGCGGGGGTGGGCTGCCAGCTCCAAGTCCATCCACGGAACCAGCCGTGGCCCCAGCTACACCCCCAAGCCACTGCCCTGGGCACTGAAGCCCAGCACACACACTCCGCCTGAGTGGCATGCGGCCCCTGCCGGCTCCAGTGCCTGCAGGCTCACGGCCCGAGGCCCCGTGGCCCTGCAGAGCTAGGAGCACAGTCATGCGTGGTGGGGTGTGACTGCCCCCCCATACCTGTAGCCCCCGAGCCGAGTGAACCAGAGTTCAGGGCCCACGCTCAGTCTCTCGCCACCCACTGGTGAGCAGAACCAAGGCTGCCCACGCTGAGCTGGGACGGCTCCTGTGAGGGCCTGCCTCCCCCTCCAGGGCCCTCCACCCGTGGACACAGGGGCCACCAGCCCTGTCAGGGTCTCAGACAAGACCTGTCCCCAGCACAAATTCCTGCATCATGGGGCACAGTGCCAGGGTTCCCCAGGCCTGCCCCACCAACACAGTGTCTGCCCAGGTGTCCACGGAAGCAGGATGCTTGGTGGCAGCATCGGGGGTGTAGCAGACCCCAGCTGGGTCTGGAGGGGCCTCAGAGTGGCCAACCTGGGGCGGCAGATCCGTCCCTGGACACAGCGGAGGGGCGTGGAGTCCCCAGTGGCTCCATCTACGCCCACCCCACTGCAAGCAGAAGCTGATGCCCCCCTGAATGTCGCCATGACCACGGCTGCTCTTTGTGCGCTGGTGGGGCAGAGACCCCAGGGACAGCTTGGAACTCAGGCAGCCAGTGGGTGGTGACGTGGCAGGAGGTCACACGTCCCTAGGGACACCCCAGTGCTGGCCTCGGGCTCTGCACAGCAGCAGGGGCACAGGTGGGCCTGCCCAGAACCTTGCCCCACAAAGACCCTCCCCTCCCCCCAGGCCTGGGGAGCCAGCCATGCCGCAACTCCCTGCACGAGGAGCCGCCCTCGAGAATCACACAGCATCCACATGCACCACGCAGGCCACGGACCCACGGGAGCCCGGGACCCCACTGTGAGCCGGGGACAAAGCAGACTGCACGTGATGGACACACTGCACAGGGCACGGGGAGCCGCCCAGGCCAGGCCTCGCGGGAGGGCCTTCCCAGCAGCCGGGCGCCCACGCGGCAGAACCCTCGCGCGTGACAGAGCTGCACACGTTTGCAGTGACTGCAAACAGAAGCGGCTCAGCAGCTGGGGAGAGGAAGGAGGCAGGAAAAATCCAAGGGAGGCATTTTTCTGTGCTTCCGAGAAGAACCCGGGTGGGGGGCTGCAGTGGGGCTCCCCCCCCCTCGGGCAGGGGGCTGCTGTGGGGCCCCCTCCCTCCCTCCCTCCCTCCCTGCTGGGGCTCCCTCCCTCCCTCCCTCAGGCAGGGGGCTCCCTCCCTCCCTCCCTCTCTCAGGTAGGGGGCTGCAGGGGGCTCCCTCCCTCCCTCTCTCAGGTAGGGGGCTATAATGGGGCTCCCCCCTCCCTCCCTCCCCCGGGGTAGGGGCCTGCAGGGGGCTCCCTCCCTCCCTCTCTCCCCCAGAGCAGGGGGCTGCAGGGGGCTCCCTCCCTCCCTCTCTCCCCCAGGGCAGGGGGCTGCAGGGGGCTCCCTCCCTCCCTCCCTCTCTGGGGCAGGGGGCTGCAGTGGGGCTCCCCCTCCCTCCCTCCCTGCTGGGGCTCCCTCCCTCCCTCTCTCAGGCAGGGGGCTGCAGTGGGGCCCCCTCCCTCCCTCCCTCCCTGCCTGTCCCACTGATTCCCACCCTCGGTGGAACTTGTGATAAAACGTGAGGCCAGAGCCAACAGCCTCCCTGGCGGCCGTGTCTCCGGCTGCTTCGGGAGGGACGGAGACGGGGCACTGCCGGTGGGGCCGAGGCCGCCGGGTCAGGATCGCCTGTGCCCGGAGGCGGGCGGAACACACACGGGAAGGCAGGCTTTTGGGGCTATGGATCCTGTTCCCAGAGCGCACACATCACAGGCCGAATCATTCGAGGACTCTGCTGAGCCCCGCTGGGGAGCGCTGGCCTCCTGGCTGTCCCCCGAGGTGGCCCCAGCTTCTGAGGATGAGGAAGGTGACCCGGGGGCTGTGGGCGGGCGGGATAAGGTCCCGCGCATGGGGCAGGGGCGGCTTCCTGCTACTCTGGCAGGCGCTGTCCTGACGCGCCCGCAGGTGACCAGGGAGCTTGTCACCTTCACTTTATGACACTCGTGGAGCCTCTACCCGTGGCCACCTGAAGTCTGGTGTGTGACACCATCTCAAAACCACACGGCCGGCCAGACCCTCCCAGCCGACCGCGTGAGGCTCCAGGGAGGCCGAAGGACGTGCCTACAGGGACCCAGGCACAGGGGCACAATCCCCAGCACCGCCGCCCTGCGAGTGAGCCACCGGGCAGCACAGACACCGAGGGTGCCCAGCTCGGGGGGCGGGGGTGCTCTCAGGGGTCCCTGACTTTGCTGATCTCCCTGCCGTCGGACGCCACGCACACGGAGTTGAGAAGCAGGCGTTGAATCCTGATGGCTCTCGCATGCGGCCCCGCAGCCCCGGCCGGCCGCACGGCCATCACTGTGCCCATTTCCCACACTCCTTCACTCCTCCCCACAGCACAGCTTACAGCAGAGAAAACAAACCACTGGTGCTTACGCGGCATGCCAGGACAAATTAAGCCAACACGCACGCATGTCTAACAAAGGACGTCCGTGAAGGTCAGTATCAGAGTTATGCCATCGCCCAGGGACATGAGCGCCAAACCCGTGATCGAATGCGGGGGAAATGGAAACACAGTGGCAGCCGCGCCCCAGAGCTGGAGTCCCCGCGAGGAGGCCGAGCCGCCCTTCCTCGGCCACACACGGCTCTGTGGGCTTTGGTGCTAACGACGGCAATGACAAAGAACAGCAAACCCACAGAGGAGCGCTGTGTCGTGAGCAGGGGCTGAGACGCCACCCGCCTCTTCTGCCCGGCGCTCACAGGTCCACGTGAGCCACAGCAGGACAGCCACAGAGCAGCGGGCGTGAGTCAGGCTGCTGCTGGCCGTGGGTCTGGTGCTGAAGACCCGGCGTGTGTTCTCTCGGGGCAGAAACGCACGTTACACGGTAGGGAGGAGGGCTCCACGGGCTCATCAAGCTGCGGGGAGCAGGGGCCGGCAGGACGCCCGTCTCCGGCACACCAGAGAGAAGCCCTGAGCCTCCTACGGCCCGCGTGCCCCTGACACAGCACTGGGCAAACCGCAGCCTTTGCTCTATCAGTCGAATCCACCAAAATACCCAGCCAGCATCCAGCGCCAGGGTTTGCAGGTGCCTTGTCATCCCACACTTGGCAATCCAAGCTGTTTTTGGAAACAACAGTCAGTTCCATGGCGAAAATGGGGCGTCTCGGACACGAGGACCAGCCGGGCGCGAGGAAGAAGCCGGGACCGAACCGTTTGTCGTGAGCTCTTTAAGCAACGTTCTTCGTCCTGCAGGAGCCAGCTCTGGACTTCCGCCCCACCCTCCCTCAGAGGCGCTCTGGGGGAGGAAGAGGAGCAGAACGGCGAACAAGGAAGCCCCCTCCCCACCGTCTCTGAACTGCAGCGGCCGAGCAAGAGCCCCAACCCCGCCTGGCTGGGAGGCCGGCCGTCCACAGGGGCCTCGGTCTCCCTGCTGTCCCCAGTACTTCCTTCCCGAGCGTGTGGGCCTCGCAGAAGCAAAGCCTCCCCACAGCGCCGGCAGAGGAGCCCAGGACGCCTCCCCACAGCGCCAGCAGAGGAGCCCAGGATGCCATGGTAAGCGTCCCTGGATCCGGAGTCTCACTGGGTCCCAGAGCCCCAGCCGCCCCAGGCCCCCGCGGGAGCCCTGCACTATTCTAAGACGGTCAGCAGGCATTCGGCAGCTTTTCACCACGCCTTTCCATCCGGCACTTAGTTTGTTAATGAGCAAAGCAGCCCTGATAAGATGGAGCTACAGGAACTCAACGCAGTAGCACACACATCCACACATGTGTGCGCACACCGTCACCTATGTGCTCATAGTGCACATGCATGTGCACACACATGTACTCACACTCAAAATACACAGGTGTGTGCATGTGTGTGCAGGTACGTGTGTGTGCACGCCTGGCGAGACAGCACATGTGGTTAGGAGTGCTCTCTGTGGTCTTTAAAGGCGAGGGAGGCCCAGGCAGTGCAGGCTCAGAGCCAGGCTCGCCGACTGTGTCCCCTCTCGTTGGGTTGCTTAGGGCTGGTCCTCAAACAACGCCTGCCCGGGGCCTTCCCAGGAGCCCAAAGGGACAGCAGACGCTCCACGGGCAAAAGCCCCGGACCATGCAGGTGAACAACTGAACAGGGCCCCAGGCCCCGAGGTGCTGGCTGCCCAGGGTGGCCGGCGCTGGGCTGTGGGCAGCCTGGGACTGGACTTGGTCTTGCTCTGCTCAAAGCCTCACACGTCCGCAAGGGCTGCAGAATTCCTCGAGTGAAAGAGTGAAAGATGTGCCTTCAGGGAGAGGCAGCACACAAACGTGGCGTGACCAGGGAGCCACTCAGCCGTGTCCTGTTTGTGGCTGGACCCTCCTCCAGATGGGAGTGGCCATCTGAGCCTCCTGGACCCAGAGCCGCCAGGGGACCACTTCCGCAGAAGTACGGACCCAGACTGTACCCCACAAACTCCACATCCACAAGCCGAAAGCTTCAGGCCCGACTCCGGCTAGCAGATCCCGTTCACTGTGAACAGGGGCTACGGCCAAATGGTGTCCACTCCTGTGCCCAGTGACCCGGGCAGACGGCCAGGACAGGAGCCACTGCCCACAACAGCACCCAGAACACCTGCTGCCCTGCAGTCCTGGAGACGGGCGAGCGTGGCCCTGGACCAGGGCAGAAGCCCCTCCTCCCGCCCCCCACCTCACTGCACCTCCTCTGCGGACCTCGTTCTGTGTCCCGGGGGCAGGCAGGGGCCCGCCGCACAGTGGGCACTCGGCGAGCGTCTTCCCGAGGAATGGGGACGGATTGGCCGCGCGGTGCACTTGAGCGGCTCGGGATCCAGGCAGCGCCCTCGGCAGCATGGACCGCTGTGGGCTGGACGCTCCGGGGATTAAGGTCAAGAGAAGATTTGCAAGGAAAATGAAGGGACAAGGAGGGGAGGCCGGGAGGCCAGTGTGACTCAGGGCCTCGGCACGAAACAGCAGAGTCCTACCCCACAGCTCACAGACTGAACTTAGGTGCCGTCACACAGCTCCTAAAACGCTCATCCGACATCACCAGGTACAAGGAAAGCAGAGAGAACATTCCAGAATAACAACAAATCCACTCTCTGCCTCGGGATTCACCCCCGAGCTCCCTACACTTCAGGGCGAACTCACCAGAGTCAGGGTGTCCCACATAGCCCCAGCTCCCCGAGCAGATCCAGTGCCTCCAAGGCCGGGCTTGAGGACACCCCCAGGGAACAGAGGAACTCGATTCTGGCTGCGTAGTGGCCCGCGGGCTATGCAGGCTCCAGGGAGCGCCCCTAGGAGGCAGGCTGTGCCCCCAGCACCCTGGACGAGGGCTCAGGCATGCACCCCTCCACCGCTCCCCTGCAGGCCCTGTCCCCGGCTCCTTGGGTTGGTCCAGGAGGAGCAGCAGCGAGGGAGGGGCTCCCTGGGGCAGGCACCAGGCAGGCGGTGAGCAGGGCGAGGCGCTCGTGCCCTGTGGCTCCTGCAGTGGGCACTGCGATTCTGGGCGCTGAGAGCCAGGCCGGCAAGGCCCACTGCGTGCGGCCAGAGAGCGAGCTCTGCTCACGCAGCCCCTACACGCCACACGCCACACATTTCCTCTCACCCACCAACTTCCTTCTGCTTTAGTGCCGGCCGCGTCCCATCCCACGGCATGAACCCCGGATTTGAACCTCGCAGGTGGGTGTACATAGGCCCAGAGGCACCCCTCAGAGATCTCAGGCCACTGGGCCGTGCGTGGCTACTCAGAGGGCTCTCCCTGGCCTCTGCTGCGTGGGTGGGCCAGCCCCCCAGAGGGCTCGGGAGAAGGCAGTGGTCTTCAATTCACTCAGCTTGGGCAAGTTCAGTGCCCAAGACACCCAGCGTCTGGGCCCGCGCGGCCCTGAGCCACGACTGCCTGTGGGGAGCAACCCGGACTAGACTGAGTTACTGGAATTAAGACTTATTCTATGCATCTGCTCTCCCACAATATGGCGCTGGGAGAGAAGTAAACAGCTTCCACACAGCTGCCTCCAGTTCAACCAATAAACTGTAGGACTCGCTCCTGATTGGAGGAGAGCAGCGTACTCGGCGTGTGGGCAGCCGAGTTGGGATTGGCGGAGGAGGACTATAAAGGAGGAGAGAGACGGCATGCACCAGGAACATCTAAGAGGAACATCTAAGGGGAACACCTGTGCAGCCCCCGAGAGAGCCGGCCGGCGGTGTGCCGCTCCCCTGCGGAAGTGGGGAGTGTGGCCAGGGGGAACTGCCCTTCCACGGAGGTGGAAGGGATAGTAGCCAACCCGGGAAGAACCAGCAGCAAACCCAGGGAGGGCCGAGCAGACGAAAGAACAGTGCAGGGTCCTGTGTCGTTCCTCCACGAAGAGGGGGAGCGACAACTGCCCGGCCCACCAGCACGTCCCCAGGGGTCACCAGCTGGGACCATGGCTTTGAGCGATTTGCTAAGCCCGAGCCTCGGCTTCCTCCTGCGCAGGGGGCTGATGCACGTGGATCAGCACACGGCTCTTTCCCCCAGACTTGCTGAGGACCAAAACTGACGCGCGGTGCTGCGCGTGGGTGTGATGCACACAGAGGCGGTGGCTACTGCTACTATTGTCACTGTTGCTCTCAGCCCCAAGACAGGGCTGTGAATGTGACGGGCCCAGAGCAAGCCCCGCCCTTCGACTGGATCAGGTGCTGGCACCCGGCCGCCCTCCTCTGCTTCTCCTGCGTTGATTCTTTCTGGAACAAACCATTGCGCTACACTGTTCTCTGCTCGCCCCGGGCATCTCTCCACGTCCGGTTGCTTAGGGAATCCTCTGCCTGCGAGGGACATGGGTGCCACGGTCAGACCCCTCCCAGCCCAGGGTCAGCGTCCTCACAGAGCCGGGACCCACACCGACCCCTCTCCCCACTCCTCAGGTCATCCCTGGGTAACTCCCCACACACCCATCCCCGCGGACCACCCCTGAGTTGGGAGGCCTTCAGACGAGGTGTCCACGAGGTGTCTCAAACAAGAGCAGGCTGGTTTCATTTTGCAGCAGAGTCTGGCCACAGCACCCGCAGGAGAATGGGGACCAGGTGGATACTCCCTCCACCCTGACCCCTCCCGTAGCAGGAGTGAGCCTCCTCCCACCGCTGTCACCACACTCTCCCGGGACGGAGCAGAGGGACCTGGCTCCCCTCAGCAGTGCCCCTGGGCTTTGGGACCTGAGCCGCGAGCGAGCGGCACCCGGGTGCCCTGTGGGCTCCCTGCTGGACGAGTGAGAGCAACACTTTTATTTCATCTCGAGCTTCACTCGTTTGTAGCTGCGGAAGAGCAGGAAGAGGCCGCGGAACACGGGAGAAGCGTGTCCTTACTCTATGCCTCGGGGCGGACTCCGCTCAGGCTGAGCTGTGCCCCATGGACTCTAAACGCCCAGAACCTCGCAGGAAAGACCTTAGCCCCCGGGACGCCACGTTGCACCTGCTGTGTCCTTGTCAGCGCCTGGGGACGCCCTGGAGGACCGTCTCACTTTCCCTGCCAAGGCGCCTGGATCCCGATGCCTGAGCAGGATGGGCTCACTCCTCCTCTCAGCGCTGCCTCGGGTCCTTGCTGTCCCGTCCGAGGTGTGTGAGTTTGTCTGACCACTGCTGTCTTGGCCAGCATATCGTCACGGAGCCCCTGGGAGCAGACGCGGCTGCCACATCAGGTGTTGCTTGGTGAGAGGAGTAGCAAAAGGGATGAAAGATGGCACTGCGGTGTGTTCGGGAGCTGACAGAATTTGGTGCAGCCTTTCTCGTGGCCACCACACGCACATCCGGGCAGGGCCCCCCTCCGCTGTCTGCCCACTTACAATAGACGGGGGCTTTGGCCGGCCCACCGGCGCGCATGCGCACGTAGTCCACACCTGCGCCCGGACGGGCTCCTCGTGGAGCACCTGGAACCCACTCAGCTGCCCGACCGAGAAGGCCCCGCTCCTGAGCCACAGAGGTCTGCCTGGCGCTCACCGCCTCTCCGTTTGCCGCGGTGCCACGAGCGAAGAGCCGCACGGCGGCCGGAGGCGGGCTGGGTCACCCATCCCGGAGCTCCGCTGTTGGGGCCTGTTTTGAATCTGGAAACGGTCGAGTCTGTGGCAAGTTCTGTTTCTGAAGGAGCGCCTGGATCTGCTGCCGACTAGGGCAGAGAAGACTGGACCGGAAGCCCGGGCCCCGCAGGCGTCCAGCGCTCGTCTTCCCGAGTCTTTCCCGCCAGAAGCGAGGCAGATCCTGCTCTCCCCTGGGTTCTCTCCGGAAATGCAAGTGTGGAAGGCAGGGGTTGTAGAAGAGGAAGTCCTCTGTGCCTGGTGAGCCTTGATTTTGAGCCTCTTTATATTGACCACATATTGATTAATCGATTTTTCCGCTATCGGTCAGACGAACTGGGCTGCCTACAGTGGAACACCTCTGCCTGCGTGAACTGAACGGACACCTAGGAGACACGGGCCAGGGCAGTCCCTCGCTGCCACCCCCGGAAGTGGACAGTCTCGCTCCGTTCTCCGCTATGGCTCTCACCCCGCCCGCTGGCCTGTGTGCACTCATGCAAGGGGTCGGAGGTCTCTCCCGGCAAGGACCCCGACAGGTGGCGAAGCTCCAGCCCCCCAGGGGAACCTGTGGGCCTCTCGGGAGGTCACCCTGACACGGCAGGAAGCCGTCACGGAAGATGCACCTGCTTCCTTTGGCCTCCCGTGAAGTTCAAGGGACGACCCCCCTGAGGGGGGGAGAGGATGCAGCAGGGACAGTGAGGCCGCCGGGCCCCCCCCCACACACTACCTCACCTGTGCTGCAGCCCCACCCCCACCCAGGCCTGCTTCTGTGGTCTCCACACCCAGAACCAATATGGCCACTGGGTGCACCCCAACAATGACCTTTAGCAAGTTATAGGGTCATTCCAACCAAACTGACACACCTCCCATAATGCACCTGACTCCAGGTTGTAGAAAAAGGGATAGGAAGTGGGCTGTCCCTGAGCCCCGCCCCAGTTCACGGAAGGGGCGGAGCCAAACCTGGGGGGCAGCTTGGCTGGGGCTGCTCGCGCTGGCGGTGGAGACTGCGGGGGCACAGCTGTATCCTCGGGGACAAAGATGCCCGCGGCTGTCCAGACGCTTCCTTCCTGCAGTGGGCGTGGGCTGCGGGGCTGGCGTCTCCTCCCACCCTGCGCTCAGCGCAGCCTGAAGAGACAACACAGCAGCAGGTGACCGCCATGCCAGCCACACAGGCCCACGGGCCACACAGGCTGGGGGACCACGGCAGGAGCACCTGGCCCAGGACTGGCAAACGGACTGAGCGGGGCGTAAAACAGAGAAATCGGAACGTGCAGCTTCCTTTTAAAAATATTTATTTTATTTTCATTTCATGTGAAAGGCAGAGCTACAGAGAGAGCCTCCGCCTACTGGCTCACTCCCCAGATGTCTGCAGCAGCCAGGGCTGGACCGGACCTCCATCCAGGTCTCCCACACGCATGGCAGGGACCCGTCGGCTGCCTCCCAGCTGAGCATGAGCAGGAGGCTGGACCAGAAGAGGAGGGGCCGGGAGTCCAGCCAGGCCCCCACGCCGGGCGGCGTCCTACTGTGACCCCCGCATGGGGCTCCTCAGCTCAGCTCAGCTCATCATTCTCGCCACCATTTTCTACACTGTTGAGCTGCTTTCCAAGGGCTCCTTCCTGCTTTGAGCTTGAGGGGCAGGGTGGGTAACACGCGTGAGAACGGGCTTCGATGCCCACTAAGAGGCCGGTGCCCCCGGGCAGCCGGCTCGCTCGCACCCTCGACCGCACAAACCTGCCACCTGGGCCAGAGTCTCAGGGGATACACACGGCCCACACCGGAGAGCAGGAGGCAGCAGGCAAGACGCGGACGGCCGAGGCTGGGAAGTGGCGGCCCCGCGGGAGGTTCCTTCGGGAGACGGGAGTATGGCTCTCCGAGCGCGCCCTGCCCCCCACACCCCAGTCCCTTCCACAGCCAACGGCTACCGACACCGAACAGAGACTGTGAGAAAGCTGAGGACAAAGGGAGGGAGCCTGGGTGACTGGGGCAGCGTCCTGGCTGTGGCCAGGCCTCAAGAGAGGGGGCTGCGGTGTCAGGACACAGTGCCGTCCTCCCTAGCCTCCTCCCCTGCACCCCAGCCGTGGGGGCGGGGCGTCCACCCAGCAGAGGGAGGGACGCAGGCTGAGGCCCCGTTCGTGCTGGGTCTCTGTGGGCGTCCACGCCTGGGCCCGTCTTCTGCTATAAGCCCCAGCACAGGCCGATCGGCAGTAGCGACTGCCCTGCTCATCACTGGCCGCACAGGTGTCGCCAGACTTGGCTGCCCTGGTTCACTCTGAGCCAGTTAAGCTGTGTTTGCACAGTGATTTTGTAAAATCATCTCAACGCAAACATTGTGAGGGTTCTCACGCCCCGCACGGGACACAAGAAAGGGGGAGCCAAGGCTCTCAGGGACTCCAGGGCCCCACAAGTTTCCCCCCAACTTTGCACCCAGCCCCCCCAAACACACAAGCAGGGCAGCAGCCCAGGCTCCCTGTGTGACTTCAACCAAATCTGCCCGGATCTTGCTCCTGCCAAAGAAAAAAAATTGCACTCCATCCCAGCAGTCTTAGCCGAGGGCCGGGCCCTCTCCCCTGTGTCAATGCCGGGGCAGTCACAGCGGCACTGGCCGCCCCAGGGAAGGTGCCCAGTGGGCTGTGGGCACACAGTGCCCCATTCAACGCAACTGGCGCTTTCCCCGTGTGGGGAAGGCCAAGAAGGTCGGGGTTCCCCTCTCCCAACAGCGGGCCCTGGAGACTGCCCGCGGGAGCTGCTCCGGCACCATGTCTCCTGCTTTGCTTCCAAACACGCCGGCTTAAGGGCGAGAGTTCAAGTGCACCAGGGGCCTCCAAGGGGGCAGACACGGGAAGCAGAGAGCTTTTCAAAGACATCGCCTCTGCACACCCAGGTTCAGCACAGTGCGCACCGCCAGGGTTCTGGGGATGCTCGGGACCACCTCGCAGCCTCATCTCAGACACTTCCATCGGCCCACGAGGAAGCCTGCTGCCCATGTGGCTGTCCCCACCCCACCCCACGACCTCTATGGGGAGTCACTCGTCTGCCATCGCTGTCCACTCGCACTGCTCCACTCGGTGTAAAGGCTGCGTCCAGCACGTGGTCCCGCGAGGGGCCAGTCCCTCAGCAGCCTGGTTTCAAGGTGCGCGCACACCACGCGCTCACCCGTGCCTCACTGCCGTCCCCTGGTGTGGTCTGTCCGCCCCCCCACGGTGGCTGGTGCTATTTGGTTATGGTGCACAGCTGCCGGGAGCACCCATGCGCCCAGACCCCTGCCTGCACACTGTCCCCACTCAGCAGAGGAGTCTGAGAAATTCAGGTGGGCTCACATAGCTGTGAAACTCCCAGACGTCTAAGAATTCCTCTCCTCTCTCTCTCTCTCTCTCTCTCTCTCTCTCTCTCAGAGCAAAGCCACCACCTGCAACTTTTACCTAGTTTGCACATTAAAAAGCTGTAGCAACATGAATTATGCGCTGCACAAAGTTTCCAAATGCATAGGAGAGTAAGTCTCAATTAACCCGAGTTAACACGAGTGTGGGTACAATGCGCCCGGACAATGGGTGTTGTTTTATTTCCTAATCCACCGCCAGTCCCAAGAATGGGCCCCAACGTGAAATGACCTAAGAGGCACTTGTCCCGGAGGCCAACTTGAAGCGTCTCAATGACATGACCGGCTTTGTGTCCCCCGGCTTTGTTCCTTCCTGTTATGCATAATCTCTTCCTAACAAGGTACCTGCTTTTGCAGATTCTTTTCTTCTGAAAAAAGCGATGGGAAGAATTGATGTTTTGCAATTCTTGTTTGCAGCCCAAGAAGAAAAATTATTTTTCAGCAAGCAAAAGAAAAGGAACACAAGAGCTCTGCCCTGACGTTACAATCTGTAGAGTCACTTAAGTCTAAGAATGCAGTGATTGGAAAATACATCTTTTCACCCACAGCTTTGCAAAACAGCTCCTCCCCGCCCCACTTCCAAAGAGCAGGAGCAGTTTTCAGAGTTTCCGCCGAGTCCTGACCGGAGCCTCCGCCCGGCGCCCACCCTGCACCGGGGTCCCGGGCAGTCATTCCCACGACGGGGAGACGCAGCAAGGCTACTGCTGGCGGGGGGTACGTGCGGCGTTCAAGCGTGGTGTGCACACATGTGCGCCAGCCTGCCGGCCCCCCCGAGGGCAGCGGCCTGGGTGTCCTTCCCCACGCAGCCCTGGTGCCTGCTGTTGAGCTGTGGCACGCGTGGCCCTGGGAGGCATCGGCGTGGCGCTGACCCCGTGGCAGGCGTGTTGTCCGAGCGTGGGGTCAGAGGCCCCACAGACCCAGGGCGCGAATGGAGCATGCGTTGTCCTTCCTTCCTTGTGAGGACTTCCTCTTTCTCTCAAACAGTGAATCACCTGTGAAAACATCGTCTCAGAACTCTCCCTGATGTCCCCGTGAGTCCCTTGCACTTGATTCCGGGGGAACCTGGCAGAGTCGGGGACTCCGAGAACCCCCGGTGAGGAGGGGGCGGGGTCCAGGGCCTCAGGGCGCCCGGCTGCCCACGGCCACTGTGTAACCCTAGACACCTGCTTAGGGCAGGCCTGGGCGTGGCTGTGGTGTGGCCAGGCACAGGCCCACTGCACTCCCCAGACCCTGATCGCCCCTCGCCCCCGGCTCACAGACCCTCACCCCTTTGTCACAGCCCCGCACCCCAGCTCACAGCCCCCCACCCCGGGTCACAGCCCCCCACCCCCCGGCTCACAGCCCCGCACCCCCAGCTCACAGCCCCCCACCCCCGGGTCACAGCCCCGCACCCCCAGCTCACAGCCCCTCACCCCGGGTCACAGCCCCCCACCCCCCGGCTCACAGCCCCTCACCCCCGGCTCACAGCCCCTCACCCCGGGTCACAGCCCCTCACCCCCCGGGTCACAGCCCTCACCCCCTGGGTCACAGCCCCTCACCCCCCGGCTCACAGACCCTCACCCCAAGGTCACAGCCCCTCACCCCGGGTCACAGCCCTCACCCCCAGGTCACAGCCCCTCACCTCCTGGCTCACAGCCCACCACCCCCAGCTCACAGCCCTCACTCCCAGGTCACAGCCCCTCACCCCCAGCTCATAGCCCCTCACCCCCAGCTCACAGCCCCTCACCCCCGGGTCACAGTCCCTCACCCCCGGGTCACAGCCCTCACCCCCCAGGTCACAGCCCTCACCCCCAGGTCACAGCCCCTCACCCCCCGGGTCACAGCCCCTCACCCCCGGGTCACAGCCCTCACCCCCCGGGTCACAGCCCCTCACCCCCAGGTCACAGCCCCTCACCCCCCGGGTCACAGCCCTCACCCCCTGGGTCACAGCCCCTCACCCCCAGGTCACAGCCCCTCACCCCCGGGTCACAGCCCCTCACCCCCAGGTCACAGCCCCTCACCCCCGGTCACAGCCCTCACCCCCAGGTCACAGCCCCTCACCCCCGGGTCACAGCCCTCACCCCCAGGTCACAGCCCCTCACCCCGGGTCACAGCCCTCACCCCGGGTCACAGCCCCTCACCCCCGTCTGCCTGCCCGATCCGAGCACCTAGGAGCCGCCTCAGTCCCACTGGGAGCCAGGCTGGGAGAGGGTGCTGGGCGCCGTGGGCGGTGTCCAGCGCCCCAGCCGGGGTGGGCAGCAGCGGCACGTCCTCCCCTTTCGCTTTCACTGGCTGCTTTTCCCTCCTTCCGGGCTGCCCCAGGTGTGCCCTCGCGGCTGCGCTGCGGGGTCGCTGTGCCTCCCCCTCGTCTCCCTCGGGCCCCTGTGCTCCGCGCTCTCTGAGGGGTTTACCCCTGGCTCTCAGCTCCTCCGCACTCTGATTTTGCCTCTTGCCTATTTTTATCTTCTAATTCTTTAAGTCCGTTTGGGGCGCATTATTATCTTTATCCTCCTCATCCTCAACCACAGCATGATGTCCAAGTCATCGCCAAACCCCGCCAAACCCAGTCCCTCAGCGCCAAATCAGGCCACACCCCACGCAGCCCAGCTCCTGGCAGGGTGCACACACTCACACACCTGCACACACCCACACCCACACCCACATGGCACTCACACCTTCCAAACACGCATGCTCACACACTCCCCTCACACACACATTCTCAGATTCCCTCTCCCACACACACACCTGCACACACTGTGTCTCACACACACACCTTCACACACTGTGTCTCACACTCTCACACACCCTCCCTCACACACACTCTCACTGCCACACACACACTCTGTCACAGACTCACACACTCTCACACAAACACTCGCACACTGTCACACACCCTCCCTCACACACACACTCTGTCACAGACTCACACACTCACACTCACAGTGTCACACACACTCACACACTCTGTCACACACTCTGTCACACACTGTCTCACACACCCTCCCTCACACACACACTCTCTCACACTGTCACACACACTGTCACAGACTCACACACTCTCACACAGTCACACACACACTCTCACACACTGTCACACACTGTCTCTCCCACACACGCCCTCTCACACACTGTCATACACTCACACTGTCATACTCTCACACTGTCTCTCCCACACACTCCCTCTCTTACACAGTCTCACACACTGTCTCATACACTCTCTCACACACACTCTCACACTGTCACACACTCTCTCACAGACTCACACACACTCACACACAGTGTCACACACCCTCACACCCTCTCTCACACTGTCTCTCCCACACACTCCCTCTCACACACACACTCTCTCACACCCTCTCTCACACTGTCACACACTCTCTCACAGACTCACACACACTCACACACAGTGTCACACACCCTCACACCCTCTCTCACACTGTCTCTCCCACACACTCCCTCTCACACACACACTCTCTCACACCCTCTCTCACACTGTCACACACTCTCTCACAGACTCACACACACTCACACACAGTGTCACACACCCTCACACCCTCTCTCACACTGTCTCTCCCACACACTCCCTCTCACACACTGTCACACACACTGTCACAGACTCACACACTCTCACACAGTCACACATACTCACACTCTCACATACTGTCACACTGTCTCTCTCACACACTCCCTCTCTTACACACTCACACACAGTGTCACACACCCTCACACCCTCTCTCACACTGTCTCTCCCACACACTCCCTCTCACACTCTGTCACACACACTGTCATACACCCTGTCACAACTGTCTCTCCCACACACTCCCTCTCTTACACACTCACACTGTCTCCCACACAGTCTCCCACACACTCCCTCTCTCACAGGTAGGCTCTCTCGTCCACACCGTGTCTCTCACATGCACACACTGCCACGCACGCATGCCTGCTCGCTCACTCTGCTGCTCACGGGACACCTACATCCCCTGCTGGAGCACCTGGTTCGAGTCCCGGCTGCCCCTCTGTTCCCATCCGGCTTCCTGCCGACGGAGCCTGGGAGGTAGCACGTGAAGGCTCAGTACTTGGGCTCCTGCCACCCGTGTGGGAGACCCAGAGGGCGTCCCTGGCTCTTGGCTTCATCCTGGAGAAGACTTTTCTATTGAGACATTCGGGGAGTGAACCAGCAGATGGAAGGGGTGTGTGTGTGTGTGTGTGTGTGTGTGTGTGTGTTTCTCCCTCTATGATTTTCAAATAAACGAATACATTAATTTCTTTTCTATACAACTAGATCTTTTTAGAAAGGCGTGTCAGGTCTGTGGTTTCTCTCCTCTGTGATGGCGACTCCATGGGGCACCTTGCAAGGCCGTGGCACCTGACTGCGGTCAAACACCACCACAGGTGCCCCCCTCTGTCTGCAGAGCAAGCGAAGCTCACAGCCCTGACTGGGGTGGGGGGTGCTTAGGGGAGAGACCCCCCAGGGCGAGGCTGTTCTGCTGCAGGTGGCCCAGGCCTGGGCTCCAACGTCGGCTTCTTCCTGGCTCAGCATTCCAGACCTGCCACCCCACAACTGTGTACACCAAGTGGTTAAATTCTCTCTCTCTCCCTCCCTCCCCCCTCCACACATTTGTGCCCTGTAGCATCTGTCTGGAGAACCCGAGCTCAAACAGAGTCATAGACAAAGATTCCCTAATATTACCATACCTGTAAGATCTAAACCGAAAGAAAGCAGATCAATGGCAAATAAATAAATCAGTTAAAAACGTGATGCCTGCCAACCACTGCCTCAGTGTTTCTGCTCTTGGGCCTTTAAGGAAGAGGGTGAAGTGCGGACGATTCCTGACGGAACCCATCTTGAGTCGCTGGGAGCTGGCGGTGTGGGGCGGAGCTGTGAGTTCCCCCCGAAGCTGGGCCTGAGTCTGCGGGGGGCACGGGCACCACCCCGAGCAGAGCTGTGAGCTCCCCAGAAGCTGAGCCCAAGTCTGTGCAGTGGGGGGCACGGGCACCACCCTGAGCAGAGCTGTGAGCTCCCCAGAAGCTGGGCCTGAGTCTGTGCAGCGGGGGACACGGGCGCCACCCTGAGTGGAGGCCTGAGCTCTTTACAGGACACCCCTCGTTCCAGAGGTGCAGTCAGGGACTCGGATTAGAGAAACAGGATTTTCAAACGTCTCGGCAGCCCAAGCACTGCAAACCTCAGGGCGCTGTTTGGTTGCTAGCACTCTTATCCAAGCGCAGGCACAAAGGAGCCCCAGCACATCAGCGTGACACGAAACACAAGCAAGGGAAACGGGGTCCAGAGCCCAAGCAGAGAAGGTGCAGGCGTGGGGAGGAGGCCAGGATGAGCGGCCATGCGGCGTGGGAGACACCCTGTCCGACAGCCGTGAGCGTGGCCTCCAGGCGCCACATGCGTGTCATGGACTGCTCATGGCTGTGGGCTGTTTGTGTCCCCAGATTCCTGTGCCGAGAGCCCCACTCCCGAGGCAACAGCTCCGCGCGAGGTCTTGACGAGGATGGGCCCAGTGCCCCTGGGAGCTGCCCCTGCCCCACGGCACGAGGACACGGGCAGGAGGCGCCCTCACCACACCCGGAAGCTGCCGCCATGGCTGTGGGAAGGCTCTCCCTCGCTCCCTTAGTGGCGTTTGTCCCAGCAGCACAGGCAGGTGGTCACAGCCCAACCGCAGAACTCCCACAACACGGGGCGAGGCCGACAAGTGCCTTGCTCGGGTCAGTTACGCCCCGGGGCCTGAGCCGTCAGGGCCGCCCCTGAGTGTGCACGTGTGTCCATCTCTGCTGGGAATCCACGCTCCTCTGCGTGTGCATCTCTGTAGATGTGAGTCAGCGTAAGTGTGTGTAGGTGTGTATGTGTCAGCTCGCATCTCCACATGTGTCTACATGTGTCTGCATATGTGTGTCAGCTCATGTCTCTACGTGTGTCTACATGTGTGTCAGTTCACGTCTCCACATGTGTATCTACCTGTGTGTCAGCTCACATCTCCATGTGTGCCTACATGTGTGTCAGCTCACATCTCTACATGTGTGTCAACTCACATCTCTGTGTATCTACATGGGTGTCAGCTCATGTCTCCACATGTGTCTGCATGTGTCAGCTGTCTCCACATGTCTACATGTATGTCAGCTCATGGCTCCGTGTATGTCTACATGTGTGTCAGCTCACATCTCCGTGTGTGTCTACATGTGTGTCAGCTCACATCTCCGCATGTGTGTCTACATGCGTGTCAGCTCACATCTCTGTGTGTGTCTACGTGTGTGTCAGCTCATGTTTCCATGTGTGCCTACATGTGTGTCAGTTCACATCTCCGCATGTGTGTCTACATGTGTGTCAACGCACATCTCCGTGTGTGTCTACATGTGTGTCAGCTCGTGTTTCCATGTGTGCCTACATGTGTGTCAGCTCACATCTCCGCATGTGTGTCTACATGTCTCTGCGTGTGGGAGTGGCTTTTTCTCTCCTGGGTGGCCTTTTACCAACTTGTTCTCTGATGATAGCTTGATCCCCAGGCAGCGCGAATGCTCCAGGCCAGGCCGTGCCTGCAGGGACAGAGGCAGAGGCAGAGGCCCAGGCAGCGGGGTGACACATGCGCCCCTCTGGCCCCGCTCATGCGCACTCTCAGCCTCATCCTGTCCCTCTGGTGGGCACGGTGTTTCCTGGGGCCGGGCCAAGCTGCTGGCCTCTCCCCGTTCCACCAGCTCATCCTCTCCAGGCCCCTGGGGTGCTTCTCTCTGAACAACCATGGGCAATTATCAACGACCACCAGCACAGACTTCCCTGGGAATGCTCTGTTCACGTGCCAGAGCTCCATGGCTGGGGGTGGGGGCTGCGCCAGCTGAGCCGCAGCCCGGGACGGCGGCACCCCCGGCCCCCATCGCCAGCCTGGCTCCGCCAGCGCTGGAAAGCATCACGCAGTCAGTGCAGGAAGCGGGGTGCAGGGACCTGCTCCGCAAGCCCAATGCTGGCCGGGGGCCTGACCAGCCATTCCATGAGGCAGCTCTGCTCTCCTCCAGGGGGAAGCGAAATTCCTCTAGAACACACCTGCTGCTACTATCGCCAGACTAAGCCACAAGCACGTGACGTGCATCTCAGTGTCTGAGAAATCTCCCAGTGCAGGTGCTGGAAGGTGCTAGAAGACCACAGGCTGGCCACGCCACAGGCAGAGCCCCGCTGTCAAAGGCTCAGGGGTGACAAGGTGACAGGTGAGAGCAGAGGACTTCACGTCGAGGGTGACAGGACCCAGTGTGCGTTCTGCAGACCCACGCCCTGAGAAGGGGGAACGGCAAGTGGGAGTTGGTTTGTAAACAGGAAAAGCAAAAGCTTTCTGGGGGCATGGGCTGCAAGGGTGAGAAAGTCCACCTTATGGGGGGATGGGCTTCCTGCCACGCAGCCCATGGCACACAGGATGGGCACCTGCTGTCAACACGGGGTGTCACAGGTGTGTAAGGGAGTGTGATGATGTGTCAGCATGTGTGTGAGCATGTGTATAATATGTTGATGTGTGTGTAAGCGAGTGTAATGATGTGTCAACATGTGCATGTATGTGTGTGAGCAAGTGTGATGTGTCAAAGTGTGTATGTGTGTGAGCAAGTGTGATGTGTCAAAGTGTGTATGTGTGTGAGCAAGCGTGACGTGTCAAAGTGTGTATGTGTGTGAGCAAGTGTGATGTGTCAAAGTGTGTATGTGTGTGAGCATGTGTGTATGATGTGTAAACATGCGTATGTGTGTATGATGTATTGATATATGTGTGTGATCGTGTATGTGTTGACATGTGTATGAGCAAGTGTGATGTGTCAAAGTGTGTATGTGTATGAGCAAGTGTGATGAGTCAATGTGTGTATGTGTGTGAGCATGTGTATATGTTGATGTGTGTATGAGTGTGTGAGCATGTGTGTATGATGTGTAAACATGTGTATGTATGTATGTATGATGTGTTGATGTATGTGTGTGATCGTGTATGTGTCAACATGTGTATGTGTGTGAGCAAGTGTGATGTGTCCACGTATGTGAGCACATGTGTATGTGTTGACATATGTACAAGTATGCTAGCATGTGTGTATGATGTGTCAACATGTGTATGTGGGTGTGAGCATGTATGATGTGTCAACATGTGTATGTGTGTGATCAAGTGTGATGTGTCCGTGTGTGAGAGCACATGTGTGACCATGTATGTATGATGTGTTGACATGTGTATAAGTGTGTGAGCACGTGTGTATAATGTGCTAATGTGTGTAATGTAAGAGTTTGCACAGATGATAGATTTACTAAGGAAAGTCTAACGCCAGCATAATTTTGTGTGCACGAGTTTCTCACACAGCTACTTTATGTACCACTGAAATACATGTATTTGTCTTTTCCATTTTTTCTTGATGAGAGTTGCCACAGGGTTTTTTATCAAGACAACAAACCAGAACTCAGATTTATTTGTCAATTACATTGTATGTTTCTGCTGCTTGCTTTTTAAATCACCTTATTTCCTTTTTGCAGTTTCCAGTTTCTTTATTTGAATATTGCTTTATTTTTATCTTTTCCTGTTTAAAACTGAAGCAGTTTGGAGTCTGAATCGCCTGAAAGTGGATTTTAGATTTGGAATGTGCACATGGTTACTGCTTCTCAAATGAGACAAAATTGAGATTTTTTTTGTTCTCTTGGACCTAAATATTATATATATTTTGCCATCTTCCACTGCTTTCCCAGGCCATAGCAGAGAGCTGGATTGGAAGAGGAGAAGCTGGGTCTTGAACCAGCGCCCATATGGGATGCCAGCACTTCAGGCCCGGGCGTTAACCCACTGCACCACAGCACCGGCCCCATATTTCGTAAATTTTTCAAAGTAATTTTATTGTATTATGGCCAGACAATGTGATGTATAAAATCATGGTCTTGAGGAATTTTTAATGTTGTTTTTGTTTCTTCTATGTGATTAGTATTTATAAGAGGCCTTCAACAGTTCATGGAAAATGTGTATTATGAAAAGACTATGCATGGATTTCAACGTTTTTGCACCAGGATTAAAGTAGTGCTAATTTGTTACAACGTGTCCAACAGGATCTGGCGGAGGCGCTGAGAAGGCTGACAGCTTTTGTAAAGCCCCCATCAGAACAACACGAATCCCGCCTCATTGGGAGCAAAGCAAAGGTGGAACTGGTATGCAGCAAGGGTGCAAGAACGGTGAAACCAGTGACGTGTCGTCAAATGCTTACAGTGTCCCCAGGAAATCCGCAGCTTTAGGAAGGAGCGAGGCGAGGCTGAGGACCAAGCCACGGCCACGCGTGAGGAGGAAATGGACTTGCTCGTGCCTTAACTGAGGAGCACTGGGGTCAGCAGCAGAAAGGCCAGCCACGCGTGGACACTCAGCGGGTGCAGCTCACACAGGTCTGACCGGAAAACCAAAGCAGAGCGAGTTTCTGCTCAATGGTGCCAAAACGGTGTCACTCAGATCAGCTGTGGACAGAGCAGAGCCTCCCGTGGAAATTCCAAACGAGGGTGAGCGAGATGCGGAAGTGTTTCCACAGAGCAGGTGCAACCCCGGATGCAAGGCACAGTCCGAGCAAGGGCTACCCAGGGGGCCTGTGGTCCACACAGGAACAAGGTCACGGGGCCCATGGTCCACACAGGAGCAAGGTCACGGGGCCCGTGGTCCACACAGGAGCAAGGTCACGGGGCCCGTGGTCCACACAGGAGCAAGGTCACGGGGCCCGTGGTCCACTCAGGAGCAAGGTCACGGGGCCCGTGGTCCACTCAGGAGCAAGGTCACGGGGCCCGTGGTCCACTCAGGAGCAAGGTCACGGGGCCCGTGGTCCACTCAGGAGCAAGGTCACGGGGCCCACGGTCCACATAGGAGCAAGGTCACAGCCGCTGTTGTTTGGGAAGCCCCAGGCGCTCCGCGTGCTGACTGTGTGGCCGTGTGGAGGGCGTCATCACAGGCAGGGTGCTCCGAGACAGCCAGGAGCCCTGCCCACTGCAACGCTTCCCCTTAGCCTCTCCGCAAACCAGGGCAGTTACGGGAGCATTCTGATGAGAGGTGATTAGCATCCACTCCACAATCCTGATTTGGCTCCTTCTGACTCCTTCTTGTTTCCTCGCACACACACACGCACACACACACGCATGCGAGCACACGCATAAACATTTAACTTTATTACCCCCATATATTTATCTTTTGCTTAATCAGCCTGATGGCAAGAAGTCCATGAAAGTCTCACTCATTTCATCTGCCTAGCTCTGTGCTTCCTGTCAATTTTTCATTTTGACTGATACATAGTAACTGCATATTTATGCAATGCTGTGTGACCTTGTGATACGCGTGTGTTGCCTACTGTTCAATCAGAGTAAACACCCCATCACTCAGCACACGAGGATTTTGACGCTGCTTTAATGGACACACATTTTGCAGTGCTGCTGATTTGCTATGGGCTATACATGCTGCTTAAAATAAATCCTTCATCTTTTTCACTTAGTGCTTTTGTCTATTCTGGTATTGCATCCGACGACTTCCCTTAGCTCATATTTGTCTGGTATACGTCTGCCCAACTTCTTAAACTCCCCGCAACCTCATTCTGGATATGGCTGCCATTTGGCACATGACACTCCATTACAGTGTCGCTAACAACACAACGCACGTACAGCATACAACGTACCATTCAGCAGGAAGTAGTCGCATCGTCTGGCATCCGTCACCCCCATCAATGTCCACCTGACACCCACTGAGCAGGAACTCCCCATCGCCTCGTGCCCCGGCCCCTGGCAGTCACCGTTCCACCTGTTTTCGTGACTCTCACTGCCTCAGGGGCCTCATAGAAGAGCACTTGGACGGCGTTGGTCACATGTGAGGTTTATTTCACACAGCAGGAACCTCAGGCTCACATGGCTCGCAGTGGCATCAGAACTCACATCTTCTTTAGGCTGAATACTATCCCACTGCCGGTGTAGACTCACTGAGCAGTGGACAGGACGGCCTCCGTGTTTTGGTGAACAGTGTTGCTCTAACAGGACGTCGCCCGCTGGGAAATCGTAGACAACGGCAGCTATTCGGCTCACAGACCCAGATCGAGGGGCCACATCTGAAGACGGTCCTTTGGTGCATCATCCCTGGCAGAAGGGCAGGCAAGTGGTCGTGTGCAAGACTGAGGCAGGACCCGGCCAAAGGTGTCCGTTTCCTGGGGAACCTGCTCCGTGACGACAGCACTGACGCACTCCGAGACTGTCACATGGCAGTGAGGCTTCAGAGTGAGTTTTAGAGGGGACAGCAGACCACCGCACGGGGGTGCCAACGTCTCTGTGAGCCCCCGCACCCATTGTCCAGGTGCCCAGGAAGCGCCATCCGGTCCCGCAGTCGGTCCGTTCTCCCACGGCAGCTGCAGGATTTTGCATTCCCACCCGCAGCGCACAGATCCGGTCACTCTGTCCTCACTTCGCTCGTTTCTAGACGGCAGTCGTCCTAACCAGGGTGAGGCTGGCTCTCACCGGCGTTTGAACATCACGTGCTCATTGGCCATTTGTTCATCTTGCTTGAGTAAATGTCTACTCAAGCCCTTCGTCTGTTTTCTGAGCAAGCAGTCAAAGTTTCCTTTGATGCTGTGATTCGGGAGTTCTCCATGCGTTCTGAGTATGTGATTTGCAAGTGCTGCTCGCATCCCCGAGTTGCCTTTTCATTGTGCTGACAGGCCCGGGACGCACAGAAGTTTGTAATCTTCATGAAGCCCAATTTGTTTCTTCTTTTGTGGCCGGTGCCTTTGGTTTGTTCCCAAACAATCACTGCCGTACTCAGTGCCGCGAAGCTTTCGCCTTATGTTTTCCCCGAAGTGTTCCAGGTTTTGCACTTAGCCCCGTCGCCCTCTTGAGTTTGCCGTGTTGGGTGTTAGGTGAGAGTTCAGTGCAGTCACGCGTGCGGGAAGGTCCGGCGCTAGCACTGACGCACTGAGCCGCAGGCTCGGCGGGAGGGACCGCGTTGCACAGTACCGTCTTCCAGCCCATCCGCATGGGTGCCCTCCATTTACTCATGCTTGATTTCCTGCAGCAATGCTTTCTCCTCTTCATCAGGTCAGTCTTTCATCTCCTTGGTTAAACTTAATTTCTCATAATTTTATTCTGTGCTATGCTGCTGTCAGAGATTCTTGTATTAATTTTGATTTTGTGTTGTCATTGTTAGTGTAGAGAAATGCAACTGGATAGCCAGGGTCGTGGTGTAATGGGCTGGGTCGCCACCTACAACACCAGCATCCAAAGCTGCGGCTGAGTCCAGCTGCCCTCCTTCCGGTCCAGCTCCCTGCTAATGCGCCTGGACAAGCAAGAGATGATAGCCACGTCCTTGGGCCCCTGCACCCACATGGGAGACCCAGATGAAGCTCCTGACTCTTGGCTTCGGCCTGGCCCAGACCCAGCCATTGCAGCCACTGGGCAGTGACCCAGCAGAGGGACGGTCTCTTCTTGTATCTTTCCCTCTCTCTCTCTCTCTCTCTCTCTCTCTAATTCAGCCTTTCAAATAAATAAAATGTCTTTAAAAAGAAATGCAGCTGAGTTTTGTTCATTGGCTTAGTATTTGCCTATTTGCTGAATTTATTAATTCTGACATTTTTGCGGCGCCTTCAGGGTGTCCTACATACAAGATCACCTCATCTACGAACTGAGTGATTTTTACTTCTTCCCACCCAGTGGGAACGTCTTCCAATGCTTTTTCTTGCCTGATTGCTCTGGCCAGGGCTTCCAGGTTTGTACAGAAAACCAGTGATGCAATCAGGCCTCCTTCCTCGTTCCTGATCTTAGGGGGAAAGGTTTCAGGCTGTTACTATCAAGTATGATGTTTGCTGTGGGCTTTTCACGTATGGATTTTATTAGTGTCTAGAGATTAAATTAGCTATTGATATAATAAATTTTAAAAACAAGTTCTAAAAAACATGGCATGGAACTAGGAATTAGGAAAACTAAGCCAGTGTGCTGCAGGGGAGGACAGGGGGGGTGCCTGTGCAGACGGTGTGCTGCAGGGGAGGACGGGGGGGATGCCTGTGCAGGTGTGCTGCAGGGGGAGGACGGGGGGGATGCCTGTGCAGACGGTGTGCTGCAGGGGGAGGACGGGGGGGAAGCCTGTGCAGCAGGTGTGCTGCAGGGGGAGGACGGGGGGGAAGCCTGTGCAGACGGTGTGCTGCAGGGGGAGGACGGGGGGGATGCCTGTGCAGCAGGTGTGCTGCAGGGGAGGACGGGGGGGGTGCCTGTGCAGACGGTGTGCTGCAGGGGAGGACGGGGGGGATGCCTGTGCAGCAGGTGTGCTGCAGGGGAGGACGGGGGGGTGCCTGTGCAGACGGTGTGCTGCAGGGGAGGACGGGGGGGATGCCTGTGCAGGTGTGCTGCAGGGGAGGACGGGGGGGTGCCTGTGCAGCAGGTGTGCTGCAGGGGAGGACAGAGGGGATGCCTGTGCAGACGGTGTGCTGCAGGGGGAGGACGGGGGGATGCCTGTGCAGGTGTGCTGCAGGGAGGACGGGGGGATGCCTGTGCAGGTGTGCTGCAGGGGGAGGACGGGGGGATGCCTGTGCAGCAGGTGTGCTGCAGGGGAGGACGGGGGGATGCCTGTGCAGCAGGTGTGCTGCAGGGGAGGACGGGGGGATGCCTGTGCAGACGGTGTGCTGCAGGGGAGGACGGGGGGATGCCTGTGCAGGTGTGCTGCAGGGGGAGGACGGGGGGATGCCTGTGCAGCAGGTGTGCTGCAGGGGGAGGACGGGGGGATGCCTGTGTAGACGGTGTGCTGCAGGGGGAGGACGGGGGGATGCCTGTGCAGCAGGTGTGCTGCAGGGGAGGACGGGGGGATGCCTGTGTAGACGGTGTGCTGCAGGGGAGGACGGGGGGATGCCTGTGCAGCAGGTGTGCTGCAGGGGGAGGACGGGGGGATGCCTGTGTAGACGGTGTGCTGCAGGGGGAGGACGGGGGGGATGCCTGTGCAGCAGGTGTGCTGCAGGGGAGGACGGGGGGGGTGCCTGTGCAGGTGTGCTGCAGGGGAGGACAGAGGGGATGCCTGTGCAGCAGGTGTGCTGCAGGGGAGGACAGAGGGGATGCCTGTGCAGGTGTGCTGCAGGGGAGGACGGGGGGATGCCTGTGCAGCAGGTGTGCTGCAGGGGGAGGACGGGGGGGATGCCTGTGCAGGTGTGCTGCAGGGGAGGACGGGGGTGATGCCTGTGCAGGTGTGCTGCAGGGGAGGACGGGGGGATGCCTGTGCAGGTGTGCTGCAGGGGAGGACGGGGGGGAAGCCTGTGCAGCAGGTGTGCTGCAGGGGGAGGACGGGGGGGATGCCTGTGCCCTCCCCACAGCCACCGCCCTCCAGGAACGGCCAGGAGAGGTCCGCCAAGGCCACACAGGCAAGGAGCTGCAATGCACCAGGAAGGCGGCCTGGCTTCCCCTCTGCCCTCACCACGTCCTCCAGCCCCTCTGTCTCAAACCCCCGGTCCGGCCAGTTGCTGCGGTGAGCAGCCAAGCGCCAGGGGCCACCCCTGCACCTCAGCGGGCCTCCGGGTCCTGCTCTTCCGGAACCTCCCTGAGGCGGCACTGCCTGTCCCCAGCCGCCGTGCCCCAGAGTTTCCAGAGGGGAACCTCTCAGGACGCAGCGTTAACCCGCCGCACTCACGCCGCTCCCCTGCAGGGCCCTCTCCTCTCAACACAGTAGTAGCAACCCCCCTCCCCGCGAGGGCTCCCCACCCTAAAGCAGGCGGCTCCCCTCACCGGCCACAAGCTGCAGGGTTGTTTCTCAGTGTGAGGGTGCAGGCCTCCAGCAGCGCGCGGTGCGGCCCTGCGACAGCAGACCCGAGCCTCCTGGGGTCCCGGCGCGGGGCCCGCATGCAGAGCCCGAGGGCCGGGTCCCGCACACTTCCTGAGCCGCCCCTGCGGCAGGCGGGCCTGCGGTCCGCGTCCCTGGCTCAGCCAGCTGCTCCTGCAAGCGTCCACTTCCGTGTACTCAGCCCGTGGCCTTGCCGTGCGGACACACCTGAGGACGGAGGCGAAAGGCCCTTGCCGTCGGGGCAGCTCCCCCACACTGCGCTCTGCCGGCCTGATCAAGGGGCCCCTTCCCTCCCGGCATCACGGCCCCCACTGTGCCTCCGTCTGCCCCGTGGACAGGGTCCCTGCGGCGTCCCGGAGGCGGCCGTGGCTCGAGAAGCCCCAAAGGAAAGCACAGAGGCTCAGCGCCGCGGCCGCGGGATTACGGCCCCTCCAAGGTGCCGCCCCATGTGGCCGCTCCCCTTCCCGGGCAACAGCTGGCCTTCCCGCAGCCCTGCGTGCGTTCCCGGAGTGGCGAGCAGAGCCTGGCCCCTCTCAGTGGCTGTGCGGTGTTGCAGGCTTGCGCTGCGGAAGCCAGGCTTTGCTGTTTTCCTTCACAGAGCAAGACGAGAGCTGCTTCCCTCAGAACCCTTCCACCTGCGGGTCGGGGGCCTGGGACCCCCAGCCGCACTGCGCCGCCCACAGAGCCTCACAGCTCACCACCAGGACCGGGAGAGAGAGTCGCCATTCCTTACTGTCACATAGTATTTTTCACAGTTAAAAACCCCTATCATCCTCAATTCCTAATTGCCAGTGGATTCCAGAGGACAGAAATGCAGGCCTCAGAAATGCTGCTCTCTGCCTTCCTGGGCGACCAGTCAGCTCTTAAGAGGATTCGGAGCCATTCAGCCAAACGCAGCAGATTAGCAGCGAGCAAATGCATTGCCTGTGACAACCTCTCTGTGTTGGGAGAATTTCTTTGAAGAGATCCGAGCCACAAAGCGGCCCCCATATTGGCACTCAATTTACCAGCCACGGTCTTGCTGCCAACTCAAGTCGAGAAATCTGCAATCACTTGGCATGATCAAGAACAAACAAAGGTAACTTTTGTCTCTGGAAACCAGGTGTGTTCCTTGGAAACCAAGCAGAAGCTGAGAAAATGCGGCTCGGAGGCTGGAGGCCTCTCTCCAGCTGTTTTTCTGAGTGGGACTCTCTCGTGACTTAGCTTCACCCAGAACGGCTGGCCACCCACAGCAGTGGGAACCAGCATGTTCCCAGCGCAGTCGCGGCAGGCTGTAGACCGGACAGGTCTTACCCAAGTACTGGACGGCACGAGGAACATCCACTCTGGCATTTGCAGGATGATTAATGGAACAGCTTTACCTGGCAGGGGAGGTGAGCTCTGTTAGGATGTGCCCGGAGCCCCCACGGTGGGACAGGGGCAGCGGCCGTCAGATCCAGAGGAAGCAGAGTTAAAGAAGCCAGAGAGAGAAAACCCCACGGGAGACCTGATAACCCCAAATACAAGCGTGAGACATTAAATCAGTCTCAACAATACATTTTTATGTGAAAACACATGAGAGGTGCCAGTTTCCCATCATCGTCAACTCCTCAGAACACCTGTGGGGGCTGATGGCAGCAGCACACCTGTGGGATGTGACAGCTGCCACCCATGGGATGCAGCCCTGGGTGAGGGCGGATCAAGTCTCAACTCTGAACGGAGTTTAACTTTGTTTCGAGCATCTCCCGTAGGATGAGTCCACTTCTAGAAATCAGCAAGTACCTGTGATTGAGTTTTCATTAGGAAGGGGAGTGAGGGGTGCGCTGACCTTAGAGGAGGCCCTCTGAGGCCCAGAGGCCTCCGGGAGAATGTCCGATGATCCCTGCTGGACAGGGGCCAAGGTGTGGTCCTAAACAGCCACTAAAGCTTCATGGGACCCCGGATGCTGACGGGTGAATCAGAGCCAGCGATCTCTGGGGGCTCTTGGTGGGGAACCCCGGAGTGCTGTAGAGGGGTGGAAGAAATCTGCCGTGCGGCCTTTGTTCACCGGCCAGTCAGCTCGTCCCCTGGCCTGGAAGCTCTTGGTAGTCACGGAAGTCATTGCATTTGGTTTCTGGGCAAACACAGTCGTGAATACAGATCGGGACTTTCACCCATGACCTGGGGATTTTACCGAGGGATTTCCTGAAGTGTGTGCTGTGGGTGCCCAGGACGGCTGTGGGCTGCCCACGAGCTTCTGCTCTGGATGTGGGCATCGGGCACACTGACGGCAGCAGGTGCACCCCTGCTTCCCCAGGCAGGGCCCTTCAGCCCAAGCCCCAGCACTTCCCAGAGGGGAGCAGAGACCGGGAGGAGCCAGAGACCCCCGACTCACACAGCCTTGCCACCCCACAGGGGGCAGGAAATGTCTCAGCCAAGGGCGTGGGGTGAACTCCGTGGCAGAGTGTGTGGAAGGGGGTCCTATGCTCTGTCAGAGCCGGAGGGTGGGGTCTGCCGGGCCTGCGGCTGTTACCCCTGTGTGTGCCCACTCCCCGCCCCTGCCTTGGCAGAGGGTGGCTGAGGCGCAAGTGCAGTTTCCGCGTGGTTTGCACTTGCCCTGCTGGGCTCGTCCTCGCATGGGCCCAGGGCACCCAACAGCCTGCGGGGCCCCAGCCGTCTCTAGGAGGCCCTAAGCGCGGGCTGCTCACCCCCGCACTGTGTTTCTGTGCAGAAGGTTTGCACCTGCCACAAGGGAGGGGGAGATCCCACACCTGCCGTGCACCCACAGCCCAGGGGCCCTGCCTCCACCACGATGGTGCTGCATGCGCACGGCTAAAGGGCCCAGGTGCGCTCAGGGAAGCGAGAAGTCTGATGAGAGAGGCTGGCATGTAGCTTCTTCCCAGCCTTGGCCCTGTGAGACGGCTCCTCTGCCTTCCGGGGGCCCCGGCTGGGACTTCACCACAGCCCTTCCTGCCTGCAGGGGTGGTGCGCGGTCCTGAGAGTCCCGGAGCGCAGCAGTCGGGCGCCAGGGAGCGCAGGGGCCCCGCCCTGAGGGGGCCCGGGGCTCCCCTGAGCAGCTGCGTGGTGATGAGCCCAGGTGCGTGCAGGTGAACCGAAAAGCTGGGAAAGGCCAGGGCAGGCGGGAGGCAGCACCTGGGCAAGCCTGCACGGCAAGGAGCCCCGTTTGGAGAGCACCGGTGACCTGGCCCTCGCGGCGCGTTCACTTCTGGCTGCAAGGCTGCCTCCCTCGGCACTGCCACCTGCTCTGGGAGCAGCCGCACACCTGGTCACCCCGCAGTCCCTGTGCAGCAGGCGGGGCGTCCTCTCAGTGCCCAGGCTGCCCAGGGCTCCTGCGTGGCCCTCATTGCTGACTTGAGCTCCCGCTCCCACGCACAACAAGGATCTGATGGAGTGAATGAACCAAGGTCACAAAGACCTCCTGCGTCTGGGAAGAGAGGAAGACAGACAAGACAACCCACCTGGCGAGGCAGCCACACGCTCCCGTGGAGCACATGTGAGGGAGAGCCAGGCGAGACTCTCAGCGTGGTGGTGAGGACCCTGCCCTCTGCCCTGCCAGTCTACCCTGTGTGACAGAGCCACCGAGGGGTGACAGGCGGGGACCACAGGCATCCAGGCAGCTCTGCAAGGGGCAAGGAGCCAGGCAGAGCGTGCAGGCGGCAGAGGGCAGCCCGGGGATGAGCACCGTCGTCTGGCACGGCCAGGCAGGACTGGGGACGTGCCATCTGACATGCTGGCCCCTGAAGGGGACACTGGCCTGTCTCGTTCTGCCCAGAGTCGAAGTTGAGGCCAGCGTGAGGTTGGGGTGGGCAGGTGCTCCATGGTTAGGGCAAGGCCTGAGCGGGGAGGGCCCCCCGTCTCCCTGGACAGACAGACGCCCACTGTGATTCCTGCACTGCTGCTACCCCACCCCGAATTCCTCAGCGTTGCAGTGAGTCCTGCCACAGACCCTGAAGGAGCAGCCAGCGGAGGAGAGCCTAACAGCAAATCAGAACTGCGAATCTGTCTTTGCAGAAACAACAGGAAGGCAAATGAAAAACTCGGAACTGATGAGTTCAAAGAATTTGGAAACTGCAATGTACAGCTGCCAGAAATGGTGCAGCAGCTCGTCTGTCCGTCCAGCCTCCCGCCTACACCCTGCCAGACTGCACAGAACGTTTTTAATATTTAGGCAGAGAGAGAGAGAGAGAGAGAGGTCTTCCATCTGCTGGTTCACTCCCCAAATGGCCTCAATGGTCGGAGCTGTGCCGATCCGAAGGCCGGAGCCAGGAGCTTCCTCCTGGTCTCCCACACCAGTGCAGGGTCCCAAGGCCTTGGGCCATCTTCTACTGCTTTCCCAGGCCACAGCAGAGAGCTGGATCGGAAGTGGAGCAACCGGGACTCGAACTGGCACCCATATGAGATGCCAGCACGGCAGGCAGCAGCTTCACCCACCACGCCTCAGCGCCAGCCCCTGCACAGCATATTTAAATGGCTGTTAAAAGATACGCACATCAAATGCACACGCCTGGCTGGTCTGGCTGTGCCTGCATCTGCAGTGACCAGTGGTTCCCTGTGGCCTGGCCCCGGCCCGAGATCCCTGGGCAAGGAGCAGCCCACATCTGAAGCCTGGGACAGAGCCTCCCTGCACCCCTCAAAAGGCTTGATGGTGACCACTGTGGGAAGCTGGCGTGTGTTTGTCACGCAGAATTATGACGGCGAAAACCCTGACTCTAACAGAGGCTGTGAAGGAAGTCTGAGCGGGCGCTGCTTGGAGACGGGGCCTCTGACAGTTTGGAAACTGTTGGGACTCCAGGTGCTACAGCTAGAACGCAGCCGCCCAGGCAGGCCAGAGAGCGGACACGGGCCACTGAGATCACTGCCGGCCAAGGGCGAGAGAGCACCGTGAAGACCAAACTCGGAGAACGCCCGTTTGCCAGCAGAATCGGAGCAGGTGCCGGGCCCAGAAGCTCTGGAACTTGCAAGAACAAAACGGGGAGCCACTTCCCACATCCAACCAATCAGAGACGAGATTGCGAGTGGTCCAAGTCACTCTCCCACCCAACCAATGAGAGACGAGATTGCGAGTGGTCCAAGTCACTCTCCCACCCAACCAATGAGAGACGAGATTGCGAGTGGTCCAAGTCACTCTCCCACATCCAACCATGAGAGACGAGATTGCGAGTGGTCCAAGTCACTCTCCCACCCAACCAATGAGAGACGAGATTGCGAGTGGTCCAAGTCACTCTCCCACCCAACCGATGAGAGACGAGATTGCGAGTGGTCCAAGTCACTCTCCCACCCAACCGATGAGAGACGAGATTGCGAGTGGTCCAAGTCACTCTCCCACCCAACCGATGAGAGACGAGATTGCGAGTGGTCCAAGCCACTCTCCCACATCCAACCAATCAGAGACGAGATTGCGAGTGGTCCAAGTCACTCTCCCGAGATTCTGCCTCCTACTGAGACACAGCCAGGCAGCCTGCGTGGCGCCGGACCCCTCTACCCCGCCAGAGACGCCCGATACGTTCAACACTCCCCAGGCAGGATGATGGCGCGTCTGAGGACTGCAACGTGCCCGTGACTCGCAGGCTGGGTCGATGAATGTGAACAATGAACTGAAGCTGTGGTCAGAGGGTGCTGCCCAGAGTGGCCCAGCTGGGACCGAGAGGCGTTGTGTGTTTGAGACGTGACGACCTCAGGATTTGCCAGTTGTCCACAGCAGAAAGAGGCAGGCAAGCCCACAGAGCCACCGGAAGCATCAGCAGGCGGTGCCCACGGGGCACCTGCTGCCCCTGCACTGGACACAGGGCCTGCAGGGCCACGTGGGCCTCGGGCCTGTGGTCAGGACTTCTGTGAGCACATGGTGTGTGTCTTGGGAGGCACTGTGTTCTTGTGGGGGAGAGACATAATTTCTCATAAGAAAACAAATCACGAAACTTGAAACGCAAACTTGAGCAACATTTTGAACAAATAATGATATCCTTAATATATAACAATTACAGGGCCGGCGCCGTGGCTCACTAGGCTAATCCTCCGCCTTGCGGCGCCGGCACACCGGGTTCTAGTCCCGGCTGGGGCACCGGATTCTGTCCCGGTTGCCCCTCTTCCAGGCCAGCCCTCTGCTGTGGCCAGGGAGTGCAGTGGAGGATGGCCCAGGTGCTTGGGCCCTGCACCCCATGGGAGACCAGGAAAAGCACCTGGCTCCTGGCTCCTGCCATCGGATCAGCGCGGTGTGCCGGCCGCAGCGCGCCGGCCGCGGCGGCCATTGGAGGGTGAACCAACGGCAAAGGAAGACCTTTCTCTCTGTCTCTCTCTCTCACTGTCCACTCTGCCTGTCAAAAAAAAAATATATATATATATAACAATTACAGATAAAAACAAAATTCAATAACATCCTATGTGATAGGCAAACATGGGAAGATAATTGTTTTAGATTTGTTTATTTATTTATTTGAAAGCCAGAGTTACAGTGTGAGAGGGAGAGACAGAGACCATGAGAGGAGAGCTTCTGCGCTGGTTCACTCCCCAGACTGCCACAGCAACAGGGCCTGGGCCAGGCCAAAACCAGGAGCCGGGAGCCTCCCCCGGGTCTCCCACAGGGTTGCGGGGCCCAGGCACTCGGGCCATCCTCCACTGCTTTCCCAGGCACATTAGCAGGGAGCTGGATCAGAAGTGGAGCAGCTGGGACTCAAACCAGCTCCCATAAGGGATGTGGGGCTGCAGACAATGGCAGCTTAACCGGCTGTGCCACAGCACAGGCCCCAGGAAGATAACTTTTTAAAAGAAAATATAGCTAATCTTTAAAAGTTCTTCAGTGTGATGTCATCAAGCGAGATCCAAGTCTGCGTGCACTGAGGTCGCGCTGATGTGATCGCGAGTGAAGGAAGAGGGCATCTGGCAGCCGAGCGTGGAGAGGTGGCCTGCGGGGCGAGCGGCCACGCGGACAGCACCCTCCCTGCCACGCGTGGGGGAAAGGCGGCTTTCGGCACAATAGCAAAGCGGAGAGCGCCTTCCGGGAAAAGAGCGCCATGGCCCGTGTTCCACCCGCCTCCCTCAGACCTGCCTGGCGTGCGGATTGAACAGACGCTGCTCTCAGACCCTCTGCTCTGCCCACGGGGTGCCCGGCCTGAGGGTGGCGCTTCTTCCGTGCCCATCTTGAGCCACGATCCCGGGGCCCGGGCGCAGTGAGGAGGGTGGCCCGGCTGCTGCTGCCCACACTGAACACCTGGGACCAGATGTGCCCATAGAGATCATGGCTGAGAGAAGACACGGACGTGGCGCCAGGGAGGAGTGGGAGAGGCCGGGGTGAAAGGGTACGGGCATGTGCGGTGGGTGACGTGGGGGCCAGGCCCCTGCAGAGGCCCCCGGCTCCCTGGTGGAGACGACAGTGACGCTAAGAAGCAGCTAGCACAGACCCAAGAATCCTGCAGAAACAGCGGCAGCATTGTCCTCTGCCTCCAAGTCTCCCTCGCACGGCCTAGCCCGTGCTCCCCTGTCCCGGAAACACCCAACTCTCCGCACAGCGCACAGTGGCTCTGCTCTCCTCCCCGCCAAGAACAAGCTCCAGCTCAAAGATGACGCCAAATCCCACCACTGCCACCATTTCCCAAACCAGGAGTCCGTGTCCCAGACTCCAGGCTCCTTCCTGGTCCCGCCCACAGCCCCTGCGGCCCCCACGTCCATCAGAGAGCTGCCGGCTTCACCTTGCCAGGGTCGGCAGGCAGAACGCAACACCGCTCCGGGACGTTCGTCTAGCTCGGGTGCCAGCCCGTGTGTTTAACAGCGTCCGTCCTGAGTGACGCCGTGTGTCAGTCACGCAGCGCGGTGTGGGCGGGGGTGGGTGGGGGCGTGGATGTTCTGTGTCTGGTGGGAGAGGTGCTGTGTGTTCCACCAAGCTCGGGTGAGCACCTGCCGGGTGTCACCGCTGTGCTGGGGACTGGGGCCGCAAAGGTGACAAAGACAGGGTGGCCCCAGGAGGGACTGACTGCACACATCTGTGAGCAGGAGCTTCAAGGGCCAAGATGGACGCAGCGTGGTCCTTGTGCTGAGGTGGTGCCCACACCGGGAGCGGCTGCCCTGCTCACGCTTGGAGTGGCACACTCAGGCGGCTGCCAGGCGTCCCTTCCTCAGGACCAGAGCCCAGGCCGGTGCCGCGGCTCACTAGGCTAATCCTCCTCCTGCAACGCCAGCACACCGGGTTCTAGTCCCGGTCGGGGCGCCAGATTCTGTCCCAGTTGCCCCTCTTCCAGGCCAGCTCTCTGCTGTGGCCAGGGAGTGCAGTGGAGGATGGCCCAGGTGCTTGGGCCCTGCACCTGCATGGGAGACCAGGAGAAGCACCTGGCTCCTGCCATCGGATCAGCGTGGTGCACCGGCCGCAGCGGCCACTGGAGGGTGAACCAACGGCAAAGGAAGACCTTTCTCTCTGTCTCTCTCTCACTGTCCACTCTGCCTGTCAAAAAAAATTAAAAAAAAAAAAAAAAAAAAAAAAAAAGACCAGAGCCCAGCCCAGCACAGTGGCTCTCGAGGGCCCAAGGGCGTGGATTTGCCTCCCCCAACAGGGGGTTCCATCAGGCCGGGCCGGGACCGCGGGTCTACAAGGTGGGCAGAGCGAGTGACAGTGGCACTCCCCTCCCACGCCGCCCTCCAGGGGGCACATCTGATACGTCACCCACATCTGAAAGACGTCAAGAGATAATTAGGGAAAACAAAAACGGAATGGCCAGTTGCGAGAAGCAAATTGGAGAGTATCGACAAATCTAATTATTCTAATGAGATGTCTCTGAGGCCCCGTCGTCATCGTGCCCCAACCCTGACTGTTAATTAAGTTGTTCACTGAAACGAGGAACAAGGATCACCTAGACTTTTTTTCAAGCACCACTTTGTAACCTTTGGGCAGCAAGGGTACAAACCTGTAATTAACAACTTGTCGCGCCCAGCCAAAGTCGTTGCCCTGCGCGCCAGCGGCCTGCGGCGGGGAGCACGGGCTCGGGCCCCTCCCGCCGCCACCTCGCGGGCTGCTGTTTGGGCCTTCCAGGATTTCCCCCTTCACAAGAACCTGCCCTCGCAGGGCGGTTCCGGCACGGCGGCCTCTTGCAGGGCAATCAATACGGATGCTGTAATAATTCCCTGGCCTGCGGAACAGCCTGGAAAGAAAAGCAAAAGCACCATCAGGCGGGGCTGAGATTAGATTATCAATTATCATGAGACTGTCTGAGACTTCAAAGGGCTCCCGCTGGGGACAGCCGGCGTTTATCGGGGCTGTAAGAGCCCTGCACTTGTGTCCCCTGTCACCAGGCCCGCAGCGGAGTGGCCACTAGCTCCGGTCTGGGGGACAGCCCGCGAGACAGCCACGTAGCAGAGAAACCTCTTCCCTGCACGCGAGGCCAGCGTCCCGGCCCCGACGGTGACGATCCCCAGGGTCCCGGCCATGGCTCGCCGCCCTCCTTCCTGCTCTCGTCTCTGTGTGGGTCACCAGCTGGCGACACCGACAGCCTCAAAGCTGCGAGGCGTCCCCAGGGAGCTGAGGCCTGGGAACGCGCAGGGGCAGCGGCAAGGAAAACACACGTTGGGAAGCAGCCTCGGCCACTGACCTCACCGCTTGATTAGACTTTGGGAGGCTTTTTTTCTTTTTGCTTATTTTGGGATTTTTCCAGTGGGATTAATGAGACTTCAATTTGACCCACAGTATCTTAGGGCTAACCAGAAAAATGGAAAATAGATGTAATGTTTATCGATAAAGAGGAAAGTCCTCTGGCTAAAAAGCAGCAGAATAAAAGCGATTGCATTCTCACGCGGTCACAAGGCGAGTTAATGTGCAACTGCAGGCCGCGCAGCACTCGCACAGCAGAATTCCTTCTGCACGCCGGCTCGCTGGCGTCTCTGTGGGGGCCGCCGCGCACCCCCGCCCCCTCCCGGGCCCCAGTGCCTCCTGCGGCGGAGCCACTGCCCAGACGGCCCCCGGGCCCTGGCCTCTCTGGAGCAGCCAGCTCCCACCTCCCCGGCCCTGCACTGTCGTCCTCATCGACGTGATTTCCCCCGCAGCGCTCTAAAGCGTGGCCCAGAGAAAGCCGCCTGCCTGCATCGCCTCACCACACCTGCCCAGCTTCCAACCCCGCGAGTCCTCTCAATGAAGCTCACGCGGGCGGAATGCGCTTCACTTCTGGGGCTCCGAGGAGGCCCCTTCACCGATGGGAAAGTAAGATGGCATTATTGCCGATGCCAGGGGGGGCAGGCCAGTGTCCACCGAGACCGCCCGCAATCCAGCACCCAGGGGCAAGCGATGTCTCCTTCCAGTCTTCCTTCTGTGGCTTTGCCCATTCTGACACCGTGTGGTTCTTACCATTGTCTTTAAAGAGGCATTTGTTTATCTGAAAGGGGGAGCGACAGGGAGAGAAGGAAAGACAGAGGAATCTTCCACTGCTGGTTCACTGCCCAAAAGGCCACAAGAGCCGGGTCTGCACCAGGCCAAAGGCCGGAGCCAGGAGCTCCATGCGGGGCGGCCGAGTGGGTGGCAGGGACTCAAATGCTTGGATCACCATCTGCTGCCTTCGCGGTGCGTTAGCAGGAAGCTGGGTGGGAAGTGGAGCAGCCGGGGCACGGGTGGGTAGCCCAGTATGGGGTGCCAGTGCTGCAAGTGGTGGCGTGCCCACAGCTCCACGACGCCAACCCCGGTGCTTGGTGTTTCAACTACCCTTTTCCAGACCACTTCTGTAGTTCACGGTGACGCATGCCCGTGCCTGCTGCAGGTTTAGAGCCTACGCAGCAGTCCGCACTGCGAACAGTAGGCACAGCCTGTGTGTGTAGCGCAGCCCTGGGGAGCCGGCCGCTCTGCCTGGCGCTCCGCAGGAGCTGGTTTGGCCTTCACTGGGTCCTGATGAGTTACACATCCTGGAGGAAAGGAGGGGGAGCGAGGCCCCGGCGAGGGACCCAGCCAAGGCCGGTCTTGGTGCTTCTGCTCACAGCCAGTGGCACCGCCCTCACTGCTGTGACCTACTCGGCCTGCACGCCTCCCACCAGGACTGTGCCCTCGCCTGTGCGCAGCCAGGGCTGCGGGATGTGGGCGGCTTCAGCTCCCTTCCTGTTCCCTCTGCAGTGGTCAGTGGCGTCTCAGGGGCGGGTCAGGCCCCGGATGGGCAGAGGGAAGGAGGAGGGGACAAGAGCAGAGGACCCAAGCGTCCCATCAAACGAAGCAAGAGCCCCGGAGAAAGAAAGTGCTGGAATCGGCAGAGGCTGGCTGCGTGGCCGCCCCCGGCTCCTGCAACCTTTAGACTCAGCGCTCCCTTGTGGCAGGGCGAGGGGCTCCCCGACGGCAGAGCCCAGGCTTTGCTGGGGGGAGGCGAGAGGACGCGACCTGGACCTGACTGCCCCACCCGCCTACAGTACAGAAGAGAGAGGCGAGGAGATGCCAGTCGGGATGCCCGTCCCCCGGGGGAGTGCCTGGGCTCAGCTCGCCGTGGGAGGCCGGTGATGGGATTCCTGCCGCCTCCAGGGAGACCTGGACTGAGGTCCCGCCTCCTGGCTTTGACACCCCAGCACCACCACCACCGGGCCATTCTGGGCAGCTGGGCAGTGGACCAGGTGTGGATGGGAGCTCTGGATCCCTCTGCCTGTGCATGTGTGTGCGTGTGTGTGCGTGTGTGTGCATGTGTGTGCGTGTGTGTGCGTGTGTGTGCGTGTGTGTGCATTTCTTCTCCAACACATACATGCTCTGTAGATAACGGGAAGGTGGAAGGATGGTTCCAGGTGCCGCGGCCTCGCGGTCCGTGACCCTCCATCCAGCTTTCAGAGGGGCTGAGCAGCCAGCAGGAGCTGACGGCCGGCGTCGGCGCTGGGTGGCTGACCAAGTCACCTGCCAGTCACCCCGTCAGCGGCCGCAGGGAGTCCTTTGTGGGTGGGTGTCCACATCATACAAACCACAACCGCATGGCCACAGTCAGCCTCCTTGTTAGTATTTTAAAGGAACAGAAAATTCCGACAAGTAGACTCCTCCTTCCCAGTTCAGTTTCGGGGGAGACACGGCCACGCCCTTCCTCCTGGCAGGCACCTGACACCCTCAGCGCCCAAACCACACACGCGCGCCCACAGAACTGAAGCCCGCGCCCCTCCTGCGACAGTCCTTTTTGCCACCTACGACCGAGCGGCATTGCTGGTGCGGAGCGCTGGGTGGGAACGGTGCCGAGCTGAAAGGCTTGGCTGGCGGGTGTGCTGCTTCGAGCTGGAGCAGAGCGATGCGTGGCCCTGAATTACGTCAGGCTGGGGGAGGCGGGGACTTCCTGGAGAACGGGCGCTGCTCAGTCCCTCACAAGTGACCAGAGCATCGTCAGCGAAGCTGCTTTGGGACGCTCAATGTCCTTTTCTCGGCGGCCACACTGTAAGGATACTGGGTCCTTTGTGCAGGCGAGGCAGGAAAGGGGAGGAGGCTTTCCCATGTGCCAAACGGAAGAGAAAACAAAAGCACCCTTTGCTGCTGCGGTGAGGCGACCACTTGGTGGCTTGCCACCGAGCGCTGCAGGAACCGGCTGCCCGCGTGCGCGTCCAGCGGCAGCAGCACAGCGCCCGGGACTCCCAGGCAGAGGCCACCGCCACGCCGTGGGGATTCTGCCCTGAGGCTCCTGTGCCCATTCCCCTCCACACCTCCCTGCCCGCTCCCTCCGACCCCAGCGGCTAATGCCAGACCACGGCTTGCTTGTCCTGAATAGTGGCGGGAGTCAGGAGCGATGTCGGTACTGAGCAGAGGACCTGGTCTCCTGGCCGCCGGCACCTGCGCCGAGCCCCGAGCTCTGCGCAGGGGAGACCAGAGCACCCTGACTCAGCGGGAGACGAGCGTCACGCACTCAGGTGCCGTGCGTGGAGTCCTCCGCTGTGAGAAGTCTTGCCGCGGCGGGAGAAGGGCCAGATGGCTCTTGGCTGGTTTTCCCACGCACGTTTGGTTTGGTTTTTCAGCTGTTTTTTGCACCTAGCATCTTTTCAAAGACTGTCTTCAGGTTTGTGACCGTTCCAGGAGCAGCAGGCTGTGCTGTGCGGGGGCGGAGAATCCCCACTCCAGGCTCCCCCGGGGCTGCAGCAGGTGTGGCTTGCGAGACAGCATGACAGAGCCATGGGGTGTTCTGCGGGGCTTCGCCTATAAATAAAAGTTCACACTTGCTGAGCGCAGTGGGGCTGAAGCAGCTGTCACAGAGGACAGGACGGAGGGCTGGAAGTTCTGGAAACTTCCACCATGTGGAACAACATGAGAGGTCTGTGCTTGTGAGCAGGTGGGCGTTTCCCGGGCCGTGTGGTCAGCAGTGACCGACGCTCACACCGTTCTCAGCTCCAGAAGGTTTAGCAAGGACAGGCCTGCACCTCACAGAATCGCAACTTCGCTGTCCGTGTTCGTGATCTTCCGCCTGGAGCTAATAATTAACAACGTTTTGATGTGCTAAGCACTCCTAATAATGAAAGTCAAATAAGAAACCATTGGGTCGAGAACTAGAACATCAATAGACAGAAACCAATTTTCTAAATGTTAATAAACATTAATTGCTTAATGTATGTTATCAGAGACATATTTTTAATTGCTGTATTTTATATGATATATAAGGTATGATCATGAAGTGATGAGACTGGCTGGTTTAAACAGGTGCACTGTGCCTGATTTGCATATGCAAATTAGCACAGGTGTACAGCAGCCTGGTGGGTGGGCAGCTGGGCATCTGTTTCTCTCTCCATCTCTCCCCCTCCCCCTCTCCCCTCTCCCCTCTCCTCCCCCCTCTCCTCCTCTCCCTCTCCCCCCCCTCCCCCTCTCTCCCTCTCCCCCTCTTTCTCTCCCCCTTTCTCCCTCCCTCTCCCCCTCCCTCTCCCCTCTCTCCCTCTTCCCCTCTCCCTCTCCTCCTCTCTCCCTCTCCCCCTATCTCCCCTCTCCCCCTCCCTCTCCCCCTATCTCCCTCTCTCCCCTCTCTCTCCCTCTCCCCCTATCTCCCCCTCTCCTCCTCTCTCCCCCTCTCCCCCTCTCTCCCTTTCCCCCTCTCCTCCTCTCTCTCTCTCCCTCTTCCCCTCTCCCTCTCCCCCTCTCTCCCTCTCCCCCTCTCCCTCTCCCCCTCTCTCCCTCTCCCCCTATCTCCCTCTCCCCCCTCTCCCTCTCCCCCTATCTCCCTCTCTCCCCTCTCTCTCCCTCTCCCCCTCTCTCCCTTTCCCCCTCTCCTCCTCTCTCTCCCTCTCCCCCTCTCTCCCTTTCCCCCTCTCCTCCTCTCTCTCTCTCCCTCTTCCCCTCTCCCTCTCCCCCTCTCTCCCTCTCCCCGTCTCTCTCCCTCTCCCCCTCTCCTCTCCCCCTCTCCCCCTCTCTCCCTCTCCCTCCTCTCCCTCTCCCTGTCTCCCTCTGTCCCTCTCTCCCTCCTCCCCTCTCACCTCCCCACCCCTGTCTCGTCCTAACCGAGGTTTTCCCAAGGGAGGGTCCTGTCCGGGAGCTGTCCCAGGCCCAGTGCACAGGCCCCTGACGATGCTGCACTCACACCCTGACATCCCGAGTCCTACACAGCCACCGCTCTTGACTCCAGAGGAACCTCGGTGCTTCCGTTCCTCATTCCCTCCTCGGGCAGAGCGCCTGCGCCGTCAGGGTCCGGGACAGCACAGCCGGGCGCGGGGGCGGCGGGCCAGGAAGCGCTGAGTGTGTCTGAGCCCCAGCAGTTCCTTTCACCCGGAGGCACAGATGGGCTCCAGCGGCTTCTCTCAGAGGCTTTATGCGCGTGGGTGTTAGAGTCCGCGCTGTCTCACCGAGCTCCTCGTGCCTCCAGAGAGCGCGCATGCGAGAGATGTTTCCTGCAACTTTAATTTCAACATTTGAGTGACGTCTGCTGTAAACAAAGCCTTCCTAAGGCTTTCTTAATAATAATGAAAATAAGCCAATATCTACTAATACGGGCTAAGTGTTCTGCCTGAATTAACTTTCTTTATCTTTGCAGCAGTCCAGTGACACGGGACTCCCGTCATCCCATTGTCCAGTGACAAGCGAAGAGCAGAGCGATGCGCAGTCTCGCCCACGATGGCACTGATCCTAGTCCTGGGGCGGGGCTGCCTTCTCTTTTTCAAAACATTTATTTTATGTGAGAGGCAAAGCAGCGGAGAGGCAGAGATTGATCTCCCGCCCCTGGCTCGCTACCCAGATAGGGGCTGACCAGGCCAAAGTCAGGAGGCAGGGACTCCATCACGTCTCCCGCCTGAGAGGCAGGGACCAGGCACCTGAGCCGTCCCCTGCGACCTCCCAGGAGCCGTCAGCAGGGAGCCGGGTTGGAAGCGGAGCGGCGGCCAGGAGTCTGCGGGGCAGCGCGAGTGGGGTAGGGCATCCCCCATGTAGCTTTCCCGCTGCACCGCACGCCCACCCGGGCTGAAGTCCCTGACCCTGAACCTGCACGCCATCCCTGGCACAGTCCCCGCGGACTTCACGGCAGTGCAAATGCGCCCTGGAATTGTAGCTTTCCTGGTGCTGGGCCGCGGCCGCCACAGCTCCCAGGGAGCCCCGAGGTCGACCCGAGAGAGCGGCCGCTCCAGCCCAGACCTGGGGACGTGGGCACAGAAGGTGGGTTCGTGCTTTTCCAGCCTGGGGGGCGTGGCCCCGGGGGAGGGGAGGGGCGTCCTGCTCGTCCCTTCCGTCGTCTGAACACTCTGAGTACCAACCACACATGTGGCGCTGCTCTCAGGCTGGGGTTCCACAGAGACCCAAACACGGTTCTCGTTGCCGAGAGCTGACCTGGGACAGGGGTGAGGCTGGGAGGAAACCACCATGATGGTGCCGAGGTAGCGGCTCTGAGTGCAGGAGGAGATCAGGTGAGCAAGACAAGTGTCTTCCACCCTCAGGGGCTTCCGATCCCTGCGTGGGGGGCAGCATGAGACGGGGGTGCACGAGAGGAAACCAGATGTCTCACTCAGAGGCCACGGAGTCGAGCCCCCTGGGAAACACAGCAGGTCAGCAAGTGGGCTGACTCTGGGAGCCAGGCCTGGAAGCCGAGGGGACTCGTGGAGCGCGGAGTGGCTGGGCACGGGCCAGAGTCCCAGGAGCTCCCTCAGCCCCACCCCGGCCCCACACCGTTCCAGGGGCCACAGCAAAGCAGCCACACCTCGCCCTGACTTCCACCAGTGTTGACACAGGCTACAGCAACGTCACAGGAAAACGCAGCCATCGGGAGGAAGAGGCGAGAAGCCGCAAGAGTGAATGAACGAGGGCAGGGGCCGGCACTGTGGCACAGCACCGTGGCACAGCACCGAGGCACAGCACCGACACGGCTGAGGACGAGTAGCTAAGACACGGCTGGGGAGAGACTTAGTGAAGGGAAGGTCTGGTCAGAAGAAAATCAGCAGAGTGAAGCTTGGAGAGACAAAACAACGGAAACTAGGGGAGAAGCTCTGAGAGCACGCGGGAGTCACGGGTCCAACGCAGGAGCAGTCGGGTCTGAGTGACAGGTGACAGTGAAAACGGCCCAGAGACTGTACTTGAGTGACGTTAAGCCACAGCCGAGAAGTCCTGTGAACACCATTTCAGAACAGCCGAAGAAAACACACTGGGCACATTATAGTGTGACTGCTTTAAAACAAACAACACACACACATCTACACAAGAAAAAAGATTATATTCCAGGAAAAAACATTAGACTGGCACCTGATGCCTCAAAAAAAAAAAAAACAAAGCCGGAAGACAAGCAAATGGCAGTTCCCGTTTTCGGAACCGAAGTCTCGGGCAGCCCGGGGGTCCGTACCCCAGAGCAAAGCCTTTGGAGAAGGAGGACACGCAAAGTCGTCTGCAAATAGGTGAAAGCAGAACTGGTCTGGAGCCACCACAGAGCCGACTCGCAGGGGCCACGCAGGCAGGAGACGGCTCCTCTCAGCGGCTCCGAGGACACAGGGCCTGCACGGGGCATTGAGCTCGGGACGAGACACCACACTCCACCCGTGCGACTGTAGAGCGCCTCTGGGTCCAGGTCCACGATCCGCAGACTCTCGCCTGTGCTGGCACAGAGCAGGTCTCAACAGACCTGAAAGGCCTGGCACCGGTTCGCAGTTTTCTCTCCCCTGAGCACAACCAAGCCAGGGACAGCAGTGAGACGGCAAGCTGCAGACGAGTCCCCGTATGCCTGGGAGATATGTGTGTGCGTGCGTGTGTGGGTGTGTGTGTGCATGCGTGTGCATGTGGATACCTGTGTGTGCATGTGTGGATGTGCATGGGGGTGTGTATATGTGTGCACACGGATACGTGTGTGTGTGTGTGTGTATATGGGGATGTGTGTGCATGTGTGCAGGTGTGTGGGTGTGGATGTGTGTGCACGTGGATACATGTGTGTGCATGTGTGGATGTGTATTGGTGTGGATGTGTATTGGTGTGGGTGTGCATGTGTGTGCATGTGTGTGCATGTGTGCATGTGTGTGCATGTGTATTGGTGTGGGTGTGGATGTGTGTGCATGTGTGCATGTGAGTGTGGGGTGTCGGGGTGTGTGCATGTGGACACACGTGTGTGCATGTGTGAATGTATGTGGGTGTTGGTGTGGATGTGTGTTCGTGTGGATTCATGTGTGTGTGTATATGTGTGTGTGTGCAGTGTGGATGTTCATGAATGTGTGCATGCTTCCAAAAATTTACAGAAATGGAATTAAAAGACAAGTTTATTTTGGTTAAAAAGAAATTTGAAATCTGTTTATAGCTTTTTTAAAACATTTATTTTACTTGAAAGAGTTACAGAGACGCAGAGGCAGAGAGATACAAAGGTCTTCCATCTGCCGGTTCACTCCCCAAATGGCTGCCACGGCCAGAGCTGCACCAATCTGAAGCCAGGAGCCAGGAGCTTCCTCCAGGTCCCCCATGTGGGTGCAGGGGCCCAAGGACTTGGGCCATCCTCCACTGCTTTCCCAGGAGCATTAGCAGGGAGCAGGATCGGAAGAGGAGCAGCCGGGACTCAAACCCACGCCCAGGTGGGATGCGGGTGCTGCAGGCTGGTTCCTTAACCTGCCGGGCCACAGCGCCCCTCCCCCACCCCACCGCCACTTCTGCACTAAAGGCAGCACAGGCCCAGAAGCCCCTGCGGCGCTGGGCCCACCCGGCTGCCATAGCAGCAGCACGTCTGCTCCTGCCGCCCTCCTCCATCTGAGGGCCCACAGCCAGGTGGGGTGAGCCCACCACAGGGGTCCCTGCTTCTCCTGCAGCTCAGCAGTATCAAAGCTGTGGGTCCACAGGCAGGAGAGCCCAACGTGAGGTCGAGGTCGCCCCGGCCCATCCCCGGCATGTGCACACACCCCGCCTGGCCCTGTCTCCGGTTCCTGCCCACCTGGTCGTCTCCGGCTCTGGCACCCGGCACAGAAGCTGCAGCCATTGCACCAGCTGCGGGCTTGCCAGAGGCCAGTTCCCCTCCAAAGTCACCCGCGGCACACATCACCCCCGGCTCTCTGGACCCTGACTCATCCACGTGTTTCCTTGAGGGTCAGAAGCTGGGGCTGCACCAGACGCCCGCCGGGCAGGACGCGTGAGGCCCCCGCTCTGCCGTGGGCCCTGCTCTGCAGCACAGCTGCAGCTTGTCACAGCGCCAGAACGACGCCAGGGAGAGAAGCCAGCAGGCCGGAAGTCGCCACGAGGGGCGGGGGACACCGTGGGCTGCCCGGGACGCGCACCTCCAAGGAGAAGGCAGAACACAGTGGCGCGGAGACCACTTGCCCGGCTCCTGTGTGAGGGGTCACTGCACAGCGTCCACGTCTGGGCCCTTCCCTGGGCTGGGAGTGCACATCCCGCCCACTTCCTATGCATGTGTGCCCCAGTGGGGGCACAGGAGCACTGCACGTGGCCAGGTTGGGGGAGGGGGGGCTCAGGGTCATCGTGTGCAGTGCAGGAGCGGGGCTCCACATGGCCAGGTCAGGGGACTCAGGGTCATCGAGTGCAGTGCCGGGGCGGGGGCTCCACATGGCCAGGTCTGGGGATTCAGGGTCAGTGTGCGCAGTGCCAGGGCGGGGCGGGGCAGGGAGCACCCGTACATGACCAGGTTGGGGGGATTTGGGGTCGTCGTGTGCAGTGCTGGGGCAGGGGCTCCACATGGCCAGGTGGGGTCATTGTGTGCAGTGCTGGGCCGGGCTCAGAGGGCACCACAGGCCCGAGGGCTGGCCTTCCCTCTCACACACCGGATCTCCCTGCACCCTCTTTCCCAGCTTTGTCAGTGTGTGATGTGTCTGTAACTTGGTCAAAACAAACACTCGCTTCAGTCAACACCGCAGCGTCAGGCACCACCGGCCGCTCTCTCCCGGTCACCTGCCCTGGGCACCGAGGACAGCTCCTGGCACACAGCTTGACCAGAGTGCCACCCCCAGAAGCGAGGCCCCGGGAAGAAAGCACACAGCGATGTCTTCCGCGGGGGTCCCCGGGGGTGCAGCCATGCCAGCACCTCGCCGAGCGGAGGGGCTCCTCCAGCTTCCAGGTCTTCATGTCGCTGTACCCATGTCCACGTCACTTTAAAACTTTTCAGATAGCAACACTGGTCATGGCGACCATGCACTCAGGAAGGGGGAACAGGCAGTCGGCCTGCCCAGGGAGGCCGGGGCTCACCCTGCAGCTCTCCGGAGCCTTGGAAACCCCCCGCTCAGAGCAGAAGCTCCGGCGCCTGCTGCCAGGGCCGGGGAAACGCGGCACCAGCCGCGGGTGCAGTTTCTTTGGGTGGAGAGAATGTTCTAGAAGCGACTCCAGTGACAGACTGCACAGATCTGCGGTGAACTGACACCACTGAACTGTGTACTCCCAGGGGGTGTCCTGGGTGCTGTGTGCCTGCTGGCTCAGTCACAGCTCTCCCCCCTCGCAGGCCTGTCCGTGTCACTGCTGTCCACAGATGCAGAATCCACACGGCCTGCCTGGGATGCTGGCTGACAAGTTTCCCTCCCGCGTCACACGTTGGAGCTCAGTAAGAGCGCCGGGTGCTGGGCAGAGGGCTGCACGCACATCGCCGGGGGAGGAGACGGCACCGTGACCACAGGACGGCTCGCCGGCAGACACGAGGACGCTCCCAGGTCCCTGCCAGCTTAGCGACAACGAGGGCACTTTAGGCGCTCTGAAGACAGCGGCAAACTGCGGGGGAGAAGCCTACGGCTCGAACGCACGCCGAGAGGCAGGCATCGGCCGCCTGCAAGTGTGTCAGAGGGCAGAGGCTGCAGGGGACACCTGTCAGGCACCACACGCATGTGCACGCCCACACGTGTCTGTCCACACAAGCACAGCTGTGTCAGAAGGCAGAGTCTGCATGGGGACACCGGTCAGGCACCACACGTGTGTCTGTCCAGGCGAGCACGGCGGGCACAGGCTGTGTCCCTGCATTGCCCACGTGTGTCTGTCCGGGCTGTTGTGTCCCCAAGTGCCCCTGCAGCCAGCTCCACGCCTCGCATTCATGAAAGCATCCTGAACAGCGTGCAGGGCAGGAGCGTCTGAGGAACCCCTGTGGGGGGCTGGGCCGAGCACCTGCGGAGCTGACGGGACGTGAGAGCGAGCGGTTTGCGTGTCGGGACTCCATCCTGGAACCCAGAGGTTTGTGCTGGTCTTGTGGGATCTTCCCCACAGGGAGGCTTTCTCAGAAGAGCTCCTCGCTCAGCTGCCCAGGCTGGCAGCTCGGCGGAGCTTGTGAGGGGCTCGGGGCAGCAGCCTGTGCTCGGGGAGTGCAGAGACTGCCAGGAGCTCCGTCTGATGGGAGCCTAACCCGGGCGCACTGTGGGCGCAGGCAAGGCCAGAGCCCCGGGCTTGAAGTCTCCGTCTATCGGGACGTCCCTCTCCCCTAGACCTGACCACAGCTCTCGCCTGCAGCTTCCGGGGTCGGGCCCCATCTGCCTGGGCCCCATCCTGCCTGGGCCCCATCCTGCCTGGGCCCCAGGACCTGGGAAACAAATCACCTTTTTCCAGAAGCGGCCATGACACAGAGAAGCCAGAGAGAGATGCACAGCCTGAGCCGCTCCTAGCATCCACACCCTGGTTTCCAGTGTAGACGAGACAGAGCCCTGCCCTCTACCTCTACCTCTACCTCTGCCCCCTGACCCTGCCCCCTGCCCCCTGCCCCCTGCCCTCTGCCCTCTGCCAGGCCATGCTCATCAGAGTCCTCCGTCCTGGTTCAGGGGGTTGTGAATGCCTCCAAACCCTCTTGTGGCCAGAGTTAAAAATCAGTCATTTCACGATTTAAAGAACACACTTAATTCTATTCGCTTTTGGTCTCTATAGGAAAGGATACATTGGTAAATGAGCCTTTAGCTTTGTCAAGTACGAACAAAAAGTGATAGATTCACCACCACGTTCTGGAAACGCCAGTCTGCTGCTCTCACTCAAGTCGCTGGCAGAAGGACGCAAGGCCCAGCGAGGTGACCCTGAGGCCACCGCGGCAGAGCCCCGAGGGCACAGCTGGGAGCGGCGACAAGGGCGGTGCCAGCAGTGACGCGACCACAGGCTGAGCAGCTAATGCACACGGCCTTGGGTGCTTCTACCCTATAGGTGCCTGGCCAGCCTGCACAGGGTGAGGCCCCACCTCCACCCAGGAGGAAGACAGCGCCAAGGCCAAGGCTACGGCATCCTCGGCAGCCAGCGTGAATTCCAGCTCGGCCCTGAGGTCATGGCCACAGCTGACTAGGCACAACACCAACACCAGCGTCTGTGACCAGGGACAACACCAACACCAGCGTCTGTGGCCAGGGACAACACCAACACCAGTGTCTGTGACCAGGGACGACACCAACACCAGCGTCTGTGGCCAGGGACGACACCAACACCAGCGTCTGTGGCCAGGGACGACACCAACACCAGCGTCTGTCTGTGACCAGGGACCACACCAGCGTCTGTCTGTGACCAGGAACAGCACCAGCGTCTGTCTGTGACCAGGGATGACACCTACCCGGCGTCTCTGTGACCAGGAGCGGTAATAACGCCAGTTCTGTGAGAAGGTGACGGAATTGAAAGGCTGCTTTATGTAGAGTCTGGCGTTTTAGGAACATGCAGGAGCCGGCATTTGACCCAGCCCCTGGACCCCTCATGGCAGTACCTGGTTCGGCTCTGCTCCAGCTCCTGGCTCCAGCTTGCGAGCAGGCAGACCTGGCCAGGTCAGGTAACCCATGTGGGAGACCTGAATCGAGTTCCAAACGCTCAGCCTTGGCCATCGAGGGCGCAGGCATCTGGGGAGTGACGCGATGCATGGGAGTTTTCTCTCCCTGTCTCGGTCTCTCTGCCAACCAAATAAATCAATCACATATTTGAGAGACGTGCACCGTTAGCTTCTATCGGAGAGAGCGTCTCTGAGCCCAGTTCCCGCAGACACGGCTTCTCCATGATGGCAGCATGGCGATGGCCAGGAGGCAAACGCATCCTCGTCCTCCACCAACTCCACCCGCCTCCCTGCTGAGCCCAGCCGTGGGTGGCGCCCGTCTACACGGGGTGGAGGCTGCCACCATCTCCACCAGGGCTTTCTCCATTCTCAGCCATCTCTGAACGCGTGTCCAGGTGCTGCGTGCCGGAGAGCTGGCGACAGCCAGCAGGGACCGTCAGCCGCTGCCTGCCCCATCTCCCAAGGGAAGGGGTGACAGTGGGTGCCACAGAGCACAGTCCTCCCAGCCACCAGGGTCCCCTCATCAAACAGCAGCCCGGGGACCTGGGCCCCTGCTGCCAGCCACGCTGCCACCAGGCGCTTGGAGCTTCAGCACCGGGCAGCAGCAACGGCAAAGCAAGCCCACTGAAGCAGTCACGGCCAGGACCCCACCCTGACCAGGACCCAGCCCCTGCTCGCTGGCCTCCTGCAGCACCCCCAGCTGCCCCTGCTGGAGAGGCCCCAGCCTCTGGAGGGCAGCTTGGCCGTCAGCTTCCCCAACAGAGCCTCCTTCTGGGACATGAACGAGGCAGGTGCTGTCCCTGACTGGCCCCCTCTGGCCCTTGCAGGTGCCACTGTCCACTTGCCAGGCTCACCCAGGTTGCAGACCAAGCCACGTGGAGTCTCTGGTCTTGAGACACCCGTTCTAAGCAAGCTGGCTTCTTCCGAGGTCCCCCCAGCTCACTTTTCTGCAGTCTAAGGCATAGCCAGCAGGGAAAGTTCTTGCAGCAGCTGTCTGAGTTCCCTCCGTTCCTCTCGCAAGCCCCGCCCCAGTGCAGATCGTGCATATTTCTCTGCCCCACATTTGGCCCCGTAGACGCTGCTGTGCGTGCGGATGGCACGGGTAAAAATGGTTCGCTTTCATTTCTGCGTCTTTAATTTTATGTTTGAGCTCTGCATAAAAATAGCTTGTAATTGCTTTTTGACAGTAATAAGCCTAAGATTGTAACTCAAAATTTTGAGATATTATGTTCTTTTGTAGTTGTATTCAATGGAAACATAGTCCAATATGGAACTTAACAAAATAACTCCAGCTTGTGCAGTCGCTACATTCCACGGGGGCCATGAAAGTTACAGCGCACCACGAGAACTAACGAGGACTCACTCTTATTTTTGACAAAGCTCATTGTTAGCATGGGAAAACCGTGTTTGCCCAAGCTGCCGTGGCAGGAGACAGTCCCACCCCACTGCCCCCTGGCGCGCACAGGACACGGGCAGCAAGAGTCCCCTCCGTGATTCATCCGGGAACTCGGCCAGAGGGTCCGCAAAGCGTACCCGTGGATATGCGTAAAGAAGTCAGAAGGCAAGAGCCGAAAGTGTTGCTGGTCCCCAACCAGGAGCCGAGCCGGCGCCGCTCTGCGGTGCGGTGCTGAGGCTCGGCTCACACGTTTGTCAAGGACACAGACCCGCAGGGGCTCCAGAGACCTGGGAGAGAACTCTGAATGACGCGTCACAGCACCCAGTCCGCACACGTCACTTGTTCAGCCTGAATTTCTGCCACGGACGCCCACCCGGCATCTCAGTCACAGCCAGGAGGGAGCCACCCGGGCCCAGGGAGCTACTGCTCCATTTTGCTGAATTCGCACGGCTGCCATTGTCCCCAGCAGCAGCTTAGAACGTGTTTCCAGATACACGGGTGATCATCCGAGCGCTGGCAGGGGAAGGCGGCGTGAACGGCGGAAGTCCGGGGGCATGGAGTGGAGTGGAGCCGAGGACCCGGAGCGAGCTCGGGTCCAGAGCGGCTCCAGGCTGCAGGCCGGCCGGTGCTGACAGCCAGTGACAAAGGGAAAAGGCAAGGCTTGGTGGGGCGGGACTTCCTGCCAGGCGCCAGAGCACCAGACTCACCACGTTCCGACTTGAAAACAACTGCCGCCTCGCCAGTGCGCATGTGCAATTTGCCCTGTGAACTGAGCTACCTTTGGCACAGTTCGGCCAGCACAGGGCAGCACTCAGCGTCCACCCAGCCCTGAGGGTCGGGACAGACCCTGGGCACCACTGCACCCCGAGCCCCAGAATTCAGGCACCCAGGGTTCCTTGCAGCCCTTGGGCCGGCCACAGTGCACCCGAGACCCTGGTTGCCTCGCGGCCTTTACCTTCACGCGTGTGCACGGGAGCGCCCGTCGCTGTGAGAGCGCAAACCCAACATTTGAGTGACACACACTCAGCGTCCGTGTCTCTGGCCATCGAAGCAGGTTTTTCCCCTCTGCGTTGGCCGCAGGAGACCTGCGACTGCAGGAAGCCCTAGGTGGGGCAGCGTCAGGGACCACGGCTGGCCGTCTCTGTCCTCCCCTTCCGTTTACGCCTGGCCTGAGGGCTCAGTCCTCCAGATGGCGAGAATTGTCCCTGCACCAGCTCTGAGCTCAGTTAGAGTCAGGTTCTCCCAAAGAAGGAATCCCTCGGGGCACCCAACACTTTGGGACCTGTGTTCAGGGTCTTGTGCTGGGGCAGGGGCTGTGACGCAGGGGTGAGCCATGGCCCGCAAGGCTGGCATCCGGAAGGAGCACCAGCTTGAGCGCCGGCTCTCTGCTATGGCCTAGGAAAGCAAGGGAAGACGGCCCAAGTGCTTGGGTCCCTGCACCCTCATGGAAGACCCAGACAGAGTTCCGGGCTTCAGTCTGGCCCAGCCTGGTCATTGCAATCACTGGGGACTGACCAGCAAATCAGGCCCAGCCTGTCCCCGTCCGGCCACCGTGACCTCACTCCCCACAGTCCTGGAAACCCCAGAGTCGGAGGGACCAGCCCTGGGCAGAGCCTGGGTGCCCTGACAGATGAACCCGAGGGTGGAAGCTCGCTCTCCGTCTCTTTCTGTCTCTCCCTCTCTCTAAATCTGCCTTTCAAATATATAAAGTAAATATTTCTTAAAAGATTTATTTATTGACTGGCGCCATGGCTCACTTGGTTAATCCTCCGCCTGTGGCGCCGGCATCCCATACGGGCACCAGTTCCAGTTGCCCCTCTTCCAGTCCAGCTCTCTGCTGTGGCCTGGGAAGGCAGTGGAGGATGGCCCACGTGCTTGGCCTCTGCACCCACGTGGGAGACCTGGAGGAAGCACCTGGCTCATGGCTTCGGATCAGTGCAACACCGGCCGTGGTGGCCATTTGGGGAGTGAACCAACGGAAGGAAGACCTTTCTCTCTGTCTCTCTCTCACTGTGTGTAACTCTACCTGTCAAATAAAAAAAGATTTATTTATTATGTATTTGGAACACAGAGTTGTGGAGAGAGAGGGAAAGGCAGAGAGAGGTCCTCCTTCCGCTGGTTCATTCCCCACAACGGCTGCAATAGCCAGGACTGGGCCTGCTGAAGCCAGGAGCCAGGAGCTTCTTCCAGGTCTCCCATGGGGGTGCAGGGCCCAAGCACTTGGGTCATCTTCCACTGCTCTCCCAGGCACATTAGCAGGGAGCTGGATAGGAAGTGGAGCAGCCGGGACTCAAACCGGCACCCTCATGGGAGGCCGGCATCACAGGCAGCTGCTTTATGCTACACCACATCGCCAGACCCAAAATAAAATTAAAAAAAAAAAAAGAAAGAAAAGCACTCTGGAAGCATCCGGAGCGTGCACACAAGTGCCTGCCTGTTCCTCCCCACCCCTCCTCGCGCTGCCTGTCCTGTGACTGTGTGAGCAGCCCCTCCCACTGAGGGTCCAGACGCCCCAGCCTGGGGCCGGGCGGGCACAGAGCAGCATCCCAGGGCCTGCGTTTGTTCCAGGGCATTCTCCCCTCCCCGGACGATAGAAAGACACGCAGCAAGCACTGCTGTAGCTGACCCAAGACTGGACGCTCAGGGAATGAGGAATTTTGTAAAGCAATACAAACTCTAACCTGCTCTTCTCAGATCAACGTTTCCCATTATTCCTGCCACACTGCTAGCCTTTTCTACTGACTGTTGGGTTTTGATGATATTAAAGAGTTGAGAGCATGTTTTCCACACTAAGAAAGTAACAGAAATAGAGGTCTGTGCATAGCGGGTAAAGCCACCATCTGCAGTGCCGGCATCCCATACAGGCACTAGTTGAAGACCCGGCTGCTCCACTTCCGATCCAGCTCTCTGTTGTGGCCTGGGAAAGCAGTAGAAGATGGCCCAAGTGCTTGGGCCCTGCACCCGCGTGGGAGACCTGGAAGAAGCTCCTGGCTCCTGGCTTCAGTGCAGCTCCAGCTGTTGTGGCCAACTGGGGAGTGAACCAGCAGATGGAAGATCCCCCTCTTTCTCTCCCCCCTCACCGCCACCTCTCTGCAATACTGCCTTTCAAATAAATAAATAAATCTTTTTAAAAAAGTAACAGAAATACATTGTGATAATGTGCCCAATTGTTTCACGATTTCAATGTTACTTAGCTATATATATATATACATATATATATATATATATATATTTGACAGGCAGAGTGGACAGTGAGAGAGAGAGAGAGACAGAGAGAAAGGTCTTCCTTTGCTGTTGGTTCACCCTCCAATGGCCGCCGTGGCCGGTGTGCTGCGGCTGGCGCACCGCTCTGATCCGAAGCCAGGAGCCAGGTGCTTCTCCTGGTCTCCCATGGGGTGCAGGGCCCAAGCACTTGGGCCATCCTCCACTGCACTCCTGGGCCACAGCAGAGAGCTGGACTGGAAGAGGGGAAACAGGGACAGAATCCAGTGCCCCGACCAGGACTAGAACCCGGTGTGCCGGCACCGCAAGGCGGAGGATTAGCCTAGTGAGCTGTGGCGCCGCTAGCTATATATTATAAAACCGAAATTTTATGGTTTTCTGATACAACGTAACTTATAAGATGAAAACATACCCAGAGACCAGGATAAGTACCTGGCTCCTGCCATCGGATCAGCATAGTGCGCCGGCCGCAGCGCGCTAGCCGCGGTGGCCATTGGAGGGTGAACCAACGGCAAAGGAAGACTTTTCTCTCTGTCTCTCTCTCTCTCATTGTCCACCCTGCCTGTCAAAAAAAAAAAAAAAAAAAACCATACCCAGAACACCTATAGTGCATGTGAGGTCTAAGGTTTAAAAGTCATTGTTCCAGCAGGTGTTTGATCCGCACGCCACGTCACAGCGCCTGTGCTCTGTTCCTGGTTCACACACGGCTTCCCGTCAGCACGTGGGACACCTGGATCCAGTTCTGGGCCTTGGCTCCAGACTGGCCTGGGCCCAGCTGTTGCGGGCATTTGAGGAGTGAGCCAGCACATGGAGGATCTGCCTCTGCCTGTTTTCAGAGAAGTTTTTTTTTATTTAAATGTAAAAACAGGGTCAGGGACAGCAGCATCCCACATCAGAGTCCTGGTTGCTCTCAGCTACTGCACTTCTGGTCCAGCTTCCTGCTAACGCGCAGCCTGGAACACAATGGATAAAACCCGAGTGCCCGGGCCCCTGCCCCCACGCGAGAGCCCGGGTAGAACTCCCGACTCCAGGCTTCAGCCTGGCCCAGCCCTGGCTGTTGTGGGCATTTGGGAAGTGAACCACCTAATGGAAGACGTGTGTGTGTGTGTGTGTCGCTCTACCTTTCAAATAAATAAGTAAAGTTTCTTTTAATTGAAAAATACAAAAGCAGACAGACCGGACTTTGAGGTCCTCTCCCGACTACTGCCTGCCGGCTGCCCCCGCACCCACCCTGCCCAGGGCCGCTTCTCCCGAGTGGAGTTTTGTGCCCTTCTTTCCCCAGCCCGTGGGCCAGAGCACGGTGAGCCCCTGGGTTTGCAGGCCAGTGCCCGCCTCGCCTGTCGCGGCCGCTCTAGCCCAGCTGGCGACGCTGTTCTGAAACCAAGCAGAGGATGCTCAGGTCAAATCCTCTGTGAGAACGTAAAACGTGAAGCAGTTGGAAGATGGCGATAGTCCAGAGAAGGCGCTTGCAGCATGCGTGACCGAAAAAGCTGCTCTTCGTGTGCTTTATACGGCAACGTCCTTAGATCAGAGTTTTAAATTTTAAAAAGACGTGAACGAAAAGCTGGGGCACTGAATTTGCTTCGCGGTCATATTAAAGGTCTACGTGCATTGACGTAAAGAAGTCTGTGAGCTTAAAAATGGCTGTTTCAAGAAACAAAACAGTGTTACATAATAGACGCTTCTTCATTTAAACTTGCACCTGAAATACAGCACAGCGCTGCCGCCTCAGAGCCAGCAGCATCTCCCTGCATCTGCTCTTCGTACTTTTCTGTACGAATTCAACGTTTTGCAAACGGCAAAGTCAAAAGTTGACTCACAGGCAAGACCCTGAGAATCAAGTCAACTCACTCTTCACAAACACCCAACATCCCCTCCAGAACAGGGCCGGTTCCCTCTTTAAAAAAATTCATTTATTTTATTTTAAAGTCAGAATTACAGAGAGTGAAGGGGGGGAGAAAGAGAGAGAGAGAGAGAGAGAGAGAGAGAGAGAGAGAGAGAGAGGTCTTCCATCCGCTGGTTCACTCCCCAGAAGGCTGCAACGGCTGGAGCTGCGTTGATCTGAAGCCAGGAGCCAGGAGCTTCCTCCAGGTCTCCCACATGGGTGCAGGAGCCCTAGCACTTGGGCCATCTTCACTGCTTCTTCAGGCCATAGAAGGGATCTGGGTCAGTAGTGGAGCAGCTGGGACTCGAACTGGTGCCAGTTGGATGCCAGCGGCGCAGGCCTTGGCTTTACCCAGCAAGCCACAGCGCCGGCCCTGCGGGTTCCCTTGGGAGACTCCTGCCGGCCGCCCCACGTCCTGCAGCCGTGAGAATGCAGTGTCAGTGACCCACAGCAGCGGCTCTGCTCTCCCTGCAGGAGACCCAGCTGGGCATCAACCCCGCACGCCCCAGGGGAGCGGGAGCAAGGACCGAGCCCACCTGCCGCCCCCTGCCCCACGTTGCACCTTGCACATCACAGGTGTCTGGTAAGTTAACTGAATATGACTGCTAATCTGGTTAGCTACTGCCGCAAGCACACAAAGCCAGGCCATGGATTAGGAAACCCCCGCGTGTCCTAGGCCAGGGTGCCGCAGGATGGGCCCTGGGCCCTGCCTGGGACAGGCCACGGGCAGATGACTCAGGGACCCCGCCCCCAGCAGCACTAACCGCTGTCAGTCTCCCCTGGGAGACAGAATGTGGCTGGGACCCGGGCAGGCATGGTGGTGGCTGGGAGCAGGGAAGGGCAAAAGCCACAAAATCAAATGGGCTCAGACAGCGGCTCCCTGGGACTGAGCAGCGCTGGGTGGGGGCAGAGCCCTCGAACCCCTGCACTGCCCCACACGCTGAGCTGCCCCATCCAAGAGTGGCGGTCCCAGGAAGTGCGGCTGGGGCCAGGCGGGGGCCTAGAACCTCTCCACCCTGGATCCCCCTGCCCAGGCACCCCGTGACCGCCTAGAGCAGCGTCCACTCCAAGAGCGCAGAAAACGAACTCCCAGGAGAAAGTCCCAGATGTGTGAGACGCCCGAGACCGGGAGGGAAGACGGCAAAGCCACGTGGGGAGGAGCGGTGGAGTGGGGCAGGGCGGCGGGACCCTAAAGCAGGCACCGTCTCAGCCTTCAGAGAACCACGCAGGACGCTGCAGGACGGAGGGAGCAGGCAAACACAAAACGGAGTGACCGCAACACGGAGAGGAGCTGTCGGCCGCTGAAACGAGGCCTCAGTGCAAGGGCAAGGTGAGGATGTCAGAGACGCCGCGAGGGAGGGAGCACCCTCCAGGAGATGCCACGAGGGAGGGACCACCCTCCAGGAGACGCCGCGAGGGAGGGAGCACCTTCCAGGAGACGCCGCGAGGGAGGGAGCACCCTCAAGGAGACACCACGAGGTGGACCATCATTGTGGGTACTAATCCAGGCCCTGTGTCATCCCCAGTCTCACACCAGTGCTGGAGATTTAAATTTTAATTCAGATATTCTTACAATTCCGGTATACAACACAACCTAAGAGAACGGTTGTCGAGAAAGTGCCGGACTTCCTAAACACATATTCTGGTGGTTCCTAACTTCCTGTTTCCAATCAGGTGTTGAAGAATACTTCCGTTCTTCACACACAAATATTAAAACTTTCAAAAGGCGTATCTTCAATAAATGTTTCTTCAGGACAGAACACGGAGGGCAGTCAGACTGAAAATGTGTGCAAAATCTGAGGCCACTTTTCCCGCACCGGGCGCCTGGATTTCATGACTGCCACCTTCGGGCTGAAAAGCCAAAACTACAATCTAGTGTTCAATTTCATTCAAATCGCAGGTTTAAATGAGAAAGTAAGACTGTGTTCTGCCGTCCTAAACAGCACACCTTCAGCAAGAGACTGACAAGGCTTTTGTGATCTAAGAATCCCCACCGTGCCATGTCCTCGTCATTTCCAGGGAGACACCCCACACAGGTGAGGCCCAAAGGCTCAGGGACCCTGAGCAAACCGGCGAGAGGTCTAGGGCAAAGCCTCTGGGCACCAGGACCAAGCTGCACACGGCCTCGGAGACCAGGGAGGGAAGGCGCCTTCCAGGACACACGCAGTCCCCGTGCGCCCAGCACCGGACCTCACCACCACTGCGCGACGGCGCGACCTTGTCCACGGAGCTGTGAGACCCAGTCTCCAAAGAGGTAAAGAGTGTAAGGTCATCCTCTGGGCACGTGGACCACGGACAAGACCGCGTGACCCCCGCAGGCTCTGCTGGGAACCCAGGTAAACGACCTGTAGAGAGCTCCCAGCTCCTCGCGCCCCATCTGTGTGGCCCTCCCCACCCCCTCCCCACTGCTCCCCCCCACGCCTCCCCACCCCACTCCACCTCCCCGCACCCCCTCCTCCTCATACTCTGACCCCCCCACTCTGCCTCCTCGTCCCCCCAGTCCCCCTGCCCCACCCCACCCTGCCCACAGCCCCACACTCTGCCTCCCCACCCCCATCCTCCCCATACTCTGACCTCCCACCCCCCACCCCACTCTGCCTCCCCACCTCCTACCCCATACTCTACCTCCCCACCCCCACACTGATATTCTCTTTTTCCTATGTTTTGTTATTTTACCTACAATCTCGAACCTTTTTGGAACAAGCCATGCGCTAAATATGTATTTGTGTACGCCATATATGTAAATGAGGTGCAGAAGCTGCAGTGATCATCACCTCATCATCTCAAGCACGCATACTAGGCCTGCAGACTTGCGGATCTGCTGAGTTTCTTATGAACGCGATGAGCTGGGTGTTTCCATCCCTCAAAAAGTACAAAATCAAAATTAGCAAATGTTGACAAGGACGCCTATAAAACATAGTGTTAAGTGTACATATATGTGCACACAAACACAGGGTCGTTGCATGTCTAATTGCTCACTGGGCTGTTGGTGGAATGTCCTTTGCTTTGGAGAAGAGCTTGTCCACTGGCTGGACATTTCCACGCCCAGGAACACGAGCCAGTTACAATCGAGAAGAGCTCCCCTCAGGTACTGGAAAGTTATACTTCATTATTTCTAGAAACCAGAACATGACACTGGAGAACAAGCCAAAGAAGAGAGAAATGTGACACTGGCGACACCAGCAAATCAGGGCATAAAATATTTACACGCCAGGAAGGCGATGTGGACGCACCTTCCATACTACCCTGCCTCTGCCTGCAACCGAGGTCTCCTAGTGTCGCCCCGGGTGCCCCCAGCACTGCAGCAGCCTCTCCTGGGGCTGCCCCAGGCCCCCAGGTGCTGCCTCGGGTGCTCTGGGTACTGCCTCAGGTGCCCCCAGTACTGCCCCAGGCCTCCAGGTACTGCCTCGGGTGCTCTGGGTACTGCCTCAGGTGCCCCCAGTACTGTCCCAGGCCTCCAGGTGCTGCCTCGGGTGCTCTGGGTACTGCCTCAGGTGCCCCCAGTACTGTCCCAGGCCTCCAGGTACTGCCTCGGGTGCTCTGGGTACTGCCTCAGGTGCCCCCAGTACTGTCCCAGGCCTCCAGGTGCTGCCTCGGGTGCTCTGGGTACTGCCTCAGGTGCCCCCAGTACTGTCCCAGGCCTCCAGGTGCTGCCTCGGGTGCTCTGGGTACTGCCTCAGGTGCCCCCAGTACTGTCCCAGGGCTCCAGGTGCTGCCTCGGGTGCTCTGGGTACTGTCCCAGGTACCCCTGGTACTCCCCCAGGCCCCCAGGTCCTGCCTCGTGTGCTCTGGGTACTGCCCCAGGTACCCCTGATACTCCCCCAGTCCTCCAGGTACTGTCCCAGGCCTCCAGGTGCTGCCTTGGGTGCTCTGGGTACTGCCTCAGGTGCCCCCAGTACTGCCCCAGGCCTCCAGGTGCTGCCTCGGGTGCTCTGGGTACTGTCCCAGGTACCCCCAGTACTGCCCCAGACCTCCAGGTACTGTCTCAGGTGCTCTGGGTACTGCCCCAGGTACCCCCAGTACTGGCCCAGGCCTCCAGGTACTGTCTCAGGTACTCCTGGTACTGTCCCAGGTACCCCTGATACTCCCCCAGTCCTCCAGGTACTGGACCAGGCCTCCAGGTACTGTCTCAGGTGCTCTGGGTACTGTCCCTGGCCTCCTGGTACTCCCCAAGGCCTCCAGGTACTGCCTCAGGTGCTCTGGGTACTGTCCCAGGTACCCCTCCCCAGGCCCCCAGGTCCTGCCTCGTGTGCTCTGGGTACTGCCCCAGGTACCCCTGATACTCCCCCAGGCCTCCAGGTACTGCCCCAGGCCTCCATGTACTGTCTCAGGTGTTCCTGGTTCTGTCCCAGGTATCCCTGATACTGCCCCAGGCCTCCAGGTACTGTCTCAGCTGCTCCTGGTACTCCCTGAGGCCCCCAGGTACTACCTCAGATGCTCTGGGTACTGTCCCAGGTACCCCTGGTACTCCCCCAGGCCCCCAGGTCCTGCCTCGTGTGCTCTGGGTACTGTCCCAGGTACCCCGATACTCCCCCAGTCCTCCAGGTACTGCCCCAGGCCTCAGGTACTGCCTCAGGTGCTCCAGGGACTGCTCCAGGCCTCTAGGCTACAGCTGGGCTTGGAGCTGAATTCAGTTATCAACAGTTGGCTCCGGGGATGAAGACTGAATCTCGCTCAAAATATGTTTTAAACAGTGAAGACACATTTCCCACAGCAACCCCACAGTTATAAACAGGCGGCGACAAAGCTGGCCAGGAAAATGTCCTCCGACATGCTCAGCCAGCTTTTCTGGGCTTTGTAGCTAGGGACGAAGTGGCTAAGTGGCCTCCACCCTCTGTGTGAGGGAGAGCAGAGCCGGAGGGGCGGGCGCTCCTGCGGAGTGCAGTCGGGGTCGCCCTGCCCCTGCCAGAGGGGGCGCCGCGTCCAGACACAGCTGGGGCAGCCCTCACCAGGGCACCGGGAGGCCCTCCACGGCCACTGGTGAGTCCCAGCTCACAGCTCTGGGGCCCTTGCTTTGGAACCCACAGTCTCTGGCAGAGCTGGGCCCCGAGCCACGGAATCTGCCACGGACACCGACTGCCTTACGTCCCCACAAACCACGGATGGCAGAGACAGTGCGACCACAGGGCGGGGGGGACCTGGCAGTGCCACATGAGGGCCAAGCTGTCTCTGAGAACCCAGGGTGGTGGTCAGTGCCCATGGGCTTGCCAGAGCAGCCCACCCCCACAGCGACCCACAGGAGCCAAATGCAGTCTCAGCCCTTCCCGCTGCAGCCCCGCCCAAAGGCACGGCGAAGTCTCCCGTGGCCAGCCAGCGTGCAGACCACACGTGGCCCGCAGAGCGCCCAGTGCTGCTCACTGGCTCGGTAGCCCCACTGCTCCAGACACTGCATGGTGAAGCCCCTCTTCTCCGGCGGGCACTGGAGTCCAGACACACACCTGGGGGCCCTATAGACACGGCCTCCCTGTCATGCATGGCATCAAGACACCCACGGACCTACCCTGACACAGCCACGGCACACTGATGCACAGCCGGGCACACTGAGGGCACACTCAGCACACTGAGGGCACACCCACAGCACACAGGGCACACCCAGGCACACTGAGGGCACACCCACAGCGCACAGCACCCGAGTCCCGTGTCCTGGTATTCCTCCCAGTACAGGGAAGACAGACTCTTGCCTTTGCACTAAATTTTATTTTGTTTATTTGAGCAGCAGATACGCAGACAGACAGACAGAGCTCTTATCTGCCGGCTCACTACTCAGATGCATACACTGGCACCTGGCGGGGCCGGAGCCAGGAGCCAGGAACTCAACCCAGCTCTCCCACGTGGCCGGCAGCAACGCGGTTGTCAGAGTCGATGCTGCTGCCTCCCAGGGTCTGCACCGGCAGGAAGCTGGAGTCGGGAGCCAGAGCTGGGAATTGAACCCAGGCAGTTCGATGTGGGATGAGGGCGTCTTAACTGCTAGGCCAAGCACAGCTCCCACGGGGCCTCTGATTCTTCAGGGAGAGGTGCATGCCTGTGGTCTCTCAAGAGCCAAGTCCCCCACCCAGTGAGCCACGCCCCCACCCCATGAGCCATGCCCCACCCATGAGTCATGCCCCCCACACCAAGAGCCACGCCCCACCCGTGAGCCACGTCCCACCCCGTGAGCCACGCCCCCATCCCATGAGCCACACCCCCACTCTGTGAGCCACGCCACCACCCCATGAGTCATGCCCCCCACACCACGAGCCATATCCCACCCCGTGAGCCACGTCCCACACAGAGCTCTGACCACTACAGGCCGCTGGCCTGCAGCAGCTGCCCAGGTCCTTTGTCCTTTTCATTCCAGATGAGTGCACTGTGGCTCTGCCTCTCCTATCCTGAGAAACGGAGTCCAGACTTCTCGCTCTCCTGCAAGGAAAGAACCAGGACTCCACACAAAGCCACGGGCGGGGCTCAGTGTTCATTCCCTCTCATCGGGGACTCCCGTGCCTCCACGCCCACGGGGCTGCTCCGTCCTGCTTCTCCCTCGCTCCTCCCCAGGGCGTCCCACGGGTGCTCCATCCTGCTTCTCCCTCGCTCCTCCCCAGGGCATCCCATGGGTGCTCCATCCTGTTCTCCCTCGCTCCTCCCCAGGGCGTCCCACGGGTGCTCCATCCTGCTTCTCCCAGGGCGTCCCACGGGTGCTGGAACCAAAGACGTCTCGGCCTGAACGGATCTCCATAGCAGCTCCAGCGAGGGAGCCTGAGCCTGGTTTAATCCTCTGTGGCCAGTTAGGAAATTATCACCATTCAAAACACTGCAAACCAGGAATTGCTATCTGCATTTTATAAAGGAGGAATACAGCCCGAAGAGGTGCAGGAACTGCCCTGGTCTTGCCAGCTCTAGGCCTGAGGGGGTCACATCTGGGCCCAGGTCTGCCTCCTGATCTCCCCTGCCATTCAGCGCCGCACTGTGGAGACCAACGAAGGCTGGGCAGGGTCAGCTGAGCTGGAGAGTGGAGAGCATCGGTCAGCGCAGGTGGTCACTCAGTTACATGCTAGGGGCTGCAAGGGTAGACGGACGGATGGAGGGGTGGGTAGATGAATAGATGACAGGTGAAATGACAGAAGGGTAGACAGCAGGTAGATGATGGATAGATGGTCAGATGATGGTAGATGGGTAGATGGGCAGTTAGATGACAGATGGTTACAAAAATGATAGACGAATGGATGGATGGACAGACGGCCGATGATACATGGATAGATAGGTAGTAGATAGATGATGAACAGGTCGATGGATGATGACAGATGGTAAGATAAATCATGGACAAATAGATAGTAGACGGATGGTGTATAGATAGGTAGGTGGATGAGAGATGTATGGATAGACAGGTAGGTGGATGGATATAGGACGGACTTAGATGAGTGATAGATAGTAGATAGATAAGGTAGACAGGTAGGTGGATGGATAGATGACAAATGCATATAAGTGTTGGATGATGGGCGGCTAGATAAGTACGTAGAGGGGTGGACAGAGGGAAGGGTACACGGCAGATGGTTCAATAAATGGTACATGGACAGTTAGAGAGATGATGGATAGACAGGCAGGAGGAAAGGTACATGATGGCCAGATAAGCGATGGATGGATGGATAGACAGCAGGTGACACGTGGGTAGGCGGGTAGCAGATAGATGGTGAATAGGTCGATGGATGCTGCACAGATGACAGATGCTTAGATATGTGACAGGAAGGTAGGTAGATGGATGGATAGATGACAGACTTAGACCAGTGATGGATGATGGGTGGTAGGTAGGTAGGTAGATGGAAGGAACATGACAGGTGGCTAGATAAGAGATAGACGGATGATGGGAGCTCGTCAGATGGCAGATAAGCAAAAATTCCATTTTATCAGTCTCCGTTTGTGCTCGCTTCAGTGGTGGCTTGTGTTCCGCACACCAGCTTGCTGACATGTGGCCGAAACCTTCTCTGCAGAATGAGGAGTGGTGGCGCCACCGTTTGCACAACCCGCAGGCCACGAGCACTTGCAGGGATTCTCATTTTCGGTTTCTTCAGAGCAAAGGAGGAGTCTGCCTGCAGAGAACCATGCTGCTGGTCGTTCTGCCGCTGGCCAGCACGCAGCCCAGGGAGCCAACGTCACCCCAAAAGCACGCGATTTTCCCAGGAGCGAGGGAGACACCTCCCACCCACAAGCGCAACACAGCGCTTCTTCGGAGACTTAAGAACACTCAGACTTGCCCTGGGGATCGCAGGCGTGGCCGCCTGTCTCAGCTGCCCTGGAACACGGAGGAGCAGCAGGTCGGTGGCCCAGGAAGAAACCGAGCAGGAATCGTCCAGGTAGACACGCTTCCAGTCACCTGCTCCGTCTCCCTCGGCCCAGTGTGGATGGAAATACACCACTGGGAATGAAACCTAAATCCCGTCTCCAAACACGGCCTCTCGTGTGACAACCAGGCCACCTGCGACACCGCACACGGCTGTTACCAAATCTTACAACGAAACCACTTCCAAACCCCAGAGCACTCACGGCTTTGGCTTGACTGGGATTAATTTCATACAACAAGAACGCACACAGAACAGGTGTTCCGTCTGAACCTGCCAACAAACGGCCACTTCCTCCCGCCTTGAGTGGTGGGAGGGACGCCAGGCGTCCCGGCACTCTTTGCTTTCTTTCGATCTTCGTGCGAAGGAGCAAATGCTCCGGTTCAGCTCAAGCCGATCACCTACAAGCCCCTGAGCCTCACCAGACCACGGGACAGGCAATGCCCAGTCGCCCCTGGAGAGGGGAGAAGGCAGGAGATAACGGGGTACACTTCAGACCTGCACCCACCCCTCCCTGCATCCTGTCAGGGGAGAGCACCCCACGCTCGCTCTCCCAGCCGCTGGCTAGCAAGCGACAACCAAATGTCCCCCGAGAGCATCACCAGGGCTTCTGCCAGGGACCCCTGAAGCCGTCCGTGGGACATCAGCCGGTCGGCGATGTCAGTGGCGATGAGGGAGGCGTGTTTGCAGGGTAATAAGTCACCAAGTGGTCCTCCTCCTGCCCGGCGCGGGTGAGGGTCCATGGGAGCCAAACCAAAGCGAGGCGGAGCCCCCTCCAGTGGGTGTAGCTTAACCGTGGAGGGGAAAACCAGACTCTGCCCTGTCAATCAATGACCCTGGGTAATGAGTGATTCTGGTTCAACAGTAGCTGTTCCGCCGGCCACTTTCCCTGTTCAAACTTCCCAAGCGCTTGGCTAAGTGGAGCTGGCAGATAGCACTCGGCGAGCTGAATTCCTAACCAGAGGGGAAGCAGGTGGAGGGCAGGCGGGCTTCTTCAGGTTCTTGCCCAGAAATCGCCCAGGTCCACAGTCCGCTCACTCACCAGCTTTGCCCATTCTGACCACAGCGATTCCCTGAGCCGCAACCTGGCCAGGTCCCCCCCCAGACCCCCTCCCTCCAATTCTTCAGCCTTGGGAACAGCAGGTGCCTCTGCCTCGGTCCCAGGCCCTCTGCTGCGAGCCCTGCTTGTCCCAGGAGTTGCACATCACGTCCACTCTGCCACGCCCGGCCACCGTCCCCTCCTGAGTAGGGGCAGCCACCTTTCCCACCAGGTCCCTCTCAGTGAATAAACATGGCAGTCACCACCCATGCAGAAATAAACCAAAACAACCCCAGAAAAGGCGGGCTCGTGGGGAGCAGGTGTGGCTGCCACAGCGCTGTCAGGAGCCCTGCCGGGCCAGCTCCCTGCTGGTGCTCCCGGGCAGCAGCAGAGGACGGATGCCTGCCTGCCCGGGCCCTGCCGCCCACACGGAGGCCAGGATGGAGCGCCAGGCCCTACCTTCAACCTGGCCCGGCCCCATGTGGTCCCCATGGGGACTGAACCGCCCAGGGACGACCTCCCCCGGCCCTGCCTCTCTGCCTTTCCCATACGTGAATACATAAATCTTTAAAGCGGCTGGCTCCTCAGCCTCCCTGCCACAGAGCCCTCTCGCCCCGCCACGTGCCCCTCTCCCCGGCCTTGGCCGCCACGGTTCTCACCACTGGCTTCCTGCTTCTCCTCCAGAGATCTCCGGAGTCTTGCCTCCGCCCAGGCTGCCGTGGGCTTCTCTGGGCGCCGGTTCTGTGGGCCTGTGGCTCTGCTGGACTTCCCAGGCTGCCCTGCTGCCTCATGACCCCGTGACCCCTCTGCGGATTGGAAAGCCCGGATCTGAGCCTCGGCCCAGCTTCCCCCTCTCCGAAGGCCGCAGCTCTGCCAGGGGTGGGCCAATCTCTCACCTGTTTGCCGAGCAGCTCTGCCTGACGTGCGCAGGGGCAGGAAACCAGGCGCCCCCGACAGCCGTCCTGTCCCTGAGTGTCCGGAGGGGGGTTGCCACGCTGGAATCTGGGGCCCTCCCGGTGGCTCCCTGCCCCGACCTCCCCCACTCGCCGGCTCTGACCCCTGACTCTCATTCGCTTCCCCTTCGGTCTGAATGTTCCGTCAGCGTCCTCCCAGCGAAACGCTTGGTCTGTTGGCAGCCACAGAGAGACGAGCCTGACCACACCGCTCCCCTCCACTCCTCCCTCAGGAAACACTGCAAACCCAAGCACAGCCCAGAGTGCTCCCTCCCCGGCTGGGACACTGACACTGAGTGCTCCCTCCCCAGCTGGGACACTGAGTGCTCCCTCCCCTCCCCAGCTGGAACCCTGAGCGCTCCTTCCCCTCCCCAGCTGGGACCCTGAGTGCTCCCTCCCCTCCCCAGCTGGAACCCTGAGTGCTCCTTCCCCTCCCCAGCTGGGACCCTGAGTGCTCCCTCCCTGGCTGGGACACTGAGTGCTCCCTCCCTGGCTGGGACCCTGACACTGAGCACTCCCTCCCCCTCCCCAGCTGGCACCCTGACACTGAGCGCTCCCTCCCCCTCCCCAGCTGGCACCCTGACACTGAGCACTCCCTCCCTGGCTGGGACACTGAGTGCTCCCTCCCCGGCCTGGACACTCTGCTCCTGGACCTTGGTGTCCAGCCAAGGCAGCTGCTGGGCTGGCCGGTGGCTGGGGACCCCGACCTCCCCCTCCCCACTGAGTGTGCACACCTTTCTCTGGCCACTCAGCAGGTGTCTCCTCCCTCCCCCCACGCTGAGCTGGGGCACCGGTCTCCCTGCTGCGCTCAGAGAAGAGCCGCGCGTGCGCCTGGCACTCAGTCATCACTGAGGGACGTTTCTGGAATAAAGCAGCAGAGAGACTGAGTAGGTGGACGGCTGTTGCGGCTGAAGGGTGAGTGGAGGGGATGGCTACAGCTCTTTTCTGGATGGTGGGGGGCTTCCCCTTTAGGGCTGCCTCATTAGGGGAGGGGTCTCCGCACCCCTGAGACAATCAGCCGAGTTCAGGAGCTTGGCTGACAGCTCTGCCCTGGATAAAGGCAGCAGTTTGTCCCAGGCCCTGCCCAGGGCTCGCCGAGCGCCAGCTGCTCTGCGGTGAGGGTGGCCTGGGAGCTCTGCGCTTCACCAGGTCCTGGGGGTGGCTTCCAGGCCTCCGCTGAGCTGCCCTGAGAGGGACACCAGGCTTCGCACCTGCCCAGCACGGGCGTGAGGGCACCTGGAGACCACAGAGGGGCGGAGGTGACAGCTGGCTGGGGAGCAGCGCCCCAGGGAGACTGAGGCCGCATGCAGCCATCCGGCATCCGGCGCTTCCCCAGGGCAGGGGCGGAGCCCTGGGCCCCCAGATCTTTAACAGCAATTTCTGCAGCGATTGATCGCCACGCAGTAACTGGCACAAACTCCGAGGAGTTCGAGATAGCGACGTCTTCGATACCACACAAGTCCCTCCCATCTGTTCGCTTCCAGGAGGAAGTTTCTCGGTGTTCACATCAGCGGCAGAAGAAAACCGGACGGCGCTGAGGACGGACACGCTGCAGGCGGGGGTCCACGGCCCCAGGAGGGGCCTCCTTCCCACCAGGCCCTACTAAGATCATTGATCACTGCTCATAGCATCATAGCATGCAACCATGGGGTCAACTCGCACTGTGGCCATCACAAGGATAAAGCCAAAATATCAGAGCCTTTTTTAAACAGATATATATTTTTTAAAAGATCTATTTATTCATCTGAAAGGCAGAGTTACAGAGAAGCAGAGGCTGAGAAAGAGAGAGAGAGAGAGAGAGAGGTCTTCCATCGGCTGGTTCACTCCCCAGGTGGCCGCAGCAGCCAGAGCTGAGCCGATCCAAAGCCAGGAGCCAGGAGTCGAGACACAGGGGCAGAGAGCAAGGAGGCCTAGTGCGCTGTCCAGTGGGGCCTTCAAGGGAGCAGCCAGGAGACGCGCCCAACGCACCCAGGACCAGCACCACAGGGTCCGGGCGAGAGCAGCATCTGAGCTCAGAACCCAGGAACGTGAACTTGACCTAAAGTGCCCTGGGAGCCAGCGAGGGCGGGGGGGGGGGGGGTGTAGCACGGTGGTGGGGAGAGAAGGGGGGGTTAGCACAGCGGGGGAGGGGGGTAGCACGGCCTGGGGCTGGGCGGTTTTACAGAGGGGCGCACCAGTGCCAGCCCTCCTATGTATCTGACCACCAGGAAGTTCAGGTTCAGGGAAGCCGCGTCCTCCGGGGGCACGGCTCCTAGGCCCTAAGCAGACGGAGTTCTGCGGTGCGGGTGGCACCAAGGGAAGAAACGCTCACCTTTCCTGCTCTGGGGCTGCTGTTGGGTCCTCACGACCTGCGCTGCCCGCATGACCGGGAGCTGGGCTCCTCCCCCTCTCCCGGCCTCGGTCACCGCTGCCCTCCGACCCCAGAGGAAACCGTGGGAACCGCTGGCCGTGACTGTGTGGACATTCGCCTGTTCTGGGTGTTTCCTGGCTGCTTGGCCCCCGAGGCCGAGCGTGATGTCCTGAGGCCTGCGAGCTGCAGAGCGCCCTGAGTGAGCTTCACTGCTTCCGTGGCTGAGCCACGTCCACGCAGGCACGGGCCACGTGGGGCACCCGTCGTCGGCTGGCGTCCCCCGGCTGTCTGCTGCTTGGCACTGTGGGCCCCGTGTCTCGGCCGGCTGGCGCCCAGCAGCGCTGTGGCTGCCATCTCCACCTGCATTTTTGCTTTGCACCTGCTCCCTGGAGGCCGCTGTGACAGGCGGCGGTACTTCCTGTACCTGTGACAGGCGGCGGTACTTCCTGTACCTGTGACAGGCGGCGGTACTTCCTGTACCTGTGACAGGCGGCGGTACTTCTGTACCTGAGCTTGGAGGGGCCCTGGAGGCCCGCCTCCTGGACAGTCCCCAGCTCTGGATGTGGCAGACACAGCACCGCCCCACTCACCCAATGCTGCTGTTCTCGATTAACAACGAGAAAGTACTTCAGTTGTAGCTCTCTGAACCCTGCACCCTGCAGAGACGTATCCTGGAGCTCTGGGCGTACTGCAGCGATGAGCTCCGCCAGCTCCGTCTGTCCACGTCCAGCCTGAGGCTCCGCCTGGCCCTGCCCTCGGTGGACGGCCTCCCGAGAGCATCGGATGACCCCGTGGGGCCGCGGCTCTGTCGGGGCACCTGGCAGGTGCCCTGCTGATTGCGTCACTTCTGAAACTCTGGCCCTGCCCGGGGTGCTCCTCCTTAGCCAGGGACCCGCTGCTCTGCTGTCTGGGCCGAGGTGTGGTGAGGGCAGGTGCTGTGTGGGAAAGCCCCGCCCTTGAGTAAAAGGATCCGGGGCCCTGTCGGGGGCTCGCGCTCCCCGCGATGCAGCTTCTCTCAGATGAGGTCCCTGCCAGGCGGCAGAGCAGTGCTGGGTGCCAACCCCTGCCTGCAGTCCCCAGGGACCTGCTGGAGGGCGAACGGAGCCCTAGCTCTGAGCTCCTGTGCTCGGCAGCCCCGACTGCCACGCGCGGCCCAGGAAGCCCTCAGCACAGAAGGGCAAGCCCGCAGGCACCCTCTGCCGTCGCCACCGCCCACCCAGGCACTCGTCTGACCCAGACGGTGGCTGGCGCTCTGAGGCCACAAAGGCCAGCTCACACACGTGTTTAGCTTGGCTCCCAAGAAACAGCCTTTCCCAAGGCTCCATGACAGAGCAGGCGTCACGTGTGGAGAGGGACCCTGTGGAGGGAAGGGAAGGGAAGGGAAGGGAAGGGAAGGGAAGGGAAGGGAAGGGAAGGGAAGGGAAGGGAAGGGAAAGGAAGGGAAGGGAGGGGAGGGGAGGGGAGGGGAGGGGAGGGGAGGGGAGGGGAGGGGAGGGGAGAGGAGAAGAGAAGAGAAGAGAAGAGAAGAGAAGAGAAGAGAAGAGAAGAGAAGAGAAGAGAAGAGAAGAGAAGAGAAGAGAAGAGAGCATGTGGTACGGAAGAAGCCAGGCAGGAGAAACATCGTGGGTGACACCAGGTGTGATAGCTGAGGATAGGCAACATGGGTCTATGGAGTGGAAGTCACAGGGAAGGAGAGGGCATTTTATTTACTTATTTATTTATTTGAGAGACAGAGGAAGAGAGAGAGAGAAAGAGAGAGAGAGATAGGTCTTCCACCTGCTGGATCACTCCTCAAATGGCCACAACGGCCGGAACTGAGCCGATCCAGAGCCAGGAGCTTCTTGTGGGTCTCCCACGTGGGTGCAGGGGCTCAAGGACTTGGGCCATTTTCTACTGCATTCCCAGGCCATAGCAGAGCTGTATTAGAAGAGGAGCAGCCGGGACTAGAACCAGTGCCCATATCAGATGCCAGCACTGCAGGTGGTGGCTTTACCCATTGAACCACAGCACCAGCCCCAGGAGATTGCATTTTGAGACAGCCAGGCACAATAACATTTTATTTTTGGCTAAAAACTTCACCTTCAATGAAGGAATACAATTAACAGCCAAATTCCCAGCTTGTTTCTTAGAGCTAGAAGCTACAAATGTAACATAATAACCTAATTGTTGCTATTAATCTCACCTCTGGTTTTCTTCAAGTTCTAGGTAGAGTAACTTCCCATAGATGGGCTGGAACATTGTCCCGTGGTCAGGACGCCCGAGATGGCGGTAACTGAGCACACCCCTCGCCTGCAGAACAGACCGTGACTGATGCCGCACCCAGGGCTCGCATGGCCACAGGCCACTCGGCAGGGGGGGCCGCAGGGACACAGGCCGCCTGGACGTTACAGCGGGCGGAATGACTTTCCCGCTACATAGATGCAAAGATTGAGAGACATGGAGATGACAGCTATGGATAAAGATACAGTTCAGCCAGAAAGACTGACACAGACCAGGTATAGATTCAGAATATTGATATGGATTAGACGTAGATAAGATATTGATACTGATTATATAGACAGAGATATTGATATGGCTTAGGTATAGATACAGCCTACTGATATTTGATACAGATACAGATGCAGATGTTGATATAGGTTAGGACAGATGTAGATACTGAATAGATTATAGACACGGATTTTGATAGAGAGTAGATGTGTAGATACAGATATTGATATGATTCTATACAGCTACAGGTATGGATATGGATATAGACAGACATGAGTCTGTGTAATGATTCCGTTAAACCTTGTTTTTGCTAATGTCTGTCTCCTACACAGCATTTTCCTTCCTTGTTAGGCGATTCCTATGTGGCACCCCCACACTCACCCAAGGTCTCACCGAATTCTCAAGCAGGATCAAGAGGCACGCGGGGCGGCGCCGGCTGAGTGACCGCCCGAGCCCGAGCCCGAGCCCGAGCCGCCGGCCAGCCAGGGTGCACGCCATTCACCCTCGAGGCGCTTGGCAGCTGCTGAATGGCTGTCTGTGGCAGTTTGGTGGAAACAATAATAATACATTATAAATCAATGAAAATGAAGTTTTTGCTGTGATAATCTGATATAGATTTGCCGACATTTGTATGAAATTCAATTCCGTCTGATTGCATCAGCATATGTTTCATAGCACTTCGAGCGCTATTGATCTTGAAGGCTCTTATCCATATGTCTAAATTATTTCTGCTGTGCCTCTGCACCACTGTTTAGAAACAACCTGGGTAAACCAGAGCCATTTATTCCATTCCCAGTTGTTTTTCCCCGGTTCACTCCAGCTAAATGCTCAGGTCTATATTTTGAGTGGAAAAAATGTCTTTTTAAGAAAATCTTCCTCCCTTTAACAGCAGCTAATGTTCAGCTATAATTGTAATGTGCCTATTTCCATTTTTAACATTTATTGTTGTCATTATTGTTATTATTTCCATTGTTATCATTTTCCGAGAGCATCTGACTGTCACGAAGGGTCACGTTTGCAAACAGCACTTTAAATGATTCTGGAATCCACAGCTACATATTAATCTCCTTCCTGAAGAAACGTCGTGTTTATGCATCTTACCGAGAGCCAATTAGTAAGTGAAAATGCCCCATTTCCATCACAGACCCGAAAGGAGAAGCAAACCCAAGCGGGAAGCCCCCGCCCGCAGAGCGCCGCACGTCCTGGAACGCAGGCCGTGGACTGCACCGGCATCTGGGGCTGGGACGGCGGCTCACGGCTGCAGGCCGGCGCCCGGGACACCGCAGAGCCAATCCCCTCCTCCAGGGTATCTGGTTAACTTCGCCTTTTGTGGCGGGAACATGTGGGGAGGGAACGTTATTATATTCATTTGATGAGGCATTTCCGCTTTCAAATGCAATCGATTTCTAGGCAAATGCACCAGGCAGGTAGCAGCCATATGGCCTGAAAGCACGTCTGGGGCGTCCACGCTTCCAGCGTGCGAGCGGCCGCAGCCTGAGCAGGGACACGCGCTCCGGCACAGCTCGTGTCTTCCACCGAGCGACGCATGGGCTGTGGGCGGAGCCCTGGCTTCAGCCGTGACGACAGCTTCTGCCAGGAAAAGAAAGTGCAGTGCTCAGTCCTGCACCAGGCTCCAGTACTCAGTACTGCACTGTGCTCAGTACTGCCCCAGTGCTCAGTCCTGCCCCAGTGCTCAGTGCTCAGTCCTGCACCAGAGCTCAGTCCTGCACCAGGCCCCAGTACTCAGTACTGCACTGTGCTCAGTACTGCACAGGCCCCAGTGCTCAGTCCTGCACAAGTGCTCAGTGCTCAGTCCTGCCCCAGTGCTCAGTCCTGCCCCAGGCCCCAATACTCAGTACTGCACTGTGCTCAGTCCTACCCCAGTGCTCAGAGCTCAGTCCTGCACCAGGCCTGGAAGCACCACGCTCTACCTCCAGGGGCGATTTCCGACTCCTTCCTGTGAGACAAAACCCCTCCGGGTGTCACAAACCATCTCCGACCGTTCCCACGCTCCCCTGGACACATCCGGCTGCAAGCGTGGGGTTTCCACTGCACAGCGCAAAGAGCGAATCTGATTCTATTTCCCACCGCACCACGAGTTTGCCTTTTCCTCCGCGGCCCCTAATTTTTAAGTGTGTGGTCTTACGGAGGACAGCCACGGAGACAGTCACTGGAAGTCAGCTGGTGCCCTCTGCCTCCTCGGGGGCAGGGTCCAGGCACCCACTTCCCCAGGAGCACCCAGGGAAATGCAGAGGGGACAATGGACGGGGCCTCGAGAGGCCGCCACGCCCGGCCGCCTCCGACTGATTCAGCCGAAACAACCAAGACAGATGGCGGGCTCTGCCAGCCCCCCTCCCCCCGCACGTGTTCCGAGGTTAAATAAGCCCTGAACTGAGGGGAGAGCACGTGGGAGCCCGCCCCGCTCTCCTGTGGGGTTGGGGTGGGAGCCACTCAGCGTCACTGATGCTAGGACGCAATTTCTTTGCAAAATAAACAGACAGCTTTGGCAAGCCACCCGTTTCAAAGTCACACGTTACAAATGCACGCACCTCCCCAGAGCCGCCATCCAGAGCTGCTTGGCCAACAACAGGCCTTTGCTGCATCGCATCAGAGCCGATGGAGCTGGCAAAAGCCTCGGAGGGCACGCTCAGATCAGGGTCGGAGGTGTGCGGGCAGCGTCGCCAGCCACCCCCTCTCCGCAGGCACAGGCCGGCCCTGAGGATTTGAAGCAAAGTTCTGGTGGAAAGCCTGTGCTCCACCGGTCTGACTCAAGTTCTCACCTTTACAAAACGCCCTCACAGCGTGCAGCCACGTCTGCCAGACGGCAGCTCTGGGACGGCCACGCGACTGTTAGGACGATGGCGGCAGAGCGAACCTGAGCGCGCTCCTCCTGGGAACTTAAGAACTGAAGAAATCAGACGACCAAAAGCCAGACCGCGTCCAGCCACCACGCGGGTGCGCAGCGCCAGGCGTCGCACTGCCGCGTTCCAGGCATCCTGCTGCCAACCTGCGCGCTTCTGTCACCTGGCCCTGAAGACCAGCACCTGGGTCACCATGGTTACGAACAGCCTCCGACCACCACTCCGGCTTTTTGGGAGGACTCGGATGGCTCTCAAGCTAAACATTGCACATGGGAGTTGTGTGCGGCTGCTCTCGGAGTGTCTCTGAGCTGGTCCCTCTCTCCACTGCCCAGTTCTTCGGGGCCTCGCAAGCCTGTCGCTCTGTTCTGTGACCTCCAGGACGTGCCGGAGCCGGGTCTCTACTGCACGAATATTTCCTCATTTTAGAACCCGTGCCAGCCCGTGTCTCGGTGCACACGCCCTGTGCCGCCAGCAGGCTGTGTGCCCGGAGGACGGGGCCAGACCCGCCCCTGACGTGGAAAGCTGGGGCTCCGTGACGTGTGTGCTGAGGACCTTGCCTGCCCGGAAGCCCACCAGCCCACGCGTGCACTGGACACTGAGCAGCTGCTTCTGCTTTCTAAGACTTGTTGATTGAGAGGCAGAGTTACAGAGAGAGAGAGAGAGAGAGAGCGAGAGAACTTCCATCCACTCGTCACGCCCCAGATGGCTGCATTGACGGGCTGGGCCAGGCCCAACCAGGAGCTTCATTCAGTCTCCCCTGGGGCGGGAGGGGCAGGGGCCCGGCACTTGGGCTGTTTCCTGCTGCTTTCTCAGGGAGCAGCAGGGTGTGGGTGGGCCGCCAGCATCCCAGGCAGCGGCTCAACTGGCAGTGCTACCACCACGTGTGTCGCGCAGGCGTGGTGGCATCCCCGGCACCTTGGTTTTCCATGTGCGGCAAACCCAGCAGAGAGTGTGAGATGGCCACAGGCCCGAGGGACCTGGCTTGGATCTTCTGTCTGAGGCCCAATCCACTCCGGGGGTCCTGACACGGGTGGAGTCCGGGTGGGCAGTGGGGAAGCCAGCTCAGCTCAGCTTTCGGTGAAGCAAAGTGGCGAGGAGGAGTGTGGGGAACACAGAGCTGAGCTCCCGGGCTCGCGCCTGCTGTTTTCACCATCCCCACCCTGTTATTAAATAGCCTGCATCCGCCTCTGCCCGCCAGGCCGACCCTGGGGGGAGCGTGCACTCGGCCTCCCTGGAGACTCCGCGTCTGCTCCCAGGGTGGACAGCGCGGCTGGGACCGACCCACCACAGACACGCTCAGAAGGGCACGCGTGGGCGCGTGCACACCCACCCACACCGCGGCCTCACACTGGCTGCGCAGCTCCTGGGGCTGCTGGCGCGTGCCTCCTGTGGGGGGTGGGAGCGTCCTTTGTCGGTTTCCAGAAGAAAATAACACGCAGGCGACCCTCTCCGGCCACCGCACACACCCGGCAGCAGCTCCGTGACTTCGCAGACCCGACGCGGGGGCTGCCCCGCCACGCTCGCCTCCCTCCACCCCTGCGCACCCCCGCTCCAGGGCTGCCTCTCTCCCCACTTCAATCTTCCTCATCGCGCCCTCCCATTGTTATTCACTCTGCTCACTGCTCCCAGCACCCCTGACACACTGGACGTCGTCTGAAACTGCAAACGACAGGATGCAATAAGCCAGGGGCAGCAGCAATCCAGGAGAGTTCTCCATTCACTCCCGCGCCTAACTCTCTGTCTTCTTATCCTACGTAGAAAATAAAAAAATCAATACCCCTCACAGGCTTGATAAAAGCGCGGGCCGCGGACAGCAGGCGCGCTGGATATAGTAAATTAAAGGCATCAAAATTTTCCAGCCAAGTCTGCCTGCAGCCTACGAAAACTAACAGCGCTGTCTGCCGGGCGTCCATCAGGGCGCGCTTTATCCTATCTGTGCCCCATCATCTGGGGGAGGAACACGCAGCCATGCCCGCGCCCCGGCCTCGCAGTCTGCAGGGGCGCACCGCCGGGAAAGGGGCCGGCGCGGGAGCAGAGATGCCAAGGTCGGCGCCAGGGCGTGGACAGCAGCCCTGGGCCTGCTCTGCCCTCCTGGGGAGCCGACCACAGCCCCTGCACCCATGCCTCATGGAGAGCTCCCGTCTGAACGGCCCCGCTGGGCGCTGTTAGCAGGGGTCACTCCTTCCCTCTACCAGCGGGCAAGGGTGGGCACAACACACATGGACCACATATGCATCACATGGACCACACACATCACACATGCACTGTACATGCACCAAACACAGCACACACGCACCACAAATGCATCACACACATACTACACACGCATCACACACGCCGCTCACACCACAGATAGCACTACACCACTCACCACGAGCCCCCGGGGGAGGTAGGGAGTCACCCACCAGAGCCTTCATCACTGCCTCTCGGGGTCTGCACTGCAGGCTGGAGCCAGAGGCCGGGGCCGGAGCCAGCATCGACCCCGAGCCCTGTGAGGTGGGCGTGGCCACCCTCACCGCCAGCCAGCACCACCCCATAAATGCCATTGTGTCGCGGGTTAACCCGGGTGGCAGCAGCACCCCCCAGGGCCTGGGGCCCGAGCGGCCTGAGCTGAGCTGCGCCCTCTCGGCCGTGGACGCCTCCCAGTCCCCAGGAGCCCTGGGCTTCTCCGCACACAGCTGGGGAACACCTACCGCCTGGGTGTGGGTGCCAGCAGACTCCAGGCCCTGCACAATTCCCCGCTGCGAACGGCTCCTGAGACCCAGAACCCTGGGCCATGTGGGAGACGTCACTCCCGCAGCCGGCCCTTCACAGCTGGGGGGAGAAGACAGGGCAGGGACTGGCCATGCCTTCCTGGGAGTGTCCCAGGCAGACACAGGGCCCTGACGTAGCACACACCTCTGCCGCCTGTGAGCTCTGTTCTCAACTCTGCTTCCCAGAAAGCAGACTCCCCCAGAACGTCGGCAGGGCTCAGCCAAGCTTCCCTGCTTGCTCCCTCTCTGCCCCCCCCTTTTTTAAGATTTATTTATTTGAGAGGCAGAGTTACAGAGAGGCAGAGGCAGAGAGAGAGAGAGAGAGGTCTACCATCTGCTGGTTCACTCCCCAGATGGCTGCAATAGCAGAGCTGCGCCGATCCAAAGCCAGGAGCTTCTTCCGGGTCTCCCACGCGGGTGCAGGGGCCCAAGGACCTGGGCCGTCTTCCACTGCTTTCCCAGGCCATTGCAGAGAGCCGGATCTGAAGTGGGACAGCTGGGACAGGAACCAGCGCCCGTGTGGGATGCGGGCACTGCAGGCGGAGGCTTAACCACAGCACCACCGCCCTTCCCCCACCGTTCCTTGCTCCTGTCCTCGTCCTCATCCTCACAGCCTTCCCTCTGCTGCAGATCTGGCCGTCGAACTCTCTAGGGAGCCCAACCCCAGGCCTGGGGCAGGCGCCGTGAGGCAGGCCAGGGGGCCGGGCAGCTGCAGAGCCGGCTCTGCTCCCAGGTGCACTGACACCCCTGCCACAGGGCCCACACGTGTGGCCTGCAGGCGAGGGGCTCCGTCAAAGGAACCTCAAGAACGACCACACCTCGCCTCCCTCTGAGCCATGTGCATGAGGGCGCGTGCGGTGGGGAAACACGCAGAGGAAGGCAGAGGAAGAGGAGGCGCAACAAGGAACTGAGTTGAAAGAACGGCATGAGGCCAGCACTGTGCCAGAGCTCCTGGCTCCTGGCTCCTGGCTCCTGGCTCCTGGCTCCTGGCTCCTGGCTCCTGGCTCCTGGCTCCTGGCTTTGGCCTGGCCCAGCCCTGGCTGTTGTGGCCATCGCGGGGGGTGAACCAGCAGATGGAAGCTCTCTCGCTCTCTGTAACTGTCTTGCAAAACAGACAAATAAATCTTTCCGAAAGTGAATCGCTGCCTCTGCAATGGATTCGCCCTCCAGGGCAGGTCACGGTCTCCAGCGCTCACTTCCTCACTTGTCTTTGTCCCTTCGCTGTGGCCTGAGAGGGCGAGCGCACGGGGATGCCGATGGCTGCGGCACCAAGAGCACAGTCACTCCCGCGGCCTCACCGTGACGGCCGTTGGATTCGAGGTGTCGGGCGCTGGGGGGGCAGCCACGGCCGAGCTGGGGTTGCCGATGTGCAGCCAGGATCTCAGAAGCAAGCCACTCCCCTCGAGATGAGAGAGGGAATCTCTACCATCCACTTCCAATATCAGCTGTAATAAGCATGTCACTCACACGTCAAGGAAACAGAAGGAAATTGAAAGCATCGCTGACTCCAGCGCGGAGCCCCACCCCGGCACTGTCATCAGTACTTTCTCATCAAGGGAAGACTTTCATCCAAACCTGCCATCAACAAGAACGGGGGGCGTGACGGCGTGGTGAGGGGCCCTCACGGGAGCCCCTGACTCTGATCCTGCAACACAGCACTCGGTGCCCCCAGGATCCGGCCTGCACCTCCCCTGCCTCACCCCTGCCCGGGGCCCCTGCCCTCCCTCTCCTGCACCCGGGGGAGCCGCTTCCCGGCCAGCAGGCCCACCACGCTCTGTTTTTGGTGCAGTCCGTTTCACCCTCTTGTCTGGTTGTTTCAGGGGCTTTTAATCACAACTCCTGCAGACTGATCAATGACAGATATGAGCAACAACTTTTGCATGCTAACAGTGCCGGATTTTTTATCTGAGATAATATTTCTCTCTTAAAAAGCCTCTGCACGGCTATGTATTAATTAAAATCTAAATACTAAATATTGATTGATGCGTTATCAGGCCATAGCAGTTGGGTCCTGCCACATTGATTTTTTGCTGTGATTTATTATCATATTTAAGAAAAATCATTTTGTGTGATTATACGAGGAAATGGACTTCAGGGAGGGTGTAATTCTTTTGTATCACTCCTGTTGTGTGGAGGACGGGCCAATTCCTCAGCGTGGCCGAGATGGCTGATAGCAGCGAGGCCTCCACGCTAATGCGTTAAGCCTGCTTGGTCTTGTCATTAGGAAGAATGGGCACGAGGATTACCTCCTTAATCACCGCGGAGATTAACAGACGGATGAGCCCAAGTTCGGAAAATCATCTAGTTATTAACCAGCGTCGCCTGTTATCACATTAATAACGGTGCGGCAGGCTCCTGTCGCGACCGGACCCGGCACAACGCCCGGCCAGCCGGGGTGCGGCCATCATCAGCCAGTCCTCCTTGCCGGGCAAGGGTCAAAGCCAGGGCGATGGGGAACAGAGGCACACGTCTGTGTGAACACAGGAGCTGGACGTGGTCACAGGGCACCTGGGCATGTGGGGTGAATCATACGTGAACATAAACACACGGGCACTGGGCGTGGTCATGTGTGCATCTGAGCACATGGGATCATACCTGAACATAAACATGCTGGCACTGGCATGGTCATGTGTGCACTCAAATGTATAGAATAAATCATACATGAACACAAACATATAGGCACTGGATGTGGTCACGTGTGCACCTGGACATATGGGTTGGATCATACATGAACACATGTGTATGGAGTGGATCATACATGAACATGAACACACAAGCCCTGGGTGTCATCATGTGTACACCTGGGTTTATGGAGTGGCTCATACATGAACATGAACACGTGGGCACTGGGCGGGTCACATGTGCACAGGAGTACATGGAGTGGTTCATACATGAACATAAACATACTGGCACTGATGTGGCCATGTACACACCTGGGTTTATGGAGTGGATCATACATATACATAAACATACCAGCACTGGGTGTGGTCACATGGGTGCCTGGGTTTATGGATCATACATGAATGTGAACACATGTGTATGGAGTGGATCACACATGAACACGTGGGCACGGGGCATGGTCACATGTGCACCGGGTGTGTGGAGTGGTTCATTCCTGAACAACAGTTGCCATCCAGAGAGGAAGGTCTGTGGTTGCTTCGGACGCTGCGGTTCACGTCACCCCCGGCGGCTTCTGGGAGAGAGGCGACCTCGGGTGCGGGAGAACGCTTGTCCGTGCGGATCCGGAGCACAGCACGAGCCCGACAGCCGCTCTGGAGTCCCTGGGACCTTCCGCTCCGTCTCTCCCCTCTCATTTGCACACTCCGTGGTGACAAAGTTCACTTTTATCTTTCCTTGCTCCCCAAATGTCTCCCACCCATCACCTTCTCTTTCTACCCAAATGAAGAAGAAGAAGAAGGAGGAGGAGGAGGAGGAGGAGGAGGAGGAGGAGGAGGAGGAGGAGGAGGAGGAGGAGGAGAAGGAGAAGGAGAAGGAGAAGGAGACACACCACCTGCAGCCTGTGGCCACCCGAGACTGGTTTTCCGCAGCTGCCAACTCTGTTTCAGCAGTAAAACCTCCCTCATCCCCGACCACTGGCGCTGCAGAGGCTCTCTCGGGTGCTGGGGCCTGAGCTCCTGCCCGGCCCCCTGTGCCGCCCCAGTGCTGCTGCCGTTACGGGATGCTCTGCTGCCAGGCTGCCAGATCCAAGCACCAGGCTTGTCGCAGGTCCCTAACGGGGTCATGAAACCAACACCAGGGAGCTGGAGGGGAACAGGGGAAAAGGACCACCGTCAGGGCAGCACATCACCACCACACTGAATCCACCCTGCGCCGTCCGAATTTCTCTCCAATTCCCTGGGTGTCCAGCAAGTAGACGTTAACAGCATCAAAGACAACTTGGGAAAACTTTCAAGTGCACTAATCTTGCACATGCATAGCTTGCATCCAGAAGAATGAAAGACTGAGAATGACGGCGGGAGGGGAGGCACGGCTGCTCCCAGTGAATGCACCCACCAGGCGGGCATTGTGCCCATCAAAACGCTTCCTGAACACAACAGGGGAGGATCCAGAGGTGAATCCAATGCCACCTGAAGTGCTGGGAGCCAAGGGTGGCGGCTAAGGTGCCAACCCCCTGGCGGCAGCAGGGCTGGGGAGCACACACCTGCTGAAGGGATGAGCAGAGCCGCACCCGGCAGGCCAGAGGGCGGGGCCTGGTCTCCCAGGCAGAGCACAGGTGTGGAGGAGGCAGGTGGGCAGAGAAGGCAGGTAGCAGGCAAGGGCCTGGAGGGAGGCAGCGGGCAGCAGGGCCAGAAGAGGTGGGAGGTTCATGTCAGTCACAGGGACTGTGCACTTCATACATGTCCCCCACAATGCATTCGAGTCAGGCCTCCTGTATCAGACAACGGGAGCCTGAAGCTAACTTGTGGGATTCTTCCATTGGAAAAGCACTAACCTCAGCCCACCGATAAGAGCTGCTTGTTGCGGCTGGCGCTGTGGTGTAGCAGGTAAAGTCGCCACCTGCAGTGCCAGCATCCCATATGGGCACTGGTTCGAGTCCCAGCAGCTCCACTTCCAGTCCAGCTCTCTGCTATGGCCTGGGAAAGCAATAGAAGATGGCCCAAGTCTTTGGGCCGCTGCACCCACGTAGGAGACTGAGAAGAATCTCCTGGCTCTTAGCTTCAGATCGGCTCAGCTTCAGGCATTGCAACCAACTAGGGAGAGAACCACTGGATGGAAGACCTCTCTCTCTCTCTCTCTCTCTCTCTCTCCCACCTCTCTCTCTCTCTCTCTCTCTCTCCCTCTCCCTCTCATTCTCTCTCTGTATAACTCCGACTTTCAAATAAATAAATAAATGTTTTAAAAAAAGCTGCTTGTGTCCCCTGTACCATGAGACTGGATCAGGAACCTGGGGTATACAAACAGACAGCTCCTGGATACATCTCACATGCACAGAGCCCAGGTGGGCAAAGGATACTGAATGGCCATGGATGGGACCTATCGTACCCAGGGATCACTGCTTCTACAGGAGTCCCCCTCACACCCATGCATGTACCCAGGGAGCCCCCCTCACACCCGTGCATGTACCCAGGGAGTCCCCCTCACACCCGTCATGTACCCAGGGAGCCCCCCTCACACCCATGCATGTACCCAGGGAGCCCAGCTCACACCCATGCATGTACCCAGGGAGCCCCCCTCACACCCATGCATGTACCCAGGGAGTCCCCCTCACACCCATGCATGTACCCAGGGAGTCCCCCTCACACCCGTCATGTACCCAGGGAGTCCCCCTCACACCCATGCATGTACCCAGGGAGCCCAGCTCACACCCATGCATGTACCCAGGGAGCCCCCCTCACACCCATGCATGTACCCAGGGAGTCCCCCTCACACCCGTGCATGTACCCAGGGAGTCCCCCTCACACCCGTGCATGTACCCAGGGAGTCCCCCTCACACCCATGCATGTACCCAGGGAGTCCCCTCACACCCGTCATGTACCCAGGGAGTCCCCCTCACACCCGTCATGTACCCAGGGAGTCCCCCTCACACCCGTCATGTACCCAGGGAGTCCCCCTCACACCCGTGCATGTACCCAGGGAGCCCCCCTCACACCCGTCATGTACCCAGGGAGCCCCCTCACACCCGTCATGTACCCAGGGAGTCCCCCTCACACCCGTCATGTACCCAGGGAGTCCCCCTCACACCCGTGCATGTACCCAGGGAGTCCCCTCACACCCGTCATGTACCCAGGGAGCCCCCCTCACACCCGTCATGTACCCAGGGAGTCCCCCTCACACCTGTGCATGTACCCAGGGAGTCCCCCTCACACCTGTGCATGTACCCAGGGAGTCCCCCTCACACCCGTCATGTACCCAGGGAGTCCCCTCACACCCGTGCATGTACCCAGGGAGCCCCCCTCACACCCGTCATGTACCCAGGGAGTCCCCCTCACACCCATGCATGTACCCAGGGAGTCCCCCTCACACCCGTGCATGTACCCAGGGAGTCCCCCTCACACCCGTCATGTACCCAGGGAGCCCCCCTCACACCCGTCATGTACCCAGGGAGTCCCCCTCACACCCGTCATGTACCCAGGGAGCCCCCCTCACACCCGTCATGTACCCAGGGAGCCCCCCTCACACCCGTCATGTACCCAGGGAGTCCCCTCACACCCGTCATGTACCCAGGGAGTCCAGCTCACACCCATGCATGTACCCAGGGAGCCCCCCTCACACCCGTCATGTACCCAGGGAGTCCCCTCACACCCGTCATGTACCCAGGGAGTCCCCCTCACACCCATGCATGTACCCAGGGAGCCCCCCTCACACCCGTCATGTACCCAGGGAGTCCCCTCACACCCGTCATGTACCCAGGGAGTCCCCCTCACACCCATGCATGTACCCAGGGAGTCCCCCTCACACCCGTCATGTACCCAGGGAGTCCCCCTCACACCCGTCATGTACCCAGGGAGCCCCCCTCACACCCGTGCATGTACCCAGGGAGCCCCCTCACACCCATGCATGTACCCAGGGAGCCCCCCTCACACCCGTCATGTACCCAGGGAGCCCCCCTCACACCCGTCATGTACCCAGGGAGCCCCCCTCACACCCATGCATGTACCCAGGGAGTCCCCCTCACACCCGTCATGTACCCAGGGAGCCCCCCTCACACCCGTGCATGTACCCAGGGAGTCCCCCTCACACCCGTGCATGTACCCAGGGAGTCCCCTCACACCCGTCATGTACCCAGGGAGTCCCCCTCACACCCGTGCATGTACCCAGGGAGTCCCCCTCACACCCATGCATGTACCCAGGGAGCCCCCTCACACCCATGCATGTACCCAGGGAGCCCCCCTCACACCCGTCATGTACCCAGGGAGCCCCCCTCACACCCGTCATGTACCCAGGGAGCCCCCCTCACACCCATGCATGTACCCAGGGAGCCCCCTCACACCCATGCATGTACCCAGGGAGTCCCCCTCACACCCGTCATGTACCCAGGGAGCCCCCCTCACACCCATGCATGTACCCAGGGAGTCCAGCTCACACCCGTGCATGTACCCAGGGAGCCCCCCTCACACCCGTGCATGTACCCAGGGAGTCCCCTCACACCCGTCATGTACCCAGGGAGTCCCCTCACACCCGTCATGTACCCAGGGAGCCCCCTCACACACGTGCATGTACCCAGGGAGCCCCCCTCACACCCGTGCATGTACCCAGGGAGCCCCCCTCACACCCGTCATGTACCCAGGGAGCCCCCCTCACACCCGTCATGTACCCAGGGAGTCCCCTCACACCCGTCATGTACCCAGGGAGTCCCCCTCACACCCGTCATGTACCCAGGGAGCCCCCCTCACACCCGTGCATGTACCCAGGGAGCCCCCCTCACACCTGTCATGTACCCAGGGAGTCCCCTCACACCCGTCATGTACCCAGGGAGCCCCCCTCACACCCGTGCATGTACCCAGGGAGTCCAGCTCACACCCATCATGTACCCAGGGAGCCCCCCTCACACCCGTCATGTACCCAGGGAGCCCCCCTCACACCCGTGCATGTACCCAGGGAGCCCCCCTCACACCCGTGCATGTACCCAGGGAGTCCCCCTCACACCCGTCATGTACCCAGGGAGCCCCCCTCACACCCGTCATGTACCCAGGGAGCCCCCCTCACACCCGTCATGTACCCAGGGAGACCCCCTCACACCCGTCATGTACCCAGGGAGCCCCCCTCACACCCGTGCATGTACCCAGGGAGTCCCCTCACACCCGTGCATGTACCCAGGGAGTCCCCCTCACACCCGTGCATGTACCCAGGGAGTCCCCTCACACCCGTGCATGTACCCAGGGAGTCCCCTCACACCCGTCATGTACCCAGGGAGTCCCCTCACACCCGTCATGTACCCAGGGAGCCCCCCTCACACCCGTGCATGTACCCAGGGAGCCCCCCTCACACCTGTCATGTACCCAGGGAGTCCCCTCACACCCGTCATGTACCCAGGGAGCCCCCCTCACACCCGTGCATGTACCCAGGGAGTCCAGCTCACACCCATCATGTACCCAGGGAGTCCCCCTCACACCTGTGCATGTACCCAGGGAGTCCCCTCACACCCGTCATGTACCCAGGGAGCCCCCCTCACACCCGTCATGTACCCAGGGAGCCCCCCTCACACCCATGCATGTACCCAGGGAGTCCCCTCACACCCGTGCATGTACCCAGGGAGCCCAGCTCACACCCATGCATGTACCCAGGGAGTCCCCTCACACCCGTGCATGTACCCAGGGAGCCCAGCTCACACCCATGCATGTACCCAGGGAGCCCCCCTCACACCCGTGCATGTACCCAGGGAGTCCCCCTCACACCCGTCATGTACCCAGGGAGCCCCCCTCACACCTGTGCATGTACCCAGGGAGCCCCCTCACACCCGTGCATGTACCCAGGGAGTCCCCTCACACCCGTGCATGTACCCAGGGAGCCCCCCTCACACCCGTCATGTACCCAGGGAGTCCCCCTCACACCCATGCATGTACCCAGGGAGCCCCCTCACACCCATGCATGTACCCAGGGAGCCCCCCTCACACCCGTCATGTACCCAGGGAGCCCCCCTCACACCCGTCATGTACCCAGGGAGCCCCCCTCACACCCATGCATGTACCCAGGGAGTCCCCCTCACACCCGTCATGTACCCAGGGAGCCCCCCTCACACCCGTGCATGTACCCAGGGAGTCCCCCTCACACCCGTGCATGTACCCAGGGAGTCCCCTCACACCCGTCATGTACCCAGGGAGTCCCCCTCACACCCGTGCATGTACCCAGGGAGTCCCCCTCACACCCATGCATGTACCCAGGGAGCCCCCTCACACCCATGCATGTACCCAGGGAGCCCCCCTCACACCCGTCATGTACCCAGGGAGCCCCCCTCACACCCGTCATGTACCCAGGGAGCCCCCCTCACACCCATGCATGTACCCAGGGAGCCCCCTCACACCCATGCATGTACCCAGGGAGTCCCCCTCACACCCGTCATGTACCCAGGGAGCCCCCCTCACACCCATGCATGTACCCAGGGAGTCCAGCTCACACCCGTGCATGTACCCAGGGAGCCCCCCTCACACCCGTGCATGTACCCAGGGAGTCCCCTCACACCCGTCATGTACCCAGGGAGTCCCCTCACACCCGTCATGTACCCAGGGAGCCCCCTCACACACGTGCATGTACCCAGGGAGCCCCCCTCACACCCGTGCATGTACCCAGGGAGCCCCCCTCACACCCGTCATGTACCCAGGGAGCCCCCCTCACACCCGTCATGTACCCAGGGAGTCCCCTCACACCCGTCATGTACCCAGGGAGCCCCCCTCACACCCGTCATGTACCCAGGGAGCCCCCCTCACACCCGTGCATGTACCCAGGGAGCCCCCCTCACACCCGTGCATGTACCCAGGGAGTCCCCCTCACACCCGTCATGTACCCAGGGAGCCCCCCTCACACCCGTCATGTACCCAGGGAGTCCCCCTCACACCTGTGCATGTACCCAGGGAGTCCCCTCACACCCATGCATGTACCCAGGGAGTCCCCCTCACACCCGTGCATGTACCCAGGGAGTCCCCCTCACACCCATGCATGTACCCAGGGAGTCCCCCTCACACCCGTGCATGTACCCAGGGAGCCCCCCTCACACCCGTCATGTACCCAGGGAGCCCCCCTCACACCCGTGCATGTACCCAGGGAGTCCCCTCACACCCATGCATGTACCCAGGGAGTCCCCCTCACACCCGTGCATGTACCCAGGGAGTCCCCCTCACACCCATGCATGTACCCAGGGAGTCCCCCTCACACCCGTGCATGTACCCAGGGAGTCCCCCTCACACCCGTCATGTACCCAGGGAGTCCCCTCACACCCATGCATGTACCCAGGGAGTCCCCCTCACACCCGTGCATGTACCCAGGGAGTCCCCCTCACACGCGTGCATGTACCCAGGGAGCCCCCCTCACACCCGTGCATGTACCCAGGGAGTCCCCCTCACACCCGTGCATGTACCCAGGGAGCCCAGCTCACACCTGTGCATGTAACCCGATCCCCTGTTGCAAAACAGCCATGGAGAAAAATTAACCTGGCCAAAACGCAGGTTGCTCCCATGAGCCCTCCCGGGGCCCCACCTCCCACTGCGCAGCCGTGGTGAGTTGATGGTGACTCCTGCAGAGGGTGTGTGTGGCGATGTTCACAGAATGCGAGAAGGCAGGGGCAGCCCTGTCACTCACTGGGAGAGCAGCATTTGCCCTCCTGTCTCTGGTGGACCCTGAGCGGGGTTTGAGGACTGGCTTGCCCCTCACCGGGCCAGTTCCCTCTCATCCTCACCCGCAGTCCCACCCGTGTGAGCGAGTTCTGGCTGCCGGGTCCATGGTTCAGTCTTCTGTTTGGCACCAGAGCCTGCCTGGTGCCTGGTGGCTCTGTGCTGCTTCCCAGCCAAAGTGGGCTAAGTGTTTGTCCCCAATGTGTTCACCTATTGAAATTCTCACCCTTGGGGCCAACACTCTGGCGTAGTGGGTAAAGCCACTGCCTACAGTGCCCGCATCCCATATGGGCACCAGTTCGAGTTCCGGCTACTCCACTTCCGGTCCAGCTCTCTGCTGATGGCCTAGGAAAGCAGTGGAAGATGGCCCAAGTGCTAGGGGTCCTGTACCCACATGGGAGACCTGGAACAAGCCCCTGGCTCCTGGCTTTGGCCTGGCTCATTTATTGCCATTGCAGCCATTTGCAGAGTGAATCAGCAGGTAGAAGACCTCTCTCTCTCTGTCTCTCTCTCTCTCTCTCTCTCTCTCTTTCTCTCCAACTCTGCCTTTCTTTTTTTTTTTTTTTTTTTTGACAGGCAGAGTGGACAGTGAGAGAGAGAGACAGAGAGAGAAAGGTCTTCCTTTGCCGTTGGATCACCCTCCAATGGCCGCCGCTGCAGCCGGCGCACCGCGCTGATCCGATGGCAGGAGCCAGGAGCCAGGTGCTTTTCCTGGTCTCCCATGGGGTGCAGGGCCCAAGCACCTGGGCCATCCTCCACTGCACTCCCTGGCCATAGCAGAGAGCTGGCCTGGAAGAGGGGCAACCGGGACAGAATCCGGCACCCCAACCGGGACTAGAACCCGGTGTGCCGGCGCCGCTAGGCGGAGGATTAGTCCAGTGAGCCGCGGCGCCGGCAGGGTTCATTTTCCACAGACCCTGTGCAGTCCCTCACACATGGGTTTCCCTGTCTGTGTGGTGGGTTGCAGTGTGTGTCTTTCTGTGGGGTACGTTCAAAGGCAGCCCAAGGAGATGGAATCGGTGGGGGGGGGGGCGCTGTGGGGTGATGAGGTCAGGAGGGAACAGCCCTCAGGGATGGGGTCAGCGCCTGGTGAACCCCAGGGAGCCCCTCACCCCTTTCCCACCATCAGAGGGCCCTCACCAGAACCCGATCTTCGGGCTCCGGGCTCGGGAGAAGCCGCGGTCTGCCTGGCCCTGCGGTGTAGCCACTGCAGCCAGGACACCAGGTTAAGCACACTGCTGGGGAGCTGCACGTCGGGCGGCGAGGGGCAGCCGCGGCCACTCCTGTGCCCCCGGGCTGTGTCCACCGAGACCATGCCTTTGCCCACAGCCCCTCGGGCGTGGGCGTGGGCGAGACCGACGTCTGCTCAGCGTCCAGATCACCCACGTGGGGACACCGCAGCACAGCGCCTGCCCCAGCTGGAGCTCTCCACGTCCCTAACCAAAGTCGCCGTTGGGCGACCAGGACCCTCCGCGCTCCGGGCCCCCAGCCGGAAGTCGTGGACCAGCAACCCGGGCCCTCCATGGAAACAGACCCCCGGGCGTGCACATGCTTTCCCGCGGGACACGGCCCCGCTGAAGCCTGGAGCAGAGGACTCTGCTAGGCCCGGGGCCGTGCTGCCGTGGACACGCCCACAGCCCAGTGCCGTGGCTAGGGGACGCGGGCACACAGTGCCAACCTGCCGCCGGCTGCTGCTCCACCCTGCAGGGAGCCCCCAGTGCCAGCTTCCGCCCCGTCCATGGGAGCACTTGCAGAGCAGGACCGTGGACAGTCCTGTCACACACCTCCATGGTCCGGCTTCCTGGTGGGCGAGGGCAAGCTGATCAGAGCAGAAATAACCGCCCCCAAGATCTCAGCCTTAAACACCAAAGACCATCCCGGTGTCCGGGTGGAGACGCTGGACAAGGCCGTCCTGGCCCGGCCACGGCCCTCGCAGCCACATCGGAGGAGGGGGACGGCCTCTCCTCCTCCGGGTTGGCCGGAGCGCTGCCCGGTGGACCGGGTGAACGCGTGGCCTCCGTTCTCACCCTGACACATAGAGAAGATTTACAAGCTTAAGGGGAAAAGAGAGCTTGAGACGAAACCATGTTTTCAGAAACACAGAATCCACTGCTGCCGCTGGGGTGCCCAGCCCTCTCGGCGCCTGTGCCCGCGGCGGAGCTCGTGCTGTTAGCCCGCTCTGGGCCGAGACGGCCTCGTCCTCGACCTACCCAGCGAGCACCGCCACACCGGGGCTTATTCAAGCTCTTTCCCAGCCGTGAGCAGGGAGCTGCAGCAGAAGCAGAGCAGCTGGGACTCGGACTGGCGCCCACACGGGAGCCGGCTCTGCAGGAGGAAACAACCCACCACGCCACAGCCCAGGCCCGGGAGGGGCGTTCTGCTTGTCCTGCACCACCCGGGAGACCCGGATGCACCTCCAGGCTCCTGGCTTCAGTCTGGCCCAGCCGTGGCCACTGAAGCCATTTGGAGAGCAAACCAGTGATGAAAGATCTCCCTCTCCCTCTCTCTCTCTCTGTCTCTCTCTCTCTCTCTCCCTCTCTCTAACTATGCCTTTCAAATAAATAAATAACTCTTTAAGAAGTAAAAATAAAAAGGGGCAGAAACCCAGAGGTTTTCTCAGCAACCAAAAGAAAAGCTGAACCGAGGCTGGGGAGAGCTGGCGATCCAGGTGGGAGGGAGCCTGCCCCCCCCAGGCCAGCGCTGAGACCCAGGACTGCACACCTGCCCCCCCAAGGCCAGCACTGAGACCCAGGACTGCACACCTGCCCCCCCAAGGCCAGCACTGAGACCCAGGACTGCACACCTGCCCCCCCCCCTCAGGCCAGCACTGAGACCCAGGACTGCACACCTGCCCCCCCAGGCCAGCACTGAGACCCAGGACTGCACACCTGTCCCCCCCCAGGCCAGCGCTGAGACCCAGGACTGCACACCTGCCCCCCCAAGGCCAGCACTGAGACCCAGGACTGCACACCTACCCACCCCCTCAGGCCAGCACTGAGACCCAGGACTGCACACCTACCCCGCCCAGGCCAGCACTGAGACCCAGGACTGCATACCTGCCCACCCCCAGGCCAGCACTGAGACCCAGGACTGCACACCTGCCCCCCCCTCAGGCCAGCACTGAGACCCAGGACTGCACACCTGTCCCCCCAGGCCAGCACTGAGACCCAGGACTGCACACCTACCCCCCCCAGGCCAGCACTGAGACCCAGGACTGCACACCTGCCCCCCCAGGCCCGGGAGGGGCGTTCTGCTTGTCCTGCACCACCCGAGAGACCCGGATGCACCTCCAGGCTCCTGGCTTCAGTCTGGCCCAGCCGTGGCCACTGAAGCCATTTGGAGAGCAAACCAGTGATGAAAGATCTCCCTCTCCCTCTCTCTCTCTCTGTCTGTCTCTCTCTCTCTCCCTCTCTCTAACTATGCCTTTCAAATAAATAAATAACTCTTTAAGAAGTAAAAATAAAAAGGGGCAGAAACCCAGAGGTTTTCTCAGCAACCAAAAGAAAAGCTGAACCGAGGCTGGGGAGAGCTGGCGATCCAGGTGGGAGGGAGCCTGCCCCCCCCAGGCCAGCACTGAGACCCAGGACTGCACACCTGCCCCCCCTCCAGGCCAGCACTGAGACCCAGGACTGCACACCTACCCCCCCAAGGCCAGCACTGAGACCCAGGACTGCACACCTGCCCCCCCCAGGCCAGCGCTGAGACCCAGGACTGCACACCTGCCCCCCCCAGGCCAGCACTGAGACCCAGGACTGCACACCTGCCCCCCCCTCAGGCCAGCACTGAGACCCAGGACTGCACACCTGCCCCCCCTCCAGGCCAGCACTGAGACCCAGGACTGCACACCTACCCCCCCAAGGCCAGCACTGAGACCCAGGACTGCACACCTGCCCCCCCCCCCAGGCCAGCACTGAGACCCAGGACTGCACACCTGCCCCCCCCCAGGCCAGCACTGAGACCCAGGACTGCACACCTGCCCCCCCTCAGGCCAGCACTGAGACCCAGGACTGCACACCTGCCCCCCCTCCAGGCCAGCACTGAGACCCAGGACTGCACACCTACCCCCCCAAGGCCAGCACTGAGACCCAGAACTGCACACCTAGGACTGCACACCTGCCCCCCCAGGCCAGCACTGAGACCCAGAACTGCACACCTAGGACTGCACACCTACCCCCCCCAGGCCAGCACTGAGACCCAGGACTGCACACCTACCCCCCCCCAGGCCAGCACTGAGACCCAGGACTGCACACCTGCCCCCCCCTCAGGCCAGCACTGAGACCCAGGACTGCACACCTACCCCCCCCTCAGGCCAGCACTGAGACCCAGGACTGCACACCTGCCCCCCCCAGGCCAGCGCTGAGACCCAGGACTGCACACCTGCCCCCCCAGGCCAGCACTGAGACCCAGGACTGCACACCTACCCCCCCTCAGGCCAGCACTGAGACCCAGGACTGCACACCTGCCCCCCCAGGCCAGCACTGAGACCCAGGACTGCACACCTGCCCACCCCCAGGCCAGCACTGAGACCCAGGACTGCACACCTGCCCCCCTCAGGCCAGCACTGAGACCCAGGACTGCACACCTGCCCCCCCCCCAGGCCAGCACTGAGACCCAGGACTGCACACCTACCCCCCCTCAGGCCAGCACTGAGACCCAGGACTGCACACCTGCCCCCCCCCCAGGCCAGCACTGAGACCCAGGACTGCACACCTACCCCCCCCCAGGCCAGCACTGAGACCCAGGACTGCACACCTGCCTCCCCCCAGGCCATCACTGAGACCCAGGACTGCACACCTGACCCCCCAGGCCAGCACTGAGACCCAGGACTGCATGCCTGCCCACCCCGCCAGGCCAGTCCAAGCTGTCGGCCCAGGGCCAGAGCCACTCTGAGAAACACAGCAGCTTTTCCCAGTTCCTGTTGCTGGACCCTGCAGTTGTAGACAAGACAGCTGCCCAGCTCCAGCCCCGTGGCCAGGAGGGCGGCACACACGGCCTGGGAGGACGGGATGGGCATGGAGCTGGGAGCGGAGCCACGTGGTAGCCAAGCGCAGCAGCTGCAACCAGGCTCAAAAACTCATCACTGACGCTTGGTGCAAACACACGTGAGGTTTGGTGGAATAAAAAAATCAAGGTCCTGTGATTGCGTTCTTTAAAGATTCCTTTATTTATTGGAGAGGCAGAGTTACAGACAGAGGGAGGGACAGAGAGAGGGAGAGAGAGAGGTCTTCCATCCACTGGTCACTCCCCAAATGGCCACAGTGACCGGAACCTGGCTGATCTGAAACCAGGAGCCAGGAGCTTCTTCCAGGCCTCCCACGTGGGTGCAGGGGCCCAAGCACTTGGGCCATCTTCTACTGCTTTCCCAGGCCACAGCAGAGAGCTGGATTGAAAGTAGAGCAGCCAGAACACAAACCAGCACCCATATGGATGCCAGCACCACAGGTAGAGGCTTAACCTACTGTGCCACAGCACCGGTCCACATGGTTTCATTTTAATTCTCTTTAAAACGGGTGCCTTGTGACAAAATAACAGCAACTACGATCCCTCTGCGCCGATACCCCGTGGGCTGGGAGGCATCTATGGAGGCCAAGATTCCGTGCCACGTGAGGAGGCAGGAGCACCTCCGGCTGGTTCCCGTGCCAGTCATAAGCACGGTTCTCGGCAGGCCGTGCTGGCGTAGACACCAAGCAGGGGCCTCCCTGACCCGGCCCAGCACGGCCTTGAACTCCACAAGCACTCCAGCCGCCTTGGGCGTCAGTGCCCCAGCACAGAAGTACAACCAGCTCAGTGCAAACACGTGAGAGCGTCTACACGGCGTTCCTGTCTTACCACATCTACACCGCGTGCATTTCACATCATAAATTCTGTCTCTACATTTTTTGGCCAAAATCTGCTTTTTCAAAATGAAATCAACAGTGTGAGCAAAACCAAACAATAAAGTGGGAAACACAGCAAAATAAATTTTGCATTTTTACTTTTCAAAGATATGAAGGATGTGTGCCTCAGTATAAGACAGTTTAATATTTTGCACACACAGGTGCCGCCCAATTTTTTGAAAGATTACTATGGAAGCAAGGATTGGGATTAGGGAATATTGGGGTATATAAGTCAATTAACAATTCTTCATTTATCCATCTCATCCAGCGGCCTCCCTTGGGTAAAAGACTAATTACTTGCCTTCCAAAAGTTCAAAGACTAAAGAAATCGACCAAAAAGTGAATTACAAGGGTCTATACTCTACAGAAAATATTAGTCAATGAAATGTGCTTTTCACAAAAACATGCCGAATCAGCCCTTTTAAAAAATACCTGTGGACTACAAGAGTGAGCAGACCAGCTGCCGCAGGATGCTTGCGGGATGCCTGGGGAGTCAGCCGTCTGTCCGTCCGTGCGTTCCACTGCGCTGCTACTTCCTCCTCGCCTGTTCCGTGCTCCCTCTCCTGGTGTGTCCTGCACCCCTTCCTAGCCTGCTCCTGCCCGCCTGCACCCACCAGAGTACGTTTGCTCTGGTGTTTCCTGTGTTGGTTTGCTGCGTTGTTGGGTTGGTTTCCTATGTTGCTTTGCTGTGTTTGTTTCCTGTGTTGTTTTGCTGCATTGTTGTGTTGGTTTGCTGTGTTGTGTTGTTTTTCTGTGATGGTTTCCTGTGTTGGTTTGCTGTGTTTCCACAATCACCAATGACAGCTTGCTTCTGTCCTGTAATTCCAAGTTCGCCCTCCATTGCTGTGGTCCTGGGTACATAGCCCTCACTAACAGTACCACTGCTTCCTGTGTGTTGCTGACAGTCAATAACCATTTATTCCAAATGTTATGGGAATTAGCACCCTCAGCTTAAAACACTGGTGTCCTAATATTACAGGAAAAATGTCGCACCTGGAACCAGGACCGCACTAGCTCGGAACAAGGTTAAGCAACCTGTATCTATTTTCCAATCGGGAAAAAAGGATTTCACATGTGAATACAGATGGGCAAAGGCACAGTTCCACCTGACAAGAAACTCTGACACAGGCTCCAAACACGGAGTCTTAATGTGGACACGAAGCGGCCAGGTCCCGCCCCCGACTTAGGAACTGGAAACTCTGCCACGGGCAGCACCGCTCACCCCTGCACGACACAGAGGGCACATGTCCACCTACGCCAGCCTGCGTGTGTGTGTCCACTTGGTAACGAACAAGAATCATTTCCTGTCCAGCGCCAGCTGTCCACATGGGCACCCCCTCGAGTGTCCTGGTTCAGTGCCTTTCCGTCTCCCAAGCACGCGGACAGCTCGCACTCCCTGGGCTGCGCCCCGCAGCTCCACCTGGAGCCGCGGAGTCGTAGCTGGGGTTCCGCTGAAACAGGGCAGGCAGGCGCGCCACGTCCGACAGAAGTGACCCCACGATAGCACTGCTGCTCCCTGGGGCTCCCGTCTTTCTGAGGGACAGCAAACAGCAGAGACAGGTCGGTGAAAGGTGATTACGGGGGACCCTGGCCGCAGCGACAGGAGACTCGCTTGGGCAGAGCCCTGTTCTCCACCCTCACGGTCCTCTGCAGCACAAGATGGCCTGGAAGCCGGGGTGGCTCCTGGGCGCCACCCGTTTCCGCTTCGAGTCACAAACGCAAGTTTCACGGGCGAGGATGGAAATTAAAACTCTCCATTTCCATTTACGTAATTCCCCCAAGACCGAAATTTAAAACACAAAATCCATACAAACCCAGTAATCTAACCGTGAACTCGGACAGTCGTCTCATTATCTCATTAACTCTGGGTCTGCAGCCCCAGAACTTTTATCTGCTCCTCCCACCTTCACGCTGCCCAACTCGCACTCACGTGACACAGGCACCTCGTTCACTCACACAGTGGCACACACGCTGTCACTCTCACATCCACTCGCATGCACCCACACTCACACGCACACACCATCCACACATACACTCATACTAACTCACACTCACGCCTTCACACACTCATGTCCACACATCTTCATACACACACTCATATACACTCACAGTCACACACATTCACGTACACTCACACACTCATGTACACACATACACTCACACACATGTACACTCACGCTCATGCATTCACTCACACACCTGGTCACCTACATTCACATGTCACACTCACACATCCCTTTTACATTCTTACACACATATTCTCACCCACAAACGTACACATGCACATATACTCATGCACACGCTGCTCACACATTTGCACGCACACACCTACACTCACCAAAACTCACACTCATTCTCACACTCACACTCATACCTACTCCTTTGTGTTAATCAGACAATGATTTTTCATCCATCAGTAGAGTTCATTTTATATAGTTTCCTCTTGGAGGCCGGTGCTGTGGCGTAGACGGTAAAGCCACTGCCTGCAGTGCTGGCCCCCATGTGGGCACTGGTTCAAGCCCCGGCTGCTCCACTTCCAATCCAGCTCTCTGCTGTGGCCTGGGAAAGCAGTGGAAGATGGCCCAAGTGCTTTGGCCCCTGCATCCACATGGGAGACCCAGAAAAAACTCTGGGCTCCTGGCTTCAGATCAGCCCAGCTGTGGCTGTCGCGGCTATTTAAGCGAACCAGTGGATGGAAGCTCGCTCTCTCTCTCTCTCTCTCTCTCTCTGTGTCTGTAACTCTGCCTCTCAAATAAAGAAATAAATCTTTAAAAAAAGTTTCCTCTAGAAATATAAGTACACTTTTAATAATATATAAATTTTCTATTGTTCTTAAAAAATGTTAAACTGGGGCCAGCGCTGTGGCTCCAGTGCCGGCATCCCATATGGGTACCGGTTCTAGTCCCGGCTGCTCCTCTTCTGATTCAGCTCTCTGCTATGGCCTGGGAAAGCAGTAGAAGACGGTCTAAATGCTTGAGCCCCTGCACCCACGTGGGAGACCCAGAAAAGCTCCTGGCTCCTGGCTTCGGATCGGCGCAGCTCCAGCCGTTGTGACCAGTTGGGCAGTGATCCATCGGATGGCAGACCTCTCTCTCTCTCTCTGCCTACCTTCTCTCTGTGTAACTCTGACTTCCAAATAAAAATAAATAAGTAATGAAATTTTGAAAATACTAAACTGAATCTCCACCAGACTGTAACCCTAAAGTGAGTTTCGAAGAAAACAAAAAGTGCTGTTTAGATTCTAATGAAAGGGACATAAGTTCCTTTGACGGAAGTTTTTTTTGTTTGTTTGTTTGTTTGTTGACAGGCAGAGTGGACAGTGAGAGAGAGAGACAGAGAGAAAGGTCTTCCTTTTGCCGTTGGTTCACCCTCCAATGGCCGCCACTGCCGGCGCACTGGGCCAGTGCACTGTGCTGATCCGATGGCAGGAGCCAGGTGCTTCTCCTGGTCTCCCATGGGGTGCAGGGCCCAAGCACTTGGGCCATCCTCCACTGCACTCCCTGGCCACAGCAGAGAGCTGGCCTGGAAGAGGAGCAACCGGGACAGAATCCGGCGCCCTGACCAGGACTAGAACCCGGTGTGCTGGCGCAGCAGGCGGAGGATTAGCCTAGTGAGCCGCGGCGCTGGCCCCTTTGACAGAAGTTTTGCTGTTGTTGGTCTTCCCATGACATTTGTCAATTGTATTTTTTTAAATGTATTTGAAAGAGCGACAGAGTCAGACACAGAGGGAGGGAAACCTCTTCCACCTCTGGTCACTGCCCAAACACTGCCAGGCCAGACAGGAACCAGGTCTCCACGTCGGGGCAGGAAGCAAGAACTGGAGCCCTCGCCTGCTGCCTCCCGGGGTGTGCAGCGGCAGGAGGCTGGATGGGAAGCGGAGCCAGGACCCCAAGCAGTCCGAGATGGGACACAGGTGTCTTAACCACTGGCCAGACACCAGCACCACACCCTCGGCATTCTGAGTCGGTTCCGCGAGCCAGTTCTCCCCCAAGTCCATCACAACCACCGCGACCCTGGGCCCCACAGGCTGCAAGCACCTACTCTGGCCCCTCTCCCCCCTGCACAGACACTTCGAGGCCTTCTTGCTGTTTCCGCCCTCAAACACTGGCGTCCATCCTGAGACGGACGTACAAGTGAACGCTTGGTGGGATTTCTTGGGTGATTTGCAGCTGCCGTTCTGTGGCTCTGGACCTGAGAAACAAACTCTTACCAAGGAGCCTGGCCACAAAGCAAGTTCCGTTTAGGCAGAAGCTGCCCGGTCGTGGTGGGGTGGGGACAGTCTTCCCCTCGGGAGGGGGGTCCATGGAGCAGAGAGAAAGCCAGACTTCCCCTGCCTGGGACCCCCATCAGTGCCCAGCGGGGCTCAGGCCAGCGAGGGAACGGCCTGCAGGCCAGGCTGACCCCCCCGGCACCACCTACATGTCTTGTGCCGCCCTCAGCAGCCTGGCCGGAACCAGGGTCCTCCCACCAGGGCAAGGCCTGAGCGCACAGCTGTCCCCCTCTGTCCCTCTCTGCCCTGAGTGGCTCAAGCCAGAGGCTGCAGCCAGTTCCCCTCCCCCTCCTGGACACACCCAGTGCAGCCAGCAGCCTGCAAAGCCCCCTGCGCTTGGTGACGAAGGGGTGCACAGCCGATCGTGGCTCCGCTCACTCCACAGGGAAGATTTCTTGAGAATCCCACCCTCACACGAGAGCAAAGTTCAGGCCTCAGAGGGCGCGGTGGGGCCTGAGGCCTCCCCAGTGTGAAACCCAAGTGTCCTATACTGGCAGCAGGTGCCACAGCCGCCCTCCCCGGCACCCTCCCCCTTCCTCCCCCACCGGGTGCTGACCAAGCAAACAGGCCTGTGCCCTGCCTCATCCACACTTGTTTGCACTCTCGACCCGCTTCCCTGGGGCTGGGGTCCCCCGTGACCTGCCTCCACGCACCGGAAGCCAAGCAGCCTCACACTCCGCTCCCCCTGAATTGAAGCCCCAGTCTCCATCCGCCTCGCAGTTCTGAGCCAGCACGGCCAGCCGGCAGATCCTGCACCTGCTGCACCCCCGCCCCCGCCACCATGTGGCTGCCCTGCCTGTCTGAGCAGCCCCTCTGCCCGCATTCCAGCATGGGGCCACCACCCCCACCGCCACGAAAGGGCACTTGGCGACGTGGGCAGACGGGGGGTGCTGCGGCGGCCCAGAGAGCAAGCACAGCCCCCACCGCCCAGAGCTCCCCTCTGTGGGGGCAGAGACGCCTCCCCGTACTCCACCCAGAGCACAGGAGGCTTGGGGGCAGGCAGGGTCTCTGCAGACAGGCGCCGAGCACTCTGCACTACAGCAGTGACCCCCCCCGGACCCCAGGCACTCTGGCCAGCACCAGCGCGCTGGACACAGATGCTGCCCGGGGACAGTTCTTGCAGCCATGTGGCTGTGGGAAATGCCGCCTCACACTGACCACAGGCTTGTGGGACCGCAGGAAGTTCCAGGCCCTTTAGTAGGTGAATACGCACGAGACAAGCCCAGACAAGATGTCTCGGCCATCGGCTGCACCGGACACCGGGCCAGCCTGTACCTCTGCACCCCGAGGAACGCCTCTGCCACCCAGCGCACTGGGGCTGCTGCCCGTCAGCTGCTTGGTTGGCTTCTGAGAGCTCCGTCAGCAACAACAGCACCAGGGTGACCCACGTAAGCCACACACACAGACCAGTGCAGCCAACTGGAACCCACGAGGCTGCGTCCACGACGGGGCGCAGGGTGTGGGAGCACCCTTTGGGAGCACCGAGGGTGCGCTCCAACTTGGTCAGCTTCATGCTGTGCATTTCGCCCGAGACGGGGAGAGGGAAAACAGGCTTCCACGCCCACCGTCAGCCTCTGTACCCGCCTGCCGTCAGAGGGCACCACGTCCCCTCTCTGCTGAGCACAGTGCGACAAAACCTCAGAGGGTGACCTCGGCCAGGGCGCCCGGCAGTGCCTCCAGGGCATCCTGACACCAGCATGTGTGATTTTCCTAACTCGGATGACCACCCTCGCCTGCCTTTGATGGCACTTTTGTTTTAAACAATGTGGGTTTTTTTGTTTTGTTTTAAAGATTTATTTATTTATTTGAAAGTCAGAGTTACACAGAGAGAGGGAGAGAGAGGCAGAGAGAGAGAGAGAGAGGTCTTCTGTCTGCTGGTTCACTTCCCAAATGGCCACAACGGCCGGAGCTGAGCCAGGAGCCAGGAGTTTCTTCCTGGTCTCCCACGTGGGTGCAGGGGCCCAAGGACCTGGGCCATCCTCCACTGCTTTCCCAGGCCACAGCAGAGAGCTGGATTGGAAGTGGAGCAGCCGGGTCTCCAACCGGCGCCCATATGGGATGCTGGCACTGCAGGTGGAGGCTTTACCCACTACGCCACAGCGCCAGTCCCTCAACGGCACATTAAAATCCCAGGGACCGTTACTGTGGCACAGGTGATTAAGCCCCCACTCCCATATGTGACTGTGGATTCGAGTCCTGGCTGCTCCACTCCTGATCCAGCTGCCTGCTGTGGCCTGGGAAAGCAGCAGAAGGTGGCCCAAGTCCTTGGGGTCCTGCGCCCACGTGGGAGACGGGGATGGAGCTCCTGGCTCCTGGCTTCAGCCTGGCTCAGCCCTGGCTGTTGTGGCCATCTGGGGGGTGAACCAGCAGATGGAAGACCTCTCTCTCTCTTTCAAATACATAAACATTTTAAAATTAAATGCATATTTATATATGAGTGCACACACCTTTACACAAATAGGTATCTGTGTCCTGAGTTTGTTTCCTGAGGAAAGTGATTCCTCAGCACAGAAACCTGGTCTCGCCCGGTGACCCTCCTGGTCTTCCTCCAGCCTCCAGGGGCAATGATGGCGTGCAAAGATTAAGGGTGGGATATTCCGGAATATTCCAGAAACAGTTCCTCTGCTGTACACTGCACACCATGCTGACAACGCGCTGAAACCTCACAACACCTGGCCTGTCCTGTGCAGGTCAGAACTCATCCCTTGGCGCAGTGTACACCGGCCGCAGGCCCCACCCACCAATGAGCCACTCTGTGGCCTGTGGGTGCTCAGATCAGCTGTCCCAGTACCCCAGTGCTTGGGTTCAAGTGAGCTTTATTCTACTTAAAAATGGCCCCGAGGGGCCAGCGCTGTGGTGCAGAGGGTTGATGCCCTGGCCTGAGGTGCCAGCATCCCATATGGGCACCGTCTAGTCCCGGCTGCTCCACTTCCGATCCAGCTCTCTGCTGTGGCCTGGGAAAGCAGTAGAAGATGGCCCAAGTCCTTGGGCCCCTGCACCCATGTGGGAGACCTGGAAGGAGCTCCTGGCTCCTGGCTTCAGATCGGCGCAGCTCCAGCCATTGCAGCCATCTGGGGAGTGAACCAGTGGGTGGAAGATCTCTCTCTCTGTCTCTACCTCTCTCTGTAACTCTGTCTTTCAAATAAAGGTAAATCTTAAAAAAAAAAAAAAAAAAAAAAAAGTCCCCAGCACAAGACAGCACTGCCGGCGACCTGGACACACCAAAGAGCAGCGGGAGGCACCTCCTTCCGGTGAGAGCTGAGAGCTCCTGCTTGAGCCGGAAGGCAAGCGCAGCACACAGGTCCCGAAGACCCGCAGGGAGCTGGGCCCTCGGTATCTGCGCAGGAGCACGGGTGCCTGTGCGGGGCTGGGCACTCGGGGTCTCGGCTGCTGCTGTCCACCCGCTCTGTGCACCTGCGGCTGCTGGAACGAGCACCTGTGATTCCCACAAACACCCACAATCGTGCAACCACATGGAACACCATGCAAGAAGCACGTGGCACAAAACTGTGGCTGCTGACGCCGTGAGCCTCTGTGGGGCAGAGCCACAGCCTTCCCGCCATTTTGTCCCCTCTCTGGACACACAGGGGCTGATGCCTCGGGCCGATCCTCACTGTGGCACACGCACTGCAGAGGCAGCAGACACACATCCTGTGAGGCAGACTGTCCACGGGTCCCGGGGGAAACACCAGGGCCCGGGGTGGCACCAGGGCTGCGAGGAGGCCGCGTCCACCCTGGCACTGGGCGGTCTCCCCAGCACAACCCACCCCTCCCCGACCCGCCCACTTAGGCACCAGTGGCTGTCCTCACATTTGTGCAGTATCCCCAGGTCTCAGCACCCCTCGGAGCGAGGTCCTGACCATGTCCAGTGTGGCCACATGGGGTCCCGGGTCAGCGGGTGGCCCTGGCTGTGCACAGCTGGCCCCTTCAGGCACTCTGAGAACCTGCTGGCTCCCTCTTCTCTTTGGCTCCTCTGGGCCTGGCCCAGGGCCATCTTCCCGCCCCACACCCTCACGTGGCACGTTCAGTCTGCCCACAGGTGGCTGGTTCCAAACACGGCGTTCTTACCGGAGGACCCCTGAAAGGCTGGGAGACAACCAGAGGTGCTTTGTGCAGAGCCTGAGCGTGGCCCCCGTGAGCCCAGATGCAGCTCTTCCCACGGCCACCCAGGGTGTCCACGTACAGCCCCCGTGGCCGTGCATGAGGCTGGGACTCCTGTGGCTTCCATTTCCTCCTCCATCAGGGGCTGAGGGGGTCCTTGAGGGTCCAAGGGGACACAGCACAGGGCCACGGACAGCAGTCAGGGCCACGGGTCGGGGTGAAGAACCATTTGGTGACAAATCACAGAGAGCTAAGATTCTCCCTTGGGATTAACCGTTCTAAAAAAACGCAGAGAGAGGAGCCGTGGGGATGACAGCCAGAGAGCTCCCCCTGCAAGCAGGAGAGAAAGAAAGCAGAGTGGAGCCCGGTGAGCTGGGTTCTCAGCAAGGAGCAGGGGGCCGGGTGGCTCCCACGGCACCCAGGGCAAGGAATGGCATCGCCGGCACAAACTCGGCTGCAGAAGAAAGCCGCTTCTGCTAGGAAGCCAAGCCACGGGAACCCTGCAGGAGGCATGGAGCCCCGGCCCTGCTGCTCGGAGCTCCTGTGCAGGGGGGGACCGGGGGTGGAGGGGCCGAGGGAAAATGTGGAGCAGAGCCCTGGAGAGCTGCAGCCCCAGGGCTGGGCCCTGCTCCTGGTGATGCACCTGTTACAGCGGGCACACAGCCCCGAGCTGACACACCCTGGGCACTCCAATGCCACCACCGAAGCTATGCTGCTGCGTCTGTAACACAGGTTAGCAAGAGAACGGCCAGAGTGGGAGAGAGGAGAAGGCACGGGGCAGTGCCTGCCACGGGGTGGGCAGGAACCAGGAACCAGAACACCTGGAGGGCCCTCGGCACCACCACCCTGGGTACCCCCGGGAACTGAGCAGACGCTAGAGGGTCGTGTGCAGCTGTGTGCAGCTGGCCCGCCCGCCCCGCACCCCATCCTACACGGGGGTGCTCGGAGCCGCCTCCCTGGTGTCCACTGCAGCTCTGGGGCCTCCACCGTGCTTCCTGACCTGCGTGTTTGAAGCTAGTTAGGAAATGAACGTTTCTTTTTAAAATCTATTTCTGTTTCGGAAGGCAGAATGACAGAGAGCGAGCGAGATTTTCTTTCATGCCTTGGTTCACTCCCCCAAATGCCTGCAACAGCCAGAGCTGGGCCAGGCCAAACCCAGGAGCCAGGAGGTTCCTCTCCGTCTCCCACTGGGTGCAGGTGCCCAGGCCCTTGTGCCCCTTGACAGGGAGCTGGATCAGATGTGGGGAGTAGCCAGGGCTCCAACCAGGCGCCCGATATGGGATGAGGGTGTCCGAAGCTGGGCTCAGCCCACTGCGCCACATGCACCCCAGGCGGTGAGAGCACAGCCATGTGGCCTGGCTGGGGCTGGGCTCAAGGGGCGCACCAGCTGCCGCCTTCGGGGTTCACAGGACCAATGTGGGGGTGCGAGCTCAGAGCCGTGCTGAAGTCTTCCCTCAAGGCTGGCTGCCCCGAGACACAGGCAGTGCCAGGGCGCAGCAGGTGAGGCCGCAGTGTGCAGCTTTGTGTCCTGGCAGCTCCACTTCCAATCCAGCTCCCTGCTGATGCACCTGAGAGGCAGCAGAAGACGGTCCAAGTGCATGGGCCCCTGCACCCACGTGGGAGACCTCATGGAGTTCCAGGATCCTGGCCCAGCCCTGGCTGTTGTGGCCATTTGGGGAGTGAACCAGCAGATGGAAGACTTCTATCTCTATATCTCTCTTTCTCTGATGTTCTGCCTTTCTCATAAATAAATAAATCTAGAAAAAGGAAGAGGAAGGAGAGAGGGACAGACTCCTTCGACCTTCGACACACAGTGGACAGCTTCACAGCAGACAGGGCTCTGGCCACTGGGCTCCGGGGACCTCTGTCACTCACAGCCCTGATGCCACTCCAGCCTCCGATCTCCCGGTAGCCCTGGGAACCTCCCGGTAGCCCTGGGGACCTCCCAGTAGCCCTGGGGATCTCCCGGTAGCCCTGGGAACCTCCCGGTAGCCCTGGGAACCTCCTGGTAGCCCTGGGGATCTCCTGGTAGCCCTGGGAACCTCCCGGTAGCCCTGGGGATCTCCCGGTAGCCCTGGGGATCTCCCAGTAGCCCTGGGTACCTCCCGGTAGCCCTGGAACCTCCCGGAGAAAGTTTGGGTTTGGCTCACCTGGTGCTTGCCTGCCTCCAGCCCTCGGTCTCTCTTCTCCAATTCTCACACCTGCCCACAAGTGTCCATGGCCTCCATCCCCTCGCTCTCCCTCTCGCCTACCACACCCGAGCCGCCTCTCAGCTTCCGTCCCCCCACCCCCCTCTCTCTGGTCTATTTTCCATCCTGGTGGATCTGATTTGCAGGGAACAATCTGTCCTTGGCCACAACAGCCATGGACACATCCACCGCCCTAAGGACACCTTCACCAGCTGTGCCATCAGGACACCAATGATCTCCCTACACCCACACCCACACAAACACACCCACACAAACACACCCACACAGACACACCACACACACACACCCCCACACACACACACAACAGCCATGCCCAGGATGCCGGCACTTCACCAACTGGGCTACCAGGAAGGCACACACACGTCCTGCCTCCCAGGGCCACTGGCTAGGGCTCCCTCCCTGGTGGCAGGAGAAGCTTCCCAAAGCACAGCCACAGCCTGGCAGCACTCACCGAGGACGCCGAGCCCCCGTGCCCCTGGAGACCTCATGAGCCTGGCTGTGAGACAGCGTGTGGCCTTGCAACGGCGGCAGAATCGGCCGCTCACGGGAGACCTGCACTTACTGCCCTGAAAAGTGCAAGGATCCTCTCTGAGGCCAGCGACAGCCCAAAGCGTTCCACGGACGAATTCTGACTTTCTCATTTATTTATTTGACAGATAGATTAGACAGAGAGGGAGAGACAGAGAGAAAGGTCTTCCTTCTGTTGGTTCACCCCCCAAAGGGCCGCTATGGCCGGTGCTACACTGATCCAAAGCCAGGAGCCAGGTGTTCCTTCTGATCTCCCATGCGGGTTTGGGCCATCCTCCACTGCACTCCCTGGCCACAGCAGAGAGCTGGACTGGAAGAGGGGCAACCGGGACAGAACCGGCGCCTCTATGGGATGCCGGCGCCGCAGGTGGAGGATGAATCAAGTGAGCCCCGGCGCTGGCCCTGACTCTCTCAGTTCTTAAGGCAGAGCACGCCTCTGAACGTGTCAGAAGTCAGAAGAATCCACATTCTACCCAGGAGTCCAAATGTTTACAAAGAGGGCCTGCATTTGGCACAGCAGGTTAGCACCAGCATCCCAGACCAGCGATGGTTCAAGTCCTGGCTGCTCCACTTCCCATCCAGCTCCCTGCTGATAGCCTGGGAAAGCAGTGGAAGATGCCCCAAGTGCTTGGGCCCCTGCACCCGCGTGGGAGACCTGGAAGAAGCTTCTGGCTCCTGGCCTTGGCCTGGCCCAGCCTCAGCCATTGCAGCCATCTGGGGAGTGAACCAGCAGATGGAAGACCACAGTCTCTTCCTCTCTCTCTCTCTGTAATGCTAAATAAATAAATCTTTGTAAAGAGTTATAAAGAATTCCTGTGTGTGCATGCGTGTGCACACTTTCCTTGGCCCACCGTGAGGTAGGTGACCTGATTCTAATCCCTTTGGCTTTTGCGGCTCCTCTCCTGGTCTGCTGGGTAAGGACTCCCAGCAGGGTCCCGCCAAGACGCTCACCCCCACCCCTAGCGCTCCAGGGTCTTGCGCCCCCTTCCAGGCCTCTCCTGAAACCCTGGCCTTCTGCAGAGCCTGGCGCCAAATCCAGAGACCTCGTCATCAAGACAAGGCTGCGTCCAAGTTGTGCCCACTTTTCTGAAGACCGAACAGGTTAGGAGTCCGGGTTGCTCTCCAGCCATGGCAATGGAGAGGGGGTGCCCAGTCTGCCGGCCTCGCCGCAGTGTGCGCAGGGCCGAGACCCCTTCTGCAGCCACATTCACCTCCCACACCCACACCCACGACCCCAGCCCCACAAGGACCCGGCGGCCGTCTGGGTCCTTGCCAGGCCTAGCAGGGCTGCGAAGCCCTGGAGGCCTCCACCGAGGTCCAGCCCTGGAGGGAGGGAGAGAGGGCGTGACGGGGAGCAAGCTGGACGCTGGCCCCAGGGTGCCCGAGAGTCTGCCCTAGAACCTGGACAGCACCCCGGGACTGGACCGATGAGGGTGGACGAGGTGGCTTCCTCCGGACACAAGAGAGCGGGGGCGACCAAGGGCCCCTGCCGCCCCCACCCTGCAGCCGAGCTCACTGGGACACCAAGGCCCCATCCATTGCTCCTCATGGGCAGGAGCCATTGGGTCTTTACTTCGAAGGCCCGGAAGCTCCCTGCACGCAGACTGCCCATGGAGGACAGAGGCGACGCTAGCAGGTGCAGGCACTGGGGAAGGTTCGAGGAGGCGCAGGTTGGGGTCCTCCGCTTGCCCCGAAGCCCCCTGGGCCAGAGCGCACCCGAATCCTGGCGCTGGGCCCGGCCGCATGAGCAGAGGCGCCCGCGCGCGGCCGCCCGCGCAGTCACACTCGCGCCCGGCACCGCGCGGCGCGGGGGCGGGGCAGCCGCGAGGGCAGGAAGCGCCTTTAATTGGGGGAAATGCACACGAATTGCACGGGCCGCCTTTGAAGTGTGCCGGCGGTCGGCGTGGCCCCTCGGCGCCGGCCGGCCCACCCGGCGAGCGCCCAGGGCAGCGCGCATCTCCGGCGAGCAGGAGGCCCTCCTGCGGCTCCCGCGCCGAGGCCTGTCCCGGCAGAGGCGGCCTCGCCCGGCCAGGCGTGCGTCCGCACCGCGGGGACAGTCCGCTCCCCGCCCCCACCCGCCTTTCTGCTTTCCATCATCAGCAAATAAAGATTAGCCGGAAGATTATGGAGAGCGTTTTCGGGCCGGCGCTGATCTTTATTCCACAGGCTTTGTGATGATATTGATGATGATGATGGTCAAGTGGACAGTTTGATTTTTGTGTTTGGAGCTAGTTATAAAGAATCAATATTATATCAAGGGGTAACTTTCGTGATAAAGGACTTTAACCACTGCGGCTATTCATCATAAGTCTGTAGCAAGCAGATAGGTCAAAAGAAATTATATTGCACTAAACAGAGAGGCTTCTTATCTCTCACCTACCAGGGGAATCAGGGACAAGCGGATCGATACAGTAGCTGCTGTATACTTCTTGCAATTATCAATAGCTGATTTCGCCTTTTGAGGCCTGCATCTATTAATGCAAGCTAATAATAATCGTTTGAGCCTCCCTGTGGCGCTCGGGGCCGGCGTCACTCGTGGCATCCCGGGAGGCGCGGCGCCCCCGCCGAGCGCCGCGGGCACCAGCGCTGGAGGCCGCGCGCGACGACGGCTGCACCCGCAGAAAACACTTGGGCGTGTTTATGGCTTTGCGGGAGCCAGGGCAGGCGTTGCACCGCTTGGGCAGGGCGGTTCGGAGCGTTAGGGTCCTCAGCAGGGCACTTCATTTTTCTGGAGAGCGTGGTGGTCAAGAGGAACCACCGAAGCTGGGAAAAGGCATTTTCAGAAACCCGTACCTGCAATTTTTGGCTGCATGTTTCCCAGCCGCCCCCGCCCCCGCCCCCGCGTGGAAGAGCAGCATCTTTGTAATTGTCACTTGGCATGCTGTTTGCGTCGGGCCGTGGGACACCAGGCACAGATTTCCGGCTGATGGAAACATTTATCATCGTGACTGCCCCGGAGTGGCAGGTGGTGTTATCAATTACCTCTTCTTACCAATAATAATATTAGTATGGTAATATCTTTGCTCCAGTGAGAACCAATTAGCGGTCACTTGTCACGGCATTAAAGACACAAAAAACACGCTGGACTTAACCCTAAGGATCTGAAACAAAAGTTAGGGGCGGGGAGGAACAGAGAGAGAGAGCGCCATTGAATGGAAGAAAGGGACGGGAGGGAGGGGGAGGGGAGGCGCAGGAAGCCCTAACATTTGGGCACTTTTTGCATCAGGAGCCAGGGAAACGCACGCCCGGCGCTGAGAAGCCACTGCACCGGCGTGAGCCGCTCGCGGCCGCAGCCAGGTAGCGAGCTCCGCGCGCTCTGCCGCCGCCTCTGGTCCAGGCGATCTTGATTTCTGATGTATCTGAATGAATGATACGGATTAAATCAAACCTAATTACACGTTCCACTAATGTAAAGCATACAGTATTAATCGGTAAAGAATATTATTAAGCAGGCAAAATGATAACATGTCGCCTGTTAAGAAGGAACCGGCGCTGGGAGAGGGAAGATGACAAACAAATTGGATGAAATTGCTGGGCGCCGGAGACAAGGTACCACGGTCGTCGCCTCGGCAGAGGTCACGTGGTGATGGCTCGTGCGCCGTGCGCCCAGTGCCCCTGCCTCGGGGCGCCCGAGCCGCGGCCCGCGTGGTGCGTGGACGCGTGCGGCCGGCGCGGCGTCCCTTCGCAGGACGCGCGGACGCTTCCCGCAGAACTTTTCGTTTCTTCCAGAACGACAAAGTTTCGGCCGTGGGTGCGGGAGGCGAACGGACAGCCTCGGTTTCCCACCTTTGTTTTTAAAAGACAGCCCGTTCAGCCAAGCCCGCCTTTTAAAAGGCGCGCAGCTCGGCCCGAGAGACGCACGCAGGCTCCCGCCGCTCGTGCGGCCTTCCCAGCCCCTGGCTCCGAGTCTCCTCTCCATCTTCTTCACGCAACCCCGGCGCTGCCTGTGCCTGGGGAGACGCGGAGCCCGCCCCTCGTGAACCTGGGACGGAGCCGCACGGCCGGCCGGGCCCACGCGGCGCGCCCCGCGCGCTGGGGTCCACGACGACCACGCAGCGCCCAGTGGAGCCGGCAGGACCCTGACCCTCGCCACCGCTCCCGCGGCGCCTCTGCAACCTTGCTTGCTTCTTGCAAACACAGGGCCCGGGTCTCCGGTTTGTCTGCACTGGAGGGGCATAACAGATCCGCCCTCGACCACACCGCGTAGGAAATGCAGAGCAAGTCCACGAATCCGAGCGTTCACCGGGAGGCCCCAGGCACCTCGCGCCGGCCTGCCGCAGGGAGGGGCGGGGTGCGGCCGGGCCTGCCCCGAGCCGCGGGGAGCCGGGCAGCAGCGCGCGCAGAGCGACCCTGGAGGCGCTGGGGCCGCGGGGCCAGGCCGCTGCGGACGCCGCAGGCTTCGGCGCCGTGGGAACCCGCGTGGGCTGCTGCTCCCCGAAGTGTGTCGGCAGAGAGAGAGAGGAAGAGAGAGAGGGAGAGTTAGCCGGGTCGTCCTGACGATGGCATTCAGCAGCAGCCGCCCGCCCCAAGCGCCTTCCCTTCCAGATGGCCCTTCCGCCGCTCGCGGCCACTTCCCCAAACTGTCGGCCCCGTCGGCCCTGCAAGGGGCCCCGGCCCCACGGCCCCGGCGCCCGCTCTGCCTCGGCCGCGCGCGGCGTCCTCCAAGTTCGCGGCGCGCCTGGGACGGACGCTCACGTCCAGCCACTCTGGAGGCACTGCGCTGCGTGTGGGACAGCTCCAGATCCGAACGGCTTTTTTTGGCCTTTCTTTAAAAAGAGCAAGCGTCTCCATGAATACGCCCGCCGCAAAGGCACAGCAAAACCAACCTGCAGGAGTTTTTTTTGTTTTTGTTTTCTTTTCTTTTTTTTTTTTCCCAGAAGTGGCGCTGGGGACTTCCCCGAGGCGACTCCAACCTGTGCGCTTCCTTCCGCTCCGGGCTGTCTGAGCTTTTCCCGAAGCCCCGGCTGCGGCTTCGCGGGACTCACTCGGGAGCGGGCGGGAGGCCGCGGGCTGGGCAGCTAGCTAGAGGCCGGCGCTGGCCCGGGTCCCCAGGGGGTCGGGGGGTCTTCACCCGCCCGTTGGACCGCACGGCCGTGCAGGAGGCTTCGCGGCCCACTGGTCACTGCTGGCCTCCCAAGGCCAGCGACGCCGGGGGAGGCCGTCAGTGCCGGAGCTTCGCCCCAGACAGCGCAGCGCACAAGGGAAAAATAAGAAATTTAGGAAAGGAGAAAAGGCAGACTGGGGCCAGGGGCACCGGCTCGGGCGCGGCGGCGGCGGCGGCGGCGAGGCCCGAGGCACATCCTGGCGGCTGCTCGCGGTTGGAGGACACGCGCGGGCGCGTGTGCGCGGCTGCGGGTGGAAGGGCGCGCGGGGGCGCGCGCGAGGGGGCGGGTGCGTGTGCGGGGCGCGTGCCGCGTCATCTGCTTGAGTGTGCGGGGCTGCTCCAGAGGCGCGCGACTCCCTCACCTCCCCCCCCCCCACGCAACCCGGGAAAACCCCAGCACACGGTGGGCCGCGCGCGGGACTTTTGTGCGGGCTCGGAGAACTTTGTGGCGCTCGCTGCTCACTCCGCAGGCTCCCGGGCTGCGCGCGCCGCGGTTACCAAGCCCGTCGCGAAGGGGAACTGGGGGAGGGGGACCCCAGGGCCCCGCCGTCCCCGCCCTTCCCCGGATTTCAGCTGCAGACCCCGGCGGGCGCGCGCGGGGGCCCGAGCGGCCCTGGTGGCGGCGGCGGGCGGGGCGGGCGCTCCGGAGTCGGCGGGGCCCGGGGGGCGGGGAGAGAGGGGGTAGCGGCGGGGAGGGGAGGGGAGGAGCCGCGCGGCCCGCGCCGCTTCCGAACCGGAAAGTTGGTCTTGCCGAAGTCCCGCCGGCTCGGCGTGCTCACTCCGCTCCGCTCCGGCCGTGAGCCTCCGAGCCCGGCAGGCCGCCGGGGCAGCCCGCGCCGGAAACACGAGCCCGGAGAGCAGGTCCCGAGAGCGCGGGCACCCGAGCCCGACCGGGCGGCCAGCCGAGCGACGCCGCGGCCCGCCGCCGAGGAGCGAAGGCGGCCAGTCTCCCCGCGCGCCCGGAGCGCAGGCGGCGCGGCGCCCGAGCGGCCCGGGCGAGACAAAGGCGCCGGGCCGGAGCCCTGCCCGCGGCCGCTCGCTCCGGGAGGGGCCGGCGGCGGCGGCGGCGGCGGCGGGGGGGCGGCGCGGGGCGCGGGCGGCGGCGCAGACGCTCTATAAAGGGGCGAGCCCCGCGCGCCGGCGGAGACGGCGCCGCGCGGACGCCGCCAAAGTTTGCTGCCTGCGCCCTGCGGAGGGGCGGCCCCGCGCCGCAGCCGCGCCCGCCGGAGCCGCACCTGGGCTGCCGAGCCGCGCGGCGCCGGGGCGCGGGCTGCGGGGCCCGCGATGTGACGCGGCGCCGGGCAGCGCGCGCCCGGGTCCCGCAGGCGCCGCGGCCCCTCCTTGCCGGCGCGGCCGCTAATTGCGAGCGCGGCCTCATTTGCATAGGCCGCCCGAGTCCGCTGGAGGCCGGCCAATCGGCGCGGCCCTCGGCTAATGGCCATGCATTATTCACCAGCCTAATTGCTCAGCCCCATGCGCGGCCCGCGCAGCCGCCGCCGCCGCCGCCGCCCCGCGCCCCGCGCCCCGCGCCCGCCCGGCCGCCCCGCGCCCGCCCCGCGCCGTCCCCGCTGATGCCGCTGCCCCGCGCGGGGTCCGAGCGCCGCTAGCAGCATGTCTCGGCGCAAGCAGGCCAAGCCCCAGCACCTCAAGTCGGACGAGGAGCTGCCGCTGCCGGACGGGGCTCCGGAGCACGGTGAGGCCCGGGGCGCCCATCCGGGCTGGGGGCGGGGTGGGGGGCGCGGGAGCGGCTGCGCGCGTCGCCGCGTGGGAGAAAGTTCCCAGGTGCCCGCGCCGCGCGGGGCCCGGGCCAGGCAGCCTCGGGGACCTGGGTCCGCTGCCGAGCGCGCGCGGCCGCGGGAAGAGTTCGGGCTAAGTAAACTTGCTCGGCTCCTCGGAGTTGGGGAGCTGAGCGCGGGCGTGGGGACCGCTTGGAGCCCGCGGGCCGGGGTGGAGGGTCCGAGCGGCCGTCCCCGTGTCGCCCCGGGCCCCTGCGCCCTGACGCGGGGCTGGACCGTGGAGCCCCCAGGGCGCTAGCGCACCCTGGCCGGGCTGAGGGCCGGGCGCCCCCCCTCCGCCCCGGGGAGGCGCAGCACCGGGGGACGCATCCCGGACTCGCCTTCCGCCGCGCGCGGGCCGGACGCTGCCGCCTGCCAAGCTTTGTTCTGCGCCGCGCGCCCTGGCGCCCCGGGCGGTGCACGGCCGGAGCCGGCCCGGGGCCTACGCGGCCTCGCGACCCCGGAGCCCCGGTCCATCGTGCGGCCGGCAGGGCGCCCGGGGGACCCGCGTGCCACGCGCCGCGGTGACAGATCCTCCGCGGGCGGAACGCAGCGTGCCTTGGCCTTTGCCTCGTGGCCGACTGGAGAGTTCCGCCGAGGCCGGCCCCGCCGCGCAGCGCGGCTCTCGCGTTCGCTTGTTTGTTTTTGCTTAGTTTTGTTCTTGTTTTTTTTAGTGGGTTCCAAGGTTGTTTCTCAGTCTCGCCTGCCTTCCCAGATGCACCGAAATCGGGCGCCGGCGGCTCCCGGGCCGTGGTTTCGCTCGTAGCGACGCCCGCACACGTCGGACACGCAGGGGAAGGCGCAAGTCAGACCCGCAGGGCTGGGGAGGGGGCGGCTGTGGCCGAGCGCCCCCCTCCAAGTGGGCAGCGTCCGCGGGGTGCGCGGGGAAGGGGAGCGAGCGACGCGGTCCCTAGAAACAATGGCCGGGTCGCGAGGTCGGAGCCCCCGCAAGTTGTTCCCAGGCCCGCCCGGGTCTTTGTCCCGCGGGGAGTCGGGCCCTGCGAAAGCGAAAGTTGCGGGCTCGTGCGGTGGCGGCGCGGGGTCGCGCCCGCGCCCGGGCGCCGGCGGGAGGAGGCTCGCGGGCCGCGGGGTCGCGGGGCCGGCGCGGCCGAGGCCGGCCGCGGGCGCGCTGAAAAGCAGCGCTTGCATATGGTGGGTGGATTACGAGAAAGAGCCTTTTTGTCATGGAAATGGATTTTTTCTGTTTTGTTTACTTCATCACACAGAATTTCTCACACTTGGTTTGTTTTGTATCGCCCTCAATGACTACACGATCAAATGAATGGATTTATTTCTGCCGAATGAGAAACACAGTCTCCCCTTCAAAAGAGGGACATTGCATCCCAGCGAGGAATTTTAAAGCTGCATTATTGTGGCTCCTGAATGGCTGAAAATCGGCTTTCACAGCCGCCCCAAAATGCAACAATGTAAATACTTCTCGGCTTTGTGGGGTCGCGATCGAATGTGCGATGCCTCCTCCTATTAGCACATATTTTAATTAATAGCGCGGACCCCCGTATCTCCTGGCGGGCGGGCGGGCGAGGCTCGCGGCTCCTCGTGGACCGCAGCCCAGGAGTGCGAGCTGCGCGCAGGCGGAGGACGCGCGGCCTGGGCGGGCCGGGTTCACCTGCGCGCGCCGCGCCGGGGAGGCCCCTGCTCGCTGCTCGGGTTTGCGGAGCGGCGCGGCACGGGCAGGCTGTTTAGTTATTCATTTATGGCTCCTCGCTGGAGGAGCCGAGTTTTTGTCAAGCTGTGTTTCTCGGGACTCTGCCTCAGTCGCTGATGGTGTCTTGCGACAGGCCAGGCACAGCCCCGCGTGCAGCTCAGCTGTGGGCTCGTGTCCAGGGCGGGCTGGTGGAGCTGCGATTCCAAGTTCTTTCTGGTTCGGCGGCTGGAGGCTCTGCTTCTGTTGAGTCGGGGTGGGCTGCGTGCCTGGGGCTGGTCCTGAGTCTCAGCTCACCAGACCCACTGAGTACCCGTTCTTGCAAGACGGATGGTGGTGGCCACGAAGTCAGCCCAGCAGCAATGCGATCTCCCCCAAAGTTGTGTTGTGAAGTGCGGTGGGAATCAGCGGCTCCCCCAGGAAGCCAGCTGGAAGTGAGCGGAGGTAGTGCACCCTGCTCCACAGGCAGAGCAAATCCTTGGCCTCGCTGGGAGCAGCAGGTCGCCGGCTGTGGGAGACACCCTGTGCACGCACACGGGAAGCCAGGCGGCGCGCTCTTGGGGGGCCGAGGCGCACACCCCGCCAGTTCCCAGGGAAGCCTGCCCTTCAGACAGCATCGCGACCTGTTTCTGTTGCAGGCTCGCGATGGAAAGGCGCTGGACGCAGCTAGCTTGAGGGCCATCCAGACCCAGAACCGGTGATTCACGGGAAGTGCTGAAGTTACCCTCCTGGTAAAAATTCACTTCAAGGCTTCCCCCACCGAAACTGTCTTTCAAAATTATTCGCAGGTTATTTCATTCTTAATCTTAGCAGTAAATGTGATACAGTTTTAGGGATTCACTTAAATGTGTGTCCCCAGTGATGAAATCCCTGGAGCCAGCTGAATATTTTTGTCCAGAGGAAAAAAAATTAATTAAAACTTCCGGTGAGAGTGCAGTGCTTCACAGCCCCGCTAAGAACTTGGGGGATGCGTTGCTCTCCCCAGCAGATAGAATCCCGTTTAAGCTGCCCTGTTCTTAGAAAGAAACTGTGCCTCTGAGGAAAAACAAAAGCATATTATGATTTAAAGCAATTTACCATCCTAGATTTTGTTGGCAGGAACTGCATCAAAGAGTTTTTATTTTCTGCCAGTTTACAGTACTTGGCTATCTTTAAAAAATCCTTTTAAACGTGGCGAGCGAGCGATTGAGGAATTTGCCAGTGGAGTTCACAGACTGTGTTTGAATTAAGGGGAAGGAGGCCACCCGTGCTGGGGAAGAGGGCTGTTCTTTTTATCTGTCTATGCATGGTTTGCCCTCACTGCTCCACACACATGGGCAATTCAGCATACCAAAGGGAACAATGCAAGGAGCCACTTTCCAGCTCTCACAGGCGCATTGTTTTCTGGGAAACGCGAAAGGTAAAGAGTGAGTCGTGGGGGCAGGGTGGGGGGAGGAAAAAAGAACTTGCAAACGCCCTTTCTAAAATAATATTTAGAAACTTAAGTTACTTAAAAATGCACCTCGGTGCTCAACAAAACGGCGTGCCAGTTCTTTCCCACCTCAGAGAGAGAGCAGATTATGTAACAGAGTTAGGGGATTTTTATGTACATTTTAAACTTCCGCAGCACGTGGATAATCCAGTATTTTTAGATGTGCTCAGAGCCAGAAGAAGGTATGGCATTAACAGCAGGAATTACTTAGCAAGCTGATTATTTTTTGTATACAAGATGATGGCCAACGCAGGCAGAAGTGGGTCAGATTTCATTTTCAGCTGCAACCCGTAAGCAGCTTTCTTCTACCTCCAGGTAGCTGGAGAGCGTGCGCCTCGCCTCAGCGTGGGTGCCCGCGGAGCGGCGGCGTCTCTGCAGCTTGCCGTGTTGGAACCCAGCACTTAAATGTGAACATTGCGCTGGCGAGGACCCTTCTAACTGCCAGTGAGGTTATGCAGCATCTTTCGTGCCGCAGAATAATTTCAGGAAGCATGATTTCCTAAAGCAGTGTGATGGCGGGGAGGTTTTCGTCGTTGCTGGCTTTTGATTTTTCCTCCGTGAGTTCTTGACTGGTTGCCAGGATGAAGTCGGGGGCTCTTTGAATCTCGTGGTTCTGCAGCTGGGGCCAGTGTTAAGTTGTCACACATTTCACACGGAATCAAACAGGTAAAAAGCTACGTAGAACTGGAGGCTTTGCTATCACCTGAAATAAACTTTTTGGGAAGTTCGAGCTTAGGTTCTTCTCCCGGAATCCATCACAAGTGTGAACCCAGGCGGAGCTGAGTCAAGATGGGATTTCCTGGCAGAGGAGAGAGGCTGTCGCTGCCGGCACAGAACGGAGTGGGCTCTCCTTGGACAGTCAGACTGTTTTGCTTTAATGAATTAAAGGGAAGCCTTCTCCGGGCGGAGACAGCGTCCATCCGCGGGCGCCATGGCGGCAGTGAGCGCGGGCAGCCAGGCAGGCTCGGTGTGGCACAGAAAGCCTTTTTGTCTGACTCTGAAAAGGTAGTGTTGCCAGCTTCCGGCCGGCTCTCCCTGAAGGTGGGTGGTTCCGAGGCTCGGGCCAGCCTTGCTGACCTGACCTCCCGCGCTTAGTCCTGCCAGCGGCGGCCGCTGCATGTCAGGCTCCGAGTGTGGTCGCGCCTCTGTCGCTGACCTGGGCCACCGGACTGGCCACCGCTCTGCGAGGTCAGCCACAGACTGTGCGGGGCCGCCCAGCCGATCAGATGCCTTTGGAGGCTGGCAGCAGCCTGGATAGTGCTGGAAAGGGGCTGAGAGAGCCGCTTCTCCTGTCCTCGCCGCAGCCTGACCCGTGTAATTAACCCTGCAGGTGCCGGCACCTGTCTCAGTCCGTCGGCAGTCCCAGTCTTCTGGGGTGACCCTTGCTGCGCTGTCTCCGCAGTCTGGCCCCCGTGACCCAGAGCAGTGGCAGGACAGTATTTTGCAGGTGTGCAAACTTCGCCCATAGCAATGAAGCAGTGCCTGCGTGACGTGCTGGCAGATGCTGGAAGTGGCCTGGCCAGCCGACCCCGCGTGAGCCTTGCTTCTGGCCTGCCTGTGTCTGGACACGCATGGTGCACACAGGCCTTTGCGTGTCTACATGGTTTTGCTCAGGTATTTATTTCTGTGCATAGTGGATTTGAAGAACAGCCAGTCACAAAACAACACATTTAATTTCACATTCTCATCTCTGCACCCGCGTCCTCTGAATTTAAACTGTCACAGCTGAACTAAAGTGACTCTGCAAAACCTTCTTCTGCCGAACTCGGCGGACTGGGTGCGGTCTGTGTGGCTCTCGTTAGGCGCGGATGGGGGACCTGTGTGCTCCGTGTGAGCGTGGCCGCTGCCGCAGCCGCCGGGGTCGGAGAGGGGACAGCCGCACATCCTCCTGCGGGGATGCCTGGGAGGGCGGACAGCAAAGCTTAGCTGAGCCGCCCCTGCCCCCGCCCCGCCCGCGCCCGCGGATGCCCATAAAGGAAACAGTGCCCCCTCCCCCTCCATACTTCACCCACAGATTAAAGGCTGCAAATGTTTGAAACAGAAGACAGTCGGTGCCTGTGCCACAGGTGGTCCTGACTTAACAAATTTGAGATGTGGACCACTGAGGAGAGGAGAGGGAGGATGTGGGGGCCGGCGCTGGCTGAGCAAGGCAAGAGTGCCCTCCACCGTTCAGCTCGCTGCACACAGGCTCCGAGGGCTGGGGACAGGGACAGAACATTTTTCTATTGCGTCTGGAATTTCTTCTACATTGTTAAACACAGTAGGGGTCTCTATTTGTCTCCTCCTGCTTCACAGCTTGGGCTCAGTATGTGATAATTCATCTTTCTTTATGGGATTCAGAGCTATCATAAGGAGTTAAAAAGAATTAATTTGCAAGAAAAAAAAGTGTCTCCTAAGGATCTAGCAAAACCTAAAAATGCTCCCTAGATTTTTGAGAGCCGGAAAGGCGAGAGAGGAAGCCGAAGTCCCGTTCCCAAAGACCCACGTGGCGCCGAGTTGCTGATCAGGTGGAGAAGTTAACCGGCCCCATCGCCTGGAAACAAGGTTCCCCTCGTGTGTCAGTTGCCATGAATTAAAGATTAGCAACGAAAGTGAAGCCGTAGGAGCTCTGAGGGGGGGAGCGCAGTCAGAGGGCCCCCGCCTCCTGCCTTGCGATGTCCTTGTGACTCGTCGGCGTCCCTGCAAGGCTCCAGGAAAGAGGAGGAGGAGAGGCCTTCGCCGGGACCCGTGTGGCTGTGGCTGTGCCAAGATCGCCGCAGCTGGAAGCACTGCCTGTCCCTGTCACGGCCGGCATTGCTGTAGGGACAGGTGTACCCGTCAGCCCGCCCCCGGGAGCTGAGGCTGAGCGCACAGGCTGGGGTCCCAGGGCGGGAGAGCCTCCCCTTGGGGGAGGGGAGTGTTTTCCCGAGCAGTCGGAGCCCACAGACAGAAAGTGCACCTGTTTCTGAGAGCCGCCCCTTCCTCAGGAGCCCTTCCCTGCACCTGGCCCCCGCCCCCAGCCTGAGCCCACGGAGCCCTCGCTCGGGAGCTGTGAGCGCTGGTGGAGTCAGGAGCCCTGAGAATCCCAAGTACAAACCACAGATTTGGAGTCCTGCAGGTTAAGCAGAAATAGTGCGTTAGCCTCTGCAGTGCAGGTGGCCGTCGGGACAGCGTGGCTCGCGTGGGCTCCTGCCAAGCGTGGCACACACGCGGGGCCGCTCTGGGGGAGACCAGGAGGGCGGCGTGGGTGCTGAGCAGTGTCACCTGGTGGATGGGTTGGCACATTTCTCGTCTTGTTCTAATGTGACCTCATGGGTGCTAAGATTCCTCCCCAAGCCCTGGCCTATTTTTTATGTGCAGGTTCAGGTAGCTCCGTTGTTGAATAGTCAGTGCAGAAAAAGAACCCCCTGGCTTAACGATGGTGTTTGCGGTGCTCTGATTCTCCCGCGGAACCCGAGGGAAGATGAGAACCGCGTTAGAAATGCATTTCCCGAACTTGCTCGAGTCCTTAGGGTGCCTCTCCCCAGACTCGCTTTGTCTTGGACTGGGTGTGGTAGCTCAGGTTTTGAGCTGGTCCCTCAGTTTAATGAACAGATGGTTGGATCTTTTGAATCCGACACAATATTGGCTTCCAAGATGGCAGGATTAAAGGGCCGGGCAGGCCCTGTGACAAAATGCGGAGGCTCCGGGGGCGGGGGGCTTCCTGGTGTGGAAGGCGTCCAGAGCCCCGTGAAGCCGGGGCCAGCGGGGGTGTGGTCCCTTCTCCGAGTCGCAGAAGGCATGAAGTCCAGCGCGGTGTCGGCCGTGCCGACCGCAGCGTGGAGACTGGCCGCCGGGCGGTTCCACGGTGCTCGTCCTCATGGCCAGGCGGAGTTCTCGGTTCTCCGCTCCGCCCGTGAGATGCTGCGTTCCCCGCGTTTCCAGGCTGTCTGGCGGAGTCGTGCTGCTGTGTGACTTGGGGCTGCTTGTGACATCCTGACCTTGGGAGGCCACGGCGGCAGGGATCGATCGTGGACGTGGTATTGGCGTTTTGCAGAAACCCGGTGGCAGCAGAGACGGCACTGGTCCTAATTTGTGTTTGGAAATATGGACTGTATTGAACCGTTCCCTCACTACTGCAGTTCCTGAGACTTGCTTCAGTCAAAAGTCAAATTATGAAGCTTTGCTTATGGAACCCAACACTTGTCTCGCCCAAGTTCATTCACACCGTGGACCGGAAGAGTCCGGGTGGTCGGAACGGGACGCCTTTCCTTGCAGAATTTCCTCCTCTAGCTTTGGCGGAGCATGCATGGAGGAGGACTGCGCTTGGACAAGATCACCTCCTTTGAATTGAGGTGATTGTCACTCATGATCGCGTTAAACAAAATGATTTTTATTATTCAGCAGCAAGTGCCTAAGTCTTCTAGGCAAAGTGAGAAACAGTTATGACCTAGAAAACCCACCAATGGGAACAAATGAGATTACCTGTGGGAGGGCCTTCCCAATAAATGCGTTTGTAAAAAAAAAAAAAAAAATCCCTAGGACCTAACAAGGGGATGGGAAATGTAACCCTTGAACGTGCATGGGAACCAGTGTGTTTGGGTCCGGGCCTCTGGGAAGACAGCAGCCTGTCTCTGTCCATGCAGCACAGAGAACCTGGGGAAGGTGCCGTGTGCACTGGCGGTCTGCTCCGGCCAGCGCCCCGCCCACGGTGACCCAGAAGCCAGCCTTCCCAGGGCGCTGGCCCTCCGCGCCCTCCGTGCAGTGAACGGCATTCTCTTGATGAGCTGTAAGAATGTACGTTTACATGCAAGTGGTTTTGTGTACCACATAGGCTGTGCCTCTTTAAGTGGCTCTGTGTGGAAGCTCGGGACGTGAGCGGTATTTGTCAGGATGTCCTCCTTCAAAAAGGCACTGCAAACAGGCTTTTAAAAGTCACGCTGGGAACCAGCGGAGGACGCCTCTTCACCTCCTCCTCGGGGGCCGCGGCAGTGGCTCATGCATGCCACAGGGCCTTCCAGTGGCTCTGGGGACTGCGTGGTGTGGAGGCCCGGGGAGCGTGTCGCTGTGACGGACGAGCGTGGCCACGCCGAAGCCCTGCGTCCTCAGCAGGCACTGACCGTCTGCGTGAAGGTTTAGCCTCTTGGGTTTGCGCGGGCTTTGCTTTTGGTCTTCGCCCTGTCCCCTGACCTTAGCACCTTTGCGATGAGACTCGGCGCAGGGGGCAGCCTGCAGGACTCTGCTCGTTTATTTTGTTAGTGCGCCCGTCAGTCTAAACCAGCGGTGCCCTTGCTCCCGGTCAGCGCCCTGCTGCCCACCTTCCACCCAGGCCTCAGACCGCTGGCCCCAGCCTGGGCCTTCACGGCCAACTCGGGCTGCAAGATCTGACAGCTGTCCCCTTCCAGGGCCGCAGCCGGGGAAGGGAGCGCTAACAGCACTGCTGATGGCCGAAGGCATGCATGTGTGTCACTGGTGACGTCCTCAGGACGGCAGCAGCCTGGCCCCGGATCCCTCTGCTCTTTTCCAGTAGGAAGACACTGGTGCCTTCACAGGAAATCACACATCTTTACTGAACCCGGTGCCCAGTGCCTGCCCCAGAGCCCCGGAGAAAAGCCGTCCGCTGCTGTGACAACGGGGTGGTGACGGGGGTGCGGGTGAGGCAGCTTTATTCTCACCCTCGGCCACGCACCCTGCGCCAAAGCGCTGATTTCCGGCTGTCGCTCGCTTCTGTTTGAACTGATTCAGTGCTGTCCTCGCACCTGAGTCGGCGGTACCCCAGCAGGTGCAGAGGCTCCGGGATACTCAGAGTGGTGGTGGGCCCTGCGTTTCACCCCAGCAGCCCAGACACTGGGGCTCGAGGTGCTGCTGTGCGTTGACTTTATCTGAGCAGGTGTGGGTCATTCGGGAGCAGGTGTGGGGGCAGCGGCAGGGGCAGGGGCTCCCAGTCGGAAGGCTGTCCGCCCCCCAACCCCCACCCCGTGTAATTCGCTGCGTCTCTCTATGGGAACGGGTGAAAACAGGTACAGAAAGTGTGTCTGACTGCAACAGTGCTCATGTTAAACATGTCAACATAAATGAACTTTAAATGTTTAATTTCTAGTTTGCTAACAAACCGCTGAACTCGATTGGCTAATAACAATAGCGTGTAATTTTAGTTCATTTTGCCAAGAAATATTGCATCTGACGGAGCCGATTCATTTATTAAACGTGATTAATTTTAAGCCCAAGGCCACACTGCTGTTCCCTTGGCACAGCCTCCCCCCCCCCCGGGGCGGGGGCCTGAGGCTGCCGGTGGATCCTGCACCGAGGACCCAAGGCTGCTTTCCTGAGCAGGGGGTGAGGCACGCTGGGTTCTGTGCCGCCTTTGCAACCAGAGCCTTCAGCTCAAGTTTGCTGGGCCACTGAATGCCTCCCAGACCGGCGTGGCTGGGCGAGGGCTGGCCCAGGGCCTGCGCGGCCCCGTGCAGGCCCCTGGCTTTGTGGGAGTCACAGGCAGTGTGGCTGCCGATGCTATGGCGACATCAGCAAGCCGTGGCGTTGTGGCATTTCGCGGTGGGCAGGGCCTCGAGGTCCCATCCAGGGCGCTGAGAGAAGCAGGGGCCATGCGGGAGGCTTTGCGGGAAGCAGACGGGCACTGACGCAGTCTCTCCTTTTGCAGCCGCGGGGGACGGCGCCGAGGGCGCGGACAGCGGGACCGAGAGCCGCGGCGGCGGCGGTGGCGGCGGTGGCGGCGGCGGCGAGGACAGCAACGTGTGCGCCAAGTGCTGCGCCGCCTTCTTCCAGTGGGCCGACTTCCTGGCGCACAGGAAGGCCTGCACCCGCAGCCCGCCCGTGCTCATCGTGCCCGGGGATGCGCCCGCGCCGCCCGCCGCCGACGGCCCCGCGCCCTCACCCGCCAGCTCACCCGGAGACCGCACCGACAGCGAGGCCGCCGACGAGGTGGCCGCCGAGGGCGGGGATGGCGCCGACGTGAAGGCTGCGGCCCCGGAGGACGGGGATGAGCCCATGGACGCCGCGCCCTCGGGGGACGCCCCCAAGGTGCCCCTGCCGCCAGCCCCCGAGCCTGCCCCCGCCGCCGCTTACGGCTTCCCCAACACCAACGTGACCCTGGAGACCCTGCTGAGCACCAAGGTGGCCGTGGCGCAGTTCTCGCAGGGCGCGCGCACAGCTGGCGGCGGCGCGGGCGCGGGCGCGGGCGTGGGCGCCGTGGCCATCCCCATGATCCTGGAGCAGCTCGTGGCCCTGCAGCAGCAGCAGATCCACCAGCTGCAGCTCATCGAGCAGATCCGCAGCCAGGTGGCCCTGATGCACCGCCAGCCCCCGCGGCCCGCGCTGAACCCCACGGCGGCCCCGGCCGCCCCCACGTCCACACCGGCGCCTGGCCCGCTGCCAGGGCTGGCGGCGCCCCCGGCCCTGCAGCTGGCGGCTGCTGTAGGCCCCGCGCCTGCTGCTCCACCCTCGGCCCTCGAGGCCGCCGCGCACCTGCCGCAGCCCACGTGTGCGGCCGCTGGCTCTGGGGCGCCCACCGAGTCGGTCGGGCCTTCGGCCTCCGGGCCTGCGCCCGCCTCAGCCACGCCCACCCCGGTGTCCAGCACGGCGGCCAGCGCCTCGCAGCCACAGAATGCCTGCACACCGCCGGCCCTGGGCCCCGCGCCCCTGGCAGGTGCAGCCTCGCTGCCAAGCGCGCTTCTACCTCAGACCTCCTCGGGCAGCGTCATCTTCCCCAACCCGCTGGTCAGCATCGCGGCCACCGCCAACGCCCTGGACCCGCTGGCGGCCCTCATGAAGCACCGCAAGGGCAAGCCGCCCAACGTGTCCGTGTTCGAGCCCAAGGCCAGCGCCGAGGACCCCTTCTTCAAGCACAAGTGCAGGTTCTGCGCCAAGGTCTTCGGCAGCGACAGCGCGCTGCAGATCCACCTGCGCTCCCACACGGGCGAGCGGCCCTTCAAGTGCAACGTCTGCGGGAACCGCTTCTCCACCAAAGGCAACCTGAAGGTGCACTTCCAGCGGCACAAGGAGAAGTACCCCCACATCCAGATGAACCCCTACCCCGTGCCCGAGTACCTCGACAACGTGCCCACCTGCTCGGGCATCCCCTACGGCATGTCGCTGCCCCCCGAGAAGCCCGTGACCACCTGGCTGGACAGCAAGCCCGTGCTGCCCACGGTGCCCACGTCCGTGGGGCTGCAGCTCCCGCCCACGGTCCCCGGCGCCCACGGCTATGCCGAGTCCCCCAGCGTCACCCCCGGCAGCCGCTCCCCGCAGAGGCCCTCCCCCGCCCCCAGCGAATGCACCTCTCTGTCCCCGGGGCCGAGCCACCCCGAGCCGGGCGTCCCCGGGACGGCGGCGGCGGTGGTGGCCGCCGAGTCCCCGCAGCCGCTCCTCAGCGGGGCCTCCCTGAGCAAGAGCGAGCCCGCCAGCCTGGGCCTGCCCTGCACCAGCGCCAGGGCCGGGGACCCCGCGGCCGCGTCCCCCTCCGCGGCCGGCGCAGACGGCGCAGCCGCCAGCCTGGGCAGCCCCGGCCTCCCGGGCGTCTCCGACCCATTCAAGGCGCAGTTCCCTTTCGGAGGCCTGCTCGACTCTATGCAAACGTCCGAGACCTCAAAGCTGCAGCAGCTGGTGGAGAACATCGACAAGAAGATGACCGACCCCAACCAGTGCGTCATCTGCCACCGCGTGCTGAGCTGCCAGAGCGCCCTGAAGATGCACTACCGGACGCACACGGGCGAGCGGCCCTTCAAGTGCAAGATCTGCGGCCGCGCCTTCACCACCAAGGGCAACCTCAAGACGCACTTCGGGGTGCACCGGGCCAAGCCGCCGCTGCGGGTGCAGCACTCCTGCCCCATCTGCCAGAAGAAGTTCACCAACGCCGTGGTGCTGCAGCAGCACATCCGCATGCACATGGGCGGGCAGATCCCCAACACGCCGCCGCCCGACGGCCTCCCGGACGCCATGGACGCCGAGGAGCGGGGCGCCGAGGCGCTGAGCGGCTGCGAGGACGAGCTGGACGACAACTCCATGGAGGAGGACGCCGAGCTGAAGGACGCGGCCAGGCCGCTGCTGGCCTTCGCGGGCTCCTGCCCGCCCTCGCCGCCCTCCGTCATCTCCAGCATCGCCGCCCTGGAGAATCAGATGAAGATGATCGACTCGGTCATGAGCTGCCCGCCGCTGCCCGGCCTGAAGGCCGTGGAGAACGGCTCCGGGGAGAGTGACCGCCTGAGCAACGACTCCTCGTCGGCCGTGGGCGACCTGGAGAGCCGCAGCGCGGGCAGCCCGGCCCCGTCCGAGTCCTCGTCCTCCCAGGCGCTGTCCCCGGCCAACAGCAACGGCGAGAGCTTCTGCTCCAAGTCCCCGGGCCTGGGCAGCCAGGAGGAGCCGCCCGACATCCCGCTCAAGACGGAGCGGCCAGACAGCCCCCCGCCGCCGCCTCCGCCGCCGCCACCATCGGGCCCCGGGAACGGCGGCGCCCTGGACCTGACGGGCCACCCCGGCCGGCCGCCCATCAAGGAGGAGCCCCCCTTCGGCCTGCTGTTCCTGAGCCGCGAGCGGGGTAAGTGTGCCGGCGCCGCGTGCGGGATCTGCGGCAAGCCCTTTGCTTGCAACAGCGCGTTGGAGATCCACCGGCGCAGCCACACCAAGGAGCGCCCGTTCGTCTGCGCGCTCTGCAGGCGCGGGTGCTCCACGCTGGGGAACCTCAAGCAGCACTTGCTGACGCACAGGCTGCGCGAGCTGCCTGCGCAGGCCTTTGACCCCAACTTTGCTCTAGGTCCCGGCCTGGTCGCCAGCGCCACACCCGCCATGGTCAAAATGGAAGTCAACGGCCACGGCCACGGCAAGGCCGCCCCGCTAGGTGAGGGCCCGCCGCTGCCGGCCGGGGTGCAGGTCCCCAGCGGGCCCCAGGCCGTGATGAGCCCGGGCCTGACGCCCATGCTGGCCCCCCCGCCACGCCGGACGCCCAAGCAACACAACTGCCAGTCGTGCGGGAAGACCTTCTCCTCGGCCAGCGCCCTGCAGATCCACGAGCGCACCCACACCGGCGAGAAGCCGTTCGGCTGCACCATCTGCGGCAGGGCCTTCACCACCAAGGGCAACCTCAAGGTAAGAGGGCGGCGGTCTGCAGCCACCGCGGCTCCTCACCCAGGCCGTGCGCGCAGCGGCAGGGACGAGACGTCAGGGTGCGTGTGTGTCACGTGCTGCGATGGCTGCCATGCTTGTGCCGCACGTGCCGGCAGTGTGCTCTATGCATGTGTTGTGTGTGTGGCCCATGTGCGTGTGTGTGCAGGTGCACACGTACGAGGCACGCGTCCCCGTTACCTGTCAGGGAGAGGAACGGGGCTCTCGCCCTCTCCCGGGGACTCCCAGCCTGTGAGGGACGTGTGCCTGCCACTTGACAGGCCACGGCAGGAGGCTGGCTTGACCTGCACCACGTGCCTTTAGACCCCCTGCGCAATACCTGATGCGAGGTGAGGCTTGCCCGGAAACTTCTGGAAGCCCGTGGCAGGGGCGCGCGGTGGGCAGCTGCGCAGCGTGCAGTCCTCGCGCACCTGCCCCGGGAGGCGGTAGGCTCACCCCGCCCAGCATGCCCAGGGAAGTGCAGGCTTGCAGGGCGGGCTCTGGAGACCTGGGCTCGGGCACCGTCCGATCGCCAGGCCACAGTGGCCCCAGCAGGCCTGCGCTGTGAGGCCTCCTGGTTTGAGAGAAGCGCGTTAGGGTGATGTTCAGGGTGGGGTGGAGGCGGAGAACCAGCGGACAAGGCCTCCCCGGGGAGCCCTGCAGGGTTCTCTGCAGCCGGAACCATTCTGCTGCTGAGTTGGTCACTGGGCAGGTCACCTGTCAACTGACCATGGGCGCCGCCCTGGCCTCTGTGTCCGGGGGAGTGCAGTGTTGTGCCTCAGGGGCGCAGGAGACACCCCGTGTTTTGTTGCCCACAAACAGAGCTTGGGCTGGGGCGGCCCCGTGGACCGTGCCCGGACTTGCTTACCTGTGGGCCATCTCTGTGTCACCAGGTGCACATGGGGACACACATGTGGAACAACGCCCCCGCGAGGCGTGGCCGCCGCCTGTCCGTGGAAAACCCCATGGCCCTGCTGGGCGGCGATGCCCTCAAGTTCTCGGAGATGTTCCAGAAGGACCTGGCAGCCCGAGCCATGAACGTGGACCCCAGCTTTTGGAACCAGTACGCTGCCGCCATCACCAACGGGCTGGCCATGAAGAACAACGAGATCTCCGTGATCCAGAACGGAGGCATCCCCCAGCTCCCAGTAAGTCTCGGTGGGAGCGCCATTCCCCCGCTGGGCAGCATGGCCGGCGGCATGGACAAGGCGCGCACCGGCAGCAGCCCGCCCATTGTCAGTTTGGACAAAGCGAGCTCAGAGACGGGGGCCGGCCGCCCGTTCACGAGGTTCATTGAGGACAACAAGGAGATTGGCATAAACTAGCCGGAGGCGCCGTGACCCGCCCCACCATCCCGCCCCCGTCCGCACCCTGACATTTGAGCAGCAGGCCGTGGGCCCTCATAGCAGAAAACAGTGTCGTGGCAGCTGCCAGGAGGCCGGCCGGGCTGGGCCGTGCTGGACAGCTGTGCCGGCTCGTAGGTAAATTTCCGTCAAAGAAGTGCTCGGAAAACCGCTGTAGGAGCAGAGTGCACAGCCCGGATCCCCCAGAACCTAACAGCCCCGCAGGGCAGAAAGGGGGTCCGGCTGGCGGGCTGGAGACTGGGACTGTGCTGCGGGAACCCTCCACCCTCGGCGGGGGTAGGTGGGGCGGGGGGTCCTTCCAACGCCCCGTGTTGCGACAGTATCTTTGTCCGTAGTATTTATGATGTTAAGATTACGCGGGTACCTGACGGTATAACAGCCCCAACCTGAAATGACGCTTTTGTACTGCAGAATACATCTGGCTATGTGATTTTTTTTTTAAAGCAAGATTTGTTTTACTATAAATAAGTGGATTATCTCAGTGCAGGCAAAATTGTGAAGTTTCGTTGGGAAAGATAGCATGCCTTTTGTGTGCAAGCACCTGTCAGTAACAAACCTTTTTTTTTTTTTTTTTTTTTTTTTTTTAACTTAAATGTCTGTAGCTGCTATGTGGACCGTTGTTCTCGAGTGTGGTCTTAGCCCAGGGACTGGGGAACAAGTCACAAACATCACCGTAAATTATTCACAACATTATGAGCCGTTGTGAGTAAATATTTCACATTATCAAAGCTGTACAATAAAAAGGTAATGTTTGTATAATGTGGTTGCAAACTCTTAATTTACACTACTGCACTGTTAGTATGTTGTATTAGGGAGGTTTGTCTGTAAGCTCAAAATCTAAAAAGATGTCAAGTATTTACTTTGGTTTCAAGAAAGTGGGGAAAAAACCCTTGTAGTTTCCTGCTTTGTCTTAAGGGCAGATGCTGGGAAATCTGCCACTCGCAGGGCACTTGTCAGCCGCTCTGTCCCTTGATGATTTCACATCAGTTTCCCACGAGCCCCAAGTAGAACCGCGACCACCCCTGGGGAGCATGAGCACCCTGGGGCTGTGACGTCAGCACAAGCCAGGAGATGTGGTGTAGGCCTGGTCTCCCTGGAGTCCCATGCCTCTGTCTCCACCGCCAGGAGGCACTGGGCGTCGCCCGGGGACCTGAGGGTCTGTGCTAGGTGCGTGCCAGGCTCAACTTGGGGGTCTTCATTCCGGCCTCGTGTCGACTTCTCAGACGGAACCAGAGCAAGCACACTGTCTCGTGGTCGCGCACCACCCGGCCCGACGCTGACCGCGGCTTTGCCTGCGTGGAGTCGAGGCCTGCCTGGAGTCGGTGCCGGGGGCGGCATTGTGGGTGCCACCCCATGGCTCTGACGCCAGGCACTTCCGATGGCAGAACTGCTCCAGAGAGAGCATGGGCAGCTGGGGCAGCGCGAGGAGCGGCGTGCCCAGCAGGGCGTTCCACAGCGGGGGCCGCCTCTGAGGCACGCGCAGAGCGGCCTCCGGCTCACGCAGCCACACCAGCCCAGGCACTGCAGGAGGATGGCGGTTTCTGTCCGTGTGCCCCTGAAGGAAGGGCCCCCACTGCTCCCCACTGCTCCCGGGCTGGTCGTCTGCATCCCACCACTCCCCACCGCTCCTGGACTCTCATCCGCCCCCTTCCCACCCCCTACCACTCCCTACTGCCCCCCACAGCTCCCCAGCCGCTCGTCTGCCCCCCCCACTCCCCACCACTCCCTACTGCTCCCCACTGCCCCCGCCCCCCACCCCCTACCACCCCCTACTGCCTCTCACTGCTCCCCAGCCGCTCATCTGCACCCCACCACTCCCTACTGCTCCCCACTGCCCCCCGCCCCCCCACTGCTCATCCCCCCCACCCCCTACTGCCCCTCCCTGCTCCCCACCGCTCCCCGGCTGCTCGTCTGACCCCCCCACCACTCCCTGGCTGCTCATCCGCCCCACACCACTCCCTACTGCCCCCCACTGCTCACCGCACCCCTGCTGCTCTTGTCGCCCCCCCACCCCCTACCACCCCCTACTGCCCCCCACTGCTCCCCACCACGCCCTGGCTGCTCGTGTCGCCCCGTCCCTCTGAAGGGGTTTTGCCCCACCACTGCTCATCCGCCCCCCCCACCCCCTACCACCCCCTACTGCCCCTCCCTGCTCCCCACCGCGCCCCGGCTGCTTGTCTGACTCCCCCACTGCTCCCTGGCTGCTCATCCGCCCCCACCACCCCCTACTGCCCCCCACTGCTCCCCACCGCGCCCCGGCTGCTCGTGTCGCCCCGTCCCTCTGAAGGGGTTTTGCCCCACCACTGCTCATCCGCCCCCCCCACCCCCTACCACCCCCTACTGCCCCTCCCTGCTCCCCACCGCGCCCCGGCTGCTCTTGTCGCCCCCCCACCCCCTACCACCCCCTACTGCCCCTCCCTGCTCCCCACCGCGCCCCAGCTGCTTGTCTGACTCCCCCACTGCTCCCTGGCTGCTCATCCGCCCCCCACCACCCCCTACTGCCCCTCCCTGCTCCCCACCACGCCCCGGCTGCTCTTGTCGCCCCCCCACCCCCTACCACCCCCTACTGCCCCTCCCTGCTCCCCACCGCGCCCCGGCTGCTTGTCTGACTCCCCCACTGCTCCCTGGCTGCTCATCCGCCCCCCACCACCCCCTACTGCCCCCCACTGCTCCCCACCGCGCCCCGGCTGCTCGTGTCGCCCCGTCCCTCTGAAGGGGTTTTGCCCTTCCTCTGGTTAGTATCTCAGTGCACATGGAAGTCCTCTCGGCTCCCAGGGACGCGTACGTGATGCAAGCAAAGAGTAGCGTGAAGTGTTACAAACGAGACAGCTCCCGCAGGCGCCCCAGGCCAGCCCCGTCCTGTGCGGGGGCTGCAGGGGCCCTGCCGCTGGCTGGGAGAGACCTCGTTTCCATACTGCAGCCTGCTGGGGGCTGGGGCTCCGGGGACAGCTGGGGATGGTTACCTGGGTCCAGCATTTATTAAATCTGTGGCTTCACACACCCACTGGTGCAAACGGGTGTCTCAGTCCAGGTTACTGTGTTTGTCATGGAATTGAATGAATGCAGGCCGTGGTATTTCTGAATCGCATTCCGCAATGGAAGAGGGCATTTGCGGCGTTGCTCACCGAGGGCCCTGGGCAGCCTGCAAGCAGCAGGGTCTGAGCGGGTCTGCGCCTGAGCCTGAGCCTCCGGGCCATGGAGGAAGAGGGCACAGACGGCGCCAGCACACCTGGGACTTGGTCACGTGAGAAAGTGCACAGGTGAGGCAGGAGCCGGCCCCGCAGGGGAGGGCAGCAGGGGGTGGGCTTCGCCTCACGGGTGATGCGGAGGAGGCGGAAAACTATAAATGATTCTTTTAATTAAGTGCCACGACCAGAGGCCGCGGCGGCTGCTTCCTCTGCTGGGAAGGGCTGGAGGTTTCCGCCCCGCGGCACGCGCCGTCCCCAGGTGGCATTCAGAGCTGGCGTAGCCATCGGGGCACAGGAACAGCTAACTCAAGAGTGGAAAGGAAACAGCAAAGACGCCACAGCATTGACATGGATGGCAAGGAGAAGGCAGGAGAGGGGCCTTCGCCTCTTGACTGTCGAAGATGTTGGTGTTTCTTTTTAAAATGTATGTATTTGAAAGAGAGCGAGAGTGTCCATCCACTGGGGACTGACCCAGATGGCCGCAGGAGCCAGGACTGGGCAAGGCTGGAGCCAGGAGCCAGCAGCTTCACCGGTTCTCCCAGGCCATCAGCAGGGAGCTGGATGGGAAGTGGAGCAGCCGGGACACAAACCAGTGCCCACACAGGATGCCGGCAGCAGCACCGGCCCCTGCAAAGGTGTTTTTCTGACGCCAACTTGGTTCCTGAGCCTGTGTATGACGGAACCAGAAACGGCCTCAGAATTGCGATTTGGGCGCATCTCCAAGTTCACCGGATGTGATGACGTCGCCGCTGTCTGATGGCTCCTGACTCCCCGGCCACGTTGAACCGGCTTTGCCGGATGCTGCCTGCACCGAGCGCAGCCAACGTGGGGATCTCTGTCCTCCGTCCCCGCCACCCTCCCCTCCTCGTCCGTGTGTCTCCAGGGAGGTCCAGAGCCCGGACAGCCGCATGTGCCCCCGCGGGTCCTGAGAGGGAACCGGCGCTCGCTCATTCCTTGGGAAGTCTCAGACATGGCGTCCACTGAGAAAGCGGGCGTGAGGTATGTGGGGGCGGGCCTGGGGCTGATTTGTAACCATGAGAAAATGTGGCTGGCAAAATATTCTTTAACTCCAGGTGGAAAACTAAACTCCCCCTCTTCACGTAGGAAAGGAGTAGTGGGTGCGAGTTCTCAGCGCTCCCACCAGGAAGGACACTTCCTGCTCTCCTTCCAGCATGTTCCTGATGGTCAGCGCTGGTCCACAGGTCCTCCCGGGGCCCAGGGCTGCCCGCTGGAGTGAGCCGGTGCTCGTCACCCTGGCTGTGCGTGCAAGGGCCAGAGCCCCAGCCCGCCTGTACCCTGCCTCATCCATAGTTTATGATACTCAAATTCTTTCCTTTTCTAAAATTCTATTGAAAAAAAACTACCACTAATACACACCTTTCCGTTCCTTGTAGAAATCCACTAGACAGACCGATGGTGGTATTTATAGAGACAGGAAATACGAGTGATTGCCTGAGAACATTCTTCCTCAGAAATGAAAAATATATTGTAAGTGACCTTGCTAGAGTCACTACGTGGAGTCATCTCTGGACCAGGAAAAGTGTGTTTGTAGCTTTGTCTTTATAAAAAAATTACAAAGCACTGAATTCATTGACATGTGATGTGTTCAAGGTAAAATAAACCCAGTTCTGGAATATTATGCTTGCTGCACTTGCTGTTAGAAAAGAGACGTTTGAGGCTGCGTTGCGTTTTCCCGGTGTTGCTGCTCGGCGAGACGACTGTGGGCGGCAGAACGTGCAGCCCACAGCAGGCGTCTGCCTGCTCCCCGTGCACGTGGAGAAGCTCCCGTGGTGACGGTGCCGGCGGGAGCGCCCCCATGTACACCCGGCCTGTATCTCACTGGAGTTCTCTGGAGGGGTCACCGCTTGTCGTTGGGACAGGTGTCTGGCTCGCCCGTGTGTGACTCCGCTGTCACTGAATGCGGTGAGGGGACGAGAGGAGGAGGCAGGCGCGCTTGTGTCCAGCAGTCAGTGCAGAACGAGCGGTTCAAGGGTCAGGCTCGCTGTGCGTGGGTCAGACACGGGAATAAACGCATTACGCCGGGGTCCAAATGCGGTTATTTGTGAAAACGGGGAACTCTCCTGTTCTGTAGCCTCGTCCGTCCCCCTGCTCTCTCAGCCTCATCCGGTGGCTGTTCCGGGGAGGAGTGCAGAGCAGTGCCTGCGGCCTGCGCTTTCCGGGGAGGCTCGCGTGGGGCTGCACCTGGCCGGCTGCAGGGCAGCCCGCGGCCTGGGAGAGCGCCGCGCCTGGCACAGCCTCCGATGGGGAAATCCTGCATGGATTTCACATTGTTTTGCACCAAAATGAATTCATCTTTCCCTTCCATTTCTCCACAAAGTTCGGGCGCCCCCTCCCCCGCATCCCGGTGTCTTCTGGCTGCGCATGTGCTTGCGACTTTCAGGGGCAGAGTTCCATTCTGCCAGGAAGTCCCCGAACAAGGTGCCGACCCACGCTGTACCACTCCTGCAGGCGGGCTCGGGATGCGCGCAGTGCAGTGACCCAGCCGTCTACGTGGCACCTCGCAGAACTGTCCTGGTAACAGGAAGCCGGTCCTGCCGAGGCCTGAGTTCTGAAGGCGACATCTGTCTGCAGACACTTGCTGGATGATACGTTGAACCAGGCTATGATCCCACCCAAGAAGCTACCAGATCTTTAATAGCAAGGAAAGAGCTGTGTTGACCTCCCAAACTGTGTGATTCAGGAAAAAGAACTTTATCCACAATTTTTTAAAAAGATTTATTTATTTGAAAGGCAGAGTTACAGAGGGGCAGAGAGAGAGAGAGAGAGAGAGAGAGAGAGAGGTCTTCCATCCACTGGTTAATTCTCCAGATGGCTGCAATGGCCAGAGCTGCGCTGATCCAAAGCCAGGAGCCTGGAGCTTCTTCTGGGTCTCCCACACGGGTGCAGGGCCCAAGCACTTAGGCCATCCTCCACTGCTTTCCCAGGCCACAGCAGAGCACTGGGTCAGAAGAGGAGCAGCTGGGCCTCGTTCCGTTGCCCACATGGGATGCTGGCATTGCAGGCGGCAGCCTCACCCGCTACGCCACAGCGCCACCTCCTTATCCATAAATATTTCTGAAGAGTTTCTTTCTTAGCAGAATGCTAAATAAACATTTTTCACACTCTGAGAACACTGCAGGATCTGACTCAAGCGCCCCGAGTCAGCAGGGAGTCCCCAGCACATTCACAGTTCTCCCTGAGCCACTCAGCGACCCTCGTGTCCTCGTGTGCGCCGCTGCCCTTAGCAGAATGTGGCTCCCGTGTTTCCAGTGAGGCTTCAGCCTCGTTGCTGCCACCTTTGTCACCTGCCTGCGCAAGGCGGGGGGACCAGTTCTGACTTGCAGTAACGGTTCTGTTGTTTCCAAGGAGGGCCTCAGGCTACGCTCCCACCCCCGTTGTAGAAACGTGCATTTCATGGCCGGACTCGGTATGCGATGGAAGACAGCCCGGGAGTTTTTCTCAAGCCCTGAAGCAAGCGGACGCAGCCTGAGACAGCCGGTGTGAGTATGGCTTGGTCCCCACACCCTCAGTGGTCAGCCCAGCGGGGCACAGGCGCGAGCATGCTGCCTTCGGAGGCCGCCAGTGTGCCTGAGAAGGGTCCAGGGCTCGGCCCACACGTGTGGCCTGCGTGGCGGTCCGGGGCTGCTGCAGGTCTGAGCTGACCACAGTCTGGGCTCCCAGGGACTCAGGGCGTGGGTGGTGGATGCAGCGAGCGTGGCTTCAGGGGCATTCAGTGAACAACGTGGTCTCTGCAAAACATTACTGCGGCGTTTGCAGTCAAGAAGGGTCTACGCACGAGAGAGCAGCAGAGGACGGTGCGAGACCTGCAGAAGGAGCCCTGCTGCCTGGGGTGAGCGCTCACTCCCGGAGACCTGAGCCCGTCTTCCCCTGCACGTGGTAGGAAACAGTTCCAATGGCTTCCTCTTTATTCTCGTGGTTAGGAGACATCTCCGTCGTCCTGATAACAGCTTTATGTACCTGAAGCTGAAACTCCAGAAGGCGAAACTCGATTCAGGCCAGCGAGTATCCGTCCAGCAAGATCTGTCCAGCTGCACTTGGGTAGAGCCTGATGCATTTTGCCTTAGATAAGAAAATGTTAGTTTTTCTAAACTTGATAGAAAACGATTGGTGTACGTTTACAAATCTGGCCTAACTGTTGGATCGGGGACTGTCAGTATTTCACAAGGATTTAAACGATCGTACCCTCAGTGTTGTTTGCTTCCCATGCCTTTGTAATTAGCTAGTCGAGGGCTTTTGCTCTGTGCTGGAGTTCGGTTAGCAGGCACTCACAAGGTCAGGGGCTCACGTGGTCATAGACACGTGGCCAGAGGCACTCACGTGGTCAGAGGAGCCTTGGTCAGTGGTTCTCATGTGGTTAGAGGCACTCACGTGGTCAGAGGGGCTCATGTGATTAGAGGAGCTCTTGTGGCCAGTGGTGTTCACATGGTCAGAGACACATGGTCAGAAGTATTTGTGTGGTCAGAGGCATTCACGTGGTCATAAGTGTGTGGTCAGAGGTGCTTACATGGTCAGTGGTGCTCACGTGGTCAGAGGCATTCACGTGGTCAGTGTGGTCGTGGTCAGAGTGTGGTCAGAAGCGCTCACATGGTCAGTGGTGCTCACGTGGTCAGTGTGGTCAGAGTCATTCACGTGTTCAGTGTGGTCAGAGGCACTCACATGGTCAGTCATTCACGTGGTCAGAGTGTGGTCAGAGTCATTCACATGGTCAGAGTGTGGTCAGAGGCGCTCACGTGGTCAGAGCACTCGTGGTCAGTGTGGTCCGAGGCGCTCCCTGCTGTGGATGTGACCCCTGGGACACTGATGAGTCCCTGCCATGCGACAGCTCCCTTGCTGGCCTGTTCCTGAGAGCTGCAGGCAGTGCCTCTGATTTTTAAACAGGAGTTGGCATCATTTAGAAACCAAATGTAGAGTGTTCCCAGCTCTCTAGATGGGGACTCCCCCAACCAGGAAAAAGAGGGGACGTGACAAAGCAAGCGCCCAGGTGACACAGGGAGGATTGTGCAGAGCACCACCGCTTCTCCCTGTCCCCTGCCCCTGCCCCTGCCCTCCTGGGGCCAAGGTCTGAGCCAATGGCAGATTCCAGTCGGCTTCTGCAGGTAAACCCTCCCCCCTTGCTTCCTTAACTCGTCCACATCCTTGGTGAAGGGGTTTTCACGTGCATGTGACTTTGCACAGGTCCCGGGCCATGCACCCCGGGTCTCCGATGGAGGAAGGGCAGCCGGGGGTCACACAGACGTTCCTGAGCCCCGGTCTCAGCCGTGTGCCCTGGAGGGGCCTGAGTTCCAGATTCTGTAGCTCGAGCCGTGTGGAGCAGCACGAGGACCCTCAGCCAGCCCCTGTGCCCCACCAGCTGCTGGGGATCGGTCCCGGCAGAGCAGCCCTCTGGGGTCCCGGGTCTCAGCCCCTGGCATGTGAGAGGGCAGTTCAGCCGTTCCCTGTGTGTGGCCGAGTGCAGCAGAACTGAAGGTGTATGACCGTGCACCGGCTGGTTCTGCCACCTCCATGAGAGCTGGAGGGGACAGAGTGGGTGCCCAGGATGGGAGACCTAGCCTGGGAGGCAGGATCCTGCTCTGAGAGGGAGGGCCCCTTCTAGGGCCCCGGGGACTGATGGCCCACAGCGCGGCCTCTGTCACCCGCAGAGAGGGTCCTAGGGTGGGCACGATGGCTTACCCCCAACTAGAGGCAGACAGCCGTGCTGGGGCAGCGTATGGGGGTGTCTGCAGATGCAGGCCCTGGGTGGGCCTGTTGCCTAGTCAGGCCAGAGCAAGTGGCAGGTGCACCTGGTCCAGCTGTGTGGTCTCCCTCGTCCCACATGGAAGTGGGTGTCCCCAGCCCGTGTGCCACCGCAGCCACCGTCATCCTTGGGAAGTGAGGACCGCGGTTTCCTGCGTAGCCCCACTGTTGTCTCCCGTGCTCCTTGTCAGGCTCGGGACACTGCGGCCCAGGGTACCGGCCACGGTCACAGGGAGCTCGAGTCCCGAGAGCCAGCTTGCCGCCAGCCAGAGCTAGTGCTGCCTGCTGAGCACACCTGGAGAGCTTAGTACAGGACCAACGTGAAAGCCAGCAGCACCGCCGCCTCCCGCGCACAGGGAGTCTGCAGCGGGGACACCCAGGGAGGACCAGAGAGGACCACCGCTGATTCCCACACCATCCCATCCTGCCCAGCCCGTGACTGGGTGAACAGATGGTGGAACGAGAGGTCGAGGATTGACTGGCTGATGCTGCTAGCTCTTCCAGGCCTCTCCCCGGAGCACATGCCAGGTAGGAGGCGACAGATGAGCCGGGTGCCCACCCTCAGAGAAGCTGCGTTTAGCCAAGTGACAGCCCTCACCGGGGCCTGGGGTGTTCTGTCCTACAGGACGGCACTGGAACCCCCTGGGCCCTGGTTAAGCCACACTGGCCCGGGGAGCTGCACATTTGCTCTCAGAGGCTCTGCCGGCCACTCCAACAGGTGGGATCAGATGCCCAAGGGCGGAGCCCGGGTGCCGGCGGCCACCTGGAGAGCCTGTTGGAGCGCAGGTCCTGCCTCACAGGGCCTGCACAGGGACTGCCCTGCAGTGCCAGGCGTGGGGGAGGGGAAGGCAGTCTGTCTTCAGCACCACCCCCGGCCTCCACTGCCCCGGGGCCCCTTCCCCAGGCCCTTGTTCTAGCACGGAAGTTGGCACTGGGCTGTGGATCACAGAAACCCCACTGAACACTTACATGGGTTCTACTGTCCCCCGCGACCTGCAGTCCAGAGCTCGTGGCTGCTGGGGAAGACTTGGTGGCTTGTCCTCACACTGCTCCCTCGTGACCCCAGGTGGCTGCGGCAGTCCCAGGTGTCACACACATGCTCCACGCGGGAAAGGAGGGGAGGGCACGGAGCCTGGAGCCCTGCCTCCCCACCCCGCCATCTCGGTCACACAGTCAAGGCTGTCTGAGAATTCCCCTCTGCAGACTCTGCCCAGGTCTCTAGGCTGCCCCGGGGGAGTGACGGGGGTGATGGTTTGGGGACCAGCAGCTCCTCCACGCGTCTGCCTGCTGTGCTGGGCAGGTCTCGCTGGTCCCTGGCCAGCAGGATCCCCACCCCCACCCCCGCTGCCTCCGCCCCGCCCTGAGCGGGTAGTGGGCGCCACGCCGACCCCCGAGGAGCACAGCTGTGTGAGAGTCTGGGGCTTGAATCCCGTGTCCTTCCTACATGTGGGACTGTGTGGCCACAGGCGTGACTCGTGGTCTGTGCACCTGAAGATCAGGGTTTGGGAACAGGGCCCAGGGCACCCCCTCACTGGGCCTGTAGGGATGGCCGCAGCGGCCGCGGGCCCCTTGGCAGCGCCGTATCGCCCCGCTGAGGTCTCCCATGGCGTCTGCAGAGCCCTGAGGTCTGGTGTGCAGCCTGGACACGCTTCTCCAGCAGCCCGGTGACGGGCTGGAGGTCGCCAGGCACAGCAGCTGGTCAGTTTCCTCGTGATTCCTAGCAGGGCGAGCTGAGCGTGAGGGCGCGGGGCCCTGCACACTGCCCCCCAGGTTCAAGCACCTGCACACCCAGGGGTCAGGCGGGCTCGGCCCTCTGAGTGGGACAGGGAATGTTGGAGTCTTTGAGGAGGATTAACCCTAAAATGTGGGTGTGGAGCCAGGGGTCCCCACACTCAGCCCCAACACAGGTGCTGTCAGTCAGGACCAGAGGATGCCAATCAAGGTGGCCTCCCCACAGCCTCGCCTCTGGCACCGAGCAGCTCTGGATCCAGGAGACCCCGGCACCAACGTCCGGGGTGTCACCTGCAGCTGGCTTCAGGCCTGCGTCTGCTCATGGTCTGTGCGTTCTGGTTTCTCCATGAAAGGGACACCCGCATGGCCCATGGCTGCCGCTGAGCCAGGCGCCTGCTGAGTGTCGAGCTGCGTGAGGTCCTAGGAGGTGCTGACAGCGCAGGCCCGCGGGCAGCTGAAGTGTTCGTGGGAGATGCTAAACCCCAGTGAGAGTCCTGCATGCACAGGGCGGCCTCGCTTCTCTCCCCGTCCTGAGCCAGCCCCACCCTGCGTGGAGCAAGTGCGATCACTGCCGATGCACTCACAGCAGGTTAGATACGCGGGCCGAGGGGGCCTCTGCTGGCCGGGTCTGCGGAGGAACCGCTTGCGCCCGTCCCTTCCTCCCTCTGCCCTTCCTGCAGGGAGTGGAGTGGTGAGCTGCGTCACATCTCTGTGCCTGGTCTAACGGTAGGGGAACTGCAGGTGGAGGTGAGGATAACTTGAAAAGAAAAGGATATTACTGGTAAATGTGCTGGAAGCCTTGCAAATTTGAGAGGATAAATTGAAATTTTACAGGACTAATGAGTTTTTGAAAACTGTTAGCCAGGCTTGTCCAAACCATTCTCTCCCTATTTAAGATTTTCTAAATTAGAAACTCAGAAATTTCAGTAGCGGTTTTGGTCCTAGAATGGATAAACAGCCCCAAGTAGATGGTGTGTTTCCATTTATTAATCTTACATTGCATCTCGCCTCCACTGGAATCATAGAGTGCTGTTCCCACGGCCCTGGATGGTTTGCTCAGAGCTAAGATCCAGATACTTTGTAACCATCGCTGGAATTCGGCTGTCAAGAACTGAAGTCTAGGCACTTGCATTGAATTGTGGAGGTGTCCTGGATCATTTTCATATAAACCTAAAATTTTGAATAAATGCTGTATATGTTTTAAATCACTCTTGGTTATTAGGATCTTGACTTTGATATTAGGCTTTAGTCTGTGTCAAATCTGAACTCGAATTCGTCACTGGGAGCTATTGTGATCTGGAGCCAAGCCTGCTGCTGGTGGTGCTGGTGGTGGACCATCGTACGGCTGGACTGTTGTGCAGGTGGACCGTCACACAGGTGGACCATTGTATGGGTAGACTGTCACGCAGGTGAACCATCATACGGGTGGACCACTGTACAGATGGACCATTGTATGGGTGGACCATTGTACAGATGGACCATCGTACGGGTGGACCGTCACACGGGTGAACCATCATACGGGTGGACCGTTGTACAGATGGACCATTGTATGGGTGGACCGTCACACAGGTGGACCATCATATGGGTGGACCATTGTACAGGTGGACCATCGTACGGGTGGACCGTCACACAGGTGAACCATCATACGGGTGGACCGTTGTACAGATGGACCATCGTATGGGTGGACCGTCATATGCTTTGGGTTGTGTAGGCAGCCCTCGCCCTTGTCACAGCTGTCCACCTGTCCTGCCCAGCCTGTGTGTGCCTCCATGGTGGCGCTGTGTGGCAGCCTGGGGGCAGGAGCTAACTGGCCTGAAACACGAGTTTCTTGCCAAGGACATGGGAGACTAGTTAGTCCGTTCCAGAAACTGGGTGTAAAATATTTTTCTCCTCCTGGAAATGTTCTTAAGTGAAATACAGATAAGTATTTATAAGACTAGGTTGATCACAGTGTATATGGGAAATAACTTGACAAATAATCAATTCCAAATTGTGCATTTTTGCCTTTTGTTCATTTGTTGCCGTGTGAGAATCGGCGGCGGGCCGGGGCAGGGCAGGCATTTGGCTCAGTGGTTGGTGTGCTGGCTGGGATGCCCGCAGCCCACGTCAGATCCCTGGACTTGATTCCTGGCTCTGGTCCTGACCCAGTCTCCCGAGAGGCCGCAGATGACGACTCGGGACGTGGATCCCTGCCACCCGTAGAGGAGACCCCAGTGGAGCCCTGGCTCCTGGCTTTGGCCTGGCCCAGGCCCGATCACTGAGACCACTGTGGGAGTGAACCCACCATGGGAGATCTGCTTCTGTCTCTCCCTTCCCTACTCCGTGTGTGTGTTGCTCTGCCTCTCAAATAAAAATAGAATTTTAAAGCATTAAGCGTATCTATTTATTTTTATTTATTTGAAAGGCAGAGACACAGAAAGAGAGAGCTCTGTCATCCTCTGGTTCAGTCCCAAAATGCCCACAGCAGCTGGGGCGGGGCTAGGCCGACGCCAGGAGGCAGGAATTGAGTCGTGTCCCACGTGGGTGTGGCAGGGACCCACGCACTTGAACCACCACCTGCTGCCTCCCGGAGTGCACAGCTACAGGAAACAGCAGGGCTCAGTCCCAGGCACTGTGATGCGGGACGCAGGTGTCCCAGTGGAGGCTCAGTGCACCGCACCTCACTTGCTCCTAAGACATGTGTTTAGTAACAGAGCTATTTTGTTGATGTGTCAGGAATCTCTCAGATTCCCATCGAGTCCTTCACCCAGACATTCTTCGTACTGACTTTAAAGCTGGGATAACCTACCCTGAAACGTGCCGATCATCTTAGGAATAAGCAGTTCGCACAGATGCCCCCTCCCTCTCTTTAACTGAGGCTGTGGACTCCTTCCTTCCCCAGAACAGGTCATAACCCATTTGTGGACCAATTTAGTGGCTCTGAAGTCACTTTTTCCTGTTAATGACAGGAAAGTGAGCAGAAAATCCTGGACTGCAGGGTAGGTTGAGCTGTGGGTCCCTTCACATCACACACGTGTGCACGTGGGTCGGGGTCCCATCTGGAGCGCTTGTGTGGACGGTCTGCTGCCTCTCACTTGCTTCCTCGGCTCTGTGGTTTTGTTGCAGTTGCTAGTTTGTGTAGTAAGGGCTAAGAGGCTGCAGATATGGAGCCAACGGCAGATTTGGGCTCCATCACTTACAAGCTGTGCAATCCCCAACGAACCAACGTTTCTGCCTCAATTTCCTCATCTATAAAGTGGGCACAACACTGGCACATCCTGGACAGCCTCCTCGTGAGGACTGCATGACGGAGGCCAGAGCAGGCGTGCAGTACCACAGGAGCATGAGCGGTTGGCCCCTAGTCACTTCTCAAGTGATCTATTGCTCCAGTATTTGCTTAGTTATTTTTTCCACCTTTTAAAAATTTTCATTACTATTTGCTTCATCCATTAATTATGTCTCATTTTTTTAGCATTGTGTTTGGAGTTTGTTTCTAGAGGAAAACCTGTATTCCTTGATATTAGAATCGTTTGTGCACTAATGAAAACATTTTGCAATTCTTGAGATAGAAGCTTTATAAGGTATGAAGAGGAGTCATTCTCATTTGGATTGAAATATATTAACATCAATGTAATGAGATTTTCAGCTGCGGAGTCGTTCACTGAGTGCACGCATTGTTGAAATAGTGGCAGGGGCTTTCACGTGTTAGCTGGGCTATGAATCTACGTGGAGAAAGGCCGTAAGCTCCTTGGCAGCGAGATGATGAGATCAGTCACTTCTAAGGTGAGACATGGAAGAGCGAGCAGTGGATCCGTCTTGACTTTTTGAAGTGATCTGTAATTGACACAGGGAATTTAAAGAGCTGGAGTAGCTATACCAGAGAAATACAAAGGCATGATGCTCTGTCCAGCCGGAGGCAGCACAAGATTCTGAAACAATCACAGATTCTAAGAAGGCGAAAATGGAGGAGAGTGATGTTATTTGCAGCATCTGTCGGAGTGTAAGCTCCAAGTAGGTGAAAACCGTCGGGGTCTTACTGTTGCGGGTCTCGCCCAGCCCGCAGCGGGGAGGACCGTGACCTGCCCGGAAAGGACGGCTGTGACTTCTAAACCCGGGCCTGAAGGAAGGAGGGAGGCACGTTCTAGAAAACTCCAAAGTTTAAGGACCCAACACGGAGCAATCGCCTTAGCACACACGGCAGCGCTGCAGACCGGAGCTCCTGGGCAAGTTCGCACTTTCTGAGGCCCCAGGAGAGGCCCGACCTCCTGGGAGAGGCGGGGCAGGAGGCGTGCGTGCTCTCTCCGTGCACTCCGCCCAGGAGGAGGACCCACCTGCACAGTGGTACAATGCCTCTCTCAGCAGCACGGGCAGAAAATTACATACGGGGTTTTGCGAAGGTTTGCGTGACTGAAGCACTTAGGAGTGCTCTGAGGAGCAGAAGCCATAGCAGAACAAAACCCCTGCCCCTGACTCAGCTACTGTGGTTCCCTCAGGCAGTGACAGTGATGCCGCCCGGGCTCCCAGCCCAGCAGGAGTGACGCTGCACCCGGGACCCTGCGACAGGAGGGATGCATCTCTGAGGCCCCCGAGAGGACGGATTTCTGCCCTGGCCGTGGCCTCAGAGGCACCAGGACAAGCACCCGGCGCTCTCCTGGGGTGGCTGGTGGCAGGACCACGCCTGCAACCACTTCAGAAATGGATGACTTTTCTAAACATACAGATGCAAGAACACTGAAAGTATTAACGACTGCAGCGTAAGAGGTTGGATCGACGATGACGACGTGGGGCTGGCGCTGTGCTGTAGCAGATTAAGCCTCCGCTTGCAATGCCACATCCCATGTGGGCACCAGGTCGAGTCCCAGCTGCTCCACTTCCCGTCAAGCTCCCTGCTAATGGCCTGGGAAAGCAGCAGAGGATGCCACAAGGGCTTGGTCCCTGCACCCACGCTGGGGACCCAGATCAAGCTCCCGGCTCCTGACTTCAGCCTGACCCAGCCCTGGCAGTTGCAGCCATCTGGAGAGTGAACCAGTGAATGGAAGATCTCTGTCTCTCCCGCTCTGTAATTCTGACTTCTAAATAAAATAAATCTTTTCTAATGGTAATGGTATTTGCATTCACAGATATCTCTTGTGCTTACCAAAGACATGAAGCAGCCACATTGACCTTGCAGGGCTCAAAACAACTAAAGCAGTAGACGTCGGTGAGCTGCCTCCCTACTCTGTGACTACTGACGGGGAGCCCCGCCTTGCCATGGAAGCACTGCCAGCTGTGTGTGACTCCCCTAGCTGCTGCTTTTCCAGTTGTTGGGAGTCAGGGGTCTCTGGCTGCCCAGGAAAAGCGCATCTCAGGGTCTCTCACTCTCAAGGAGGCTGCGAGTGCTACTGGCACCGGCCACGCTGTGTGGGGAGGACCTTCCCCGGGTGCTTCCGCACAGGGCCTCCCTGCCTCGGGGAAGCCTGGATCTAGTCCACACCAGGGCTGCACCTGCCCTCCTCCCCCAGACAGGGCTCAGCTGACGTTGGATTAGATCAGATGACCCTTGAATCAAAGCAATCCTTCTCTCAACTCTGAATTTCAATATTGGCCTTGTCTGCTTTAGTCTTTTTCAGCCCTCGTGTAAAGACCCCTCATGCCAAAATGGCTGCACCCCACGTAAGTGTGGTTGGTGTCTATTTACGGCGTGGTGGAGCCATGGGTGGAGCTGCCACCTGGAACCCCAGCATCCCACGTGAACACTAGTCCACATCCTGACTGCTCCCTGCTGAGGAGCCTGGGAAAGCAGCGGAAGATGGCCCAAGTACGTGGGCCTCTGAACCACCTGGGAGAGCCAGATGCAGTTCCAGGCTTCTAGCTTGGGCCTGGCCCAGCCCCAGCCATTGCAGCCATTTGGGGAGTAAACCAGAGGATGGAAGATAGCTCGCTCGCTGGCTCGCTCTCTCCCCAACCCCGCCACCCCCATAACCCTGCCTTTCAAATAAGTCTTTGAAAAAGTGTGTGGTGCAGGGGGAAGCACGCCGTGTGCAGGACCTCGGGCGGGGACCCAGTGACCCAGGACAGCGTGGAAGACAAGCACCATGCTGATTCTCTGCTGCAGAACGTCTCGGAGCCTGAGCAAAGCGGCGCCCGCAGTCCCCAGAGACAGCATTGCAGCTGCATGTTCACAGAGCCGCACCTGGAACCCCACTTGGCCAGGCCGGTGCTGTCTGGCTGCCCCAGGCGAGGCCACACGCGGACAGGTGGGTGGGCAGAATCCTGCTCTGAGTCACCTCCGTGTGCTCCATTCACGGGCCACGCTCAGACTGGCCTGTGCGAGCACCCTGAGACTGGGTCGCAAAACCCCACACTCTGGGGGCTGAGGCAGCAGCACCCAGAGGCCAGAAGTTCGAGACCAAGTTACCTCCAGACCACGCCCCCTCGAGGCTCTGAGAGGACCCTCCCTTGCCTCCTGTAGCTCCCGAGGTGTTGGCCGGCTTGTGGCTGACCCCTCCCACTCCTGCCTGCATCTTCCCCAGACCCTCTGCTCCCTGGTGTGTCTGTGTGCCCCCCTCTCATCTCGTCATCACCAGGCACTGGGTTGAGGGCCCCTGCTCATTCTCACATCTGCAAGACCCCAGAGGTTAGCATTTCTGCCTTATGGGGAACACAGCTGGCCACATCTCTGCCCAGGTCCTGGTGGGCAGCAGATGGAACCCTTGAGGAGTCTCAGAGAAGCGACTGTGTTCAGAGTCCAAGCAGGGCGGTGGCCAGCCTCCGTGGAGCCCCAGGAGAGCTGTAGCAGGAGGGAGGACCGGCAGGAGCCGTGGACGTGGACAGTGCCCAGACCACACCTGGCAGAGTGGCTGAGGAAACGCGTCCCCAGCCTCTCCTCCGCCCAGCTGTCTGTCTGCTGGCCGGCTCAGAGGGCATCCCCGGCGGGCAGCTACCCAGGGCCCCGAGCGCGACAAGAGCAGGTTGCAGATCTGTGCCAAGAAGGGCAGCTCCAGCGTCGACCTCTGGGGCAGAGCTGGGAACTGATGGCTCGCAGGCACACAGGCGCCTTTGTCAGTTGTCCTTTGGACTTAGGTTGGCTGTGGTTTGTCACCCCCAGACCTAGACTCCTAGCTCCTATGACACCCTGGACCCCCACGAATCCTTGAGGCTGTGTGCCGGTCTGAGCATTTGTGTCTCCCGAAAGCTGGGTCCCACTGTGATGGAGCCAGCTGGGGTGCCTCATCGAGGGGCCTGTGCACACATGGAAGAGGCCTGTGGTGCCCGCTCGCCCTTCTGCCAGGTGAGCACACGGGAAGAAGGCGCCACGAGGAAGGCCCCGGCGGACACTGGGTCTGCGGGAGCCTCGGCCTTGTGATCTCTGAAACCGGGAGAATGACCTCACTGGTTTGGACTTGCCCAGCCCCGGGCTCGTGGCTGTAGCAGCCGGGGGCCTGGGACACGGTGCTCAGGTGCTCGCAAGTTCCATAGCAGCATCTGTGACCCACGCACGCCCAGCGCACGGGCCTGGCTGCGGCCACGCAGCCTTCTTGCTGGGGCTCCCTCTGAGAGCTCCCCGCGCTGTGGACGTCGGCCTGCCCGCGATCCCCCACCCTCACCCCACCTCTCCTGGGTGTAGCGGGGTTAGAAAGCCCACTGTTCCCCTCATGCCTGGGTTCATTGTTCTACCTGCACACTGACTTCATAGGCAGCAACGGAAGAAGCGCCTGTGGTACCAAAACAGACCTGAACCTGAGCTCCCAGGGAGGCCCCCCTCCCTTCAGCATTGCGGCTCCCACCCACAGCACACAACAGCCCCGGGAAACCAGGACGAGACTGGCCTGCAGGGCGCTGACCGGGCCGAAGCTGTGCAGCAGCAACGCGGGGCCTCTGGCCCTTCCTGGCTTAGGACCTGCAGAGGCCCCTGGGCCAGGCATCCCAGCAGGTCCAGATCCTCTTGCAGCCCTGCTGTCCTGAGGTTGTGAGCAGCTGAGCCTGACACAGACACTCCTCTCTGATGGCCCGCCGTGCCTGACCCTCTCTCGTTAGTGCTTCTGTCCCCAACCACGCCATGGAGCAGGCGCCCCTGCTCAGGATGCCCAGGGCTGAGCAGTCAGGGCAGTCGGCTCTCCCTGTCCCCGTGTAGCCCTTGGGGGGCCACCCAGTGCTCCTCCGCTGGTTTTCCCCTGGGTGCAGGAGGAGCAGTGACTGCCAGTCTACTGTTACTGTCTTGGCAATGACGTCGGGGGTCTTGCTAGTGTCTGGGACACAGTAGGATCCCTGCCGTGGCCCATGCTGACAGGTTGGCCCCCAGGTTCGTGGATGCTGGCAAAGACGGGAGACTCAGGTCACAGACAAAGCAGTCTGCTACTGGCATCGACTGAAGGTAGCCTGAGTCTCAGCGTTTTACACCAGTTCCAACAGGGCAATGCAAGAGGGCCAGGTGTGGCCAGGGCACTGTCGCATGGCAGGGCAAGGCCAGGTGTGGCCAGGTCACAGTCACGTGGCAGGGGAGGAGCCCTGAGCTTAGGGACAGTGATCGGTGAGCCAGCCTGCCTGGCCCCAGAGAGGACAACGGCTGGCCACAGGGTGCCCACTGCCCTGAGGGAGGCACTGTCTCCACCTGCCATGCCCCCTGCCAGGCCCACCTTCTTGAGCAGAGGGTGAGTGAGAAGGGAGCCCGCGGCCCATGGGAGCCAGCAGCCCCCATGCACAATGCCCTCCTCCACACAGGCACAGCTCGTTCAGCCAGGGGCGTGGGGTAAATGCATTTCTAGCGCTGTCAGGTATTTAGCTCGTTCAGCAGTTGGGGGCGGGGTGGTAAATGCATTTCTAATGCTGTCAGGTATTTAGTTTTGTAGAAAATCAACTCTCACTCCTACTAGCTGCAAAGACAAGGCCTTCCATCCAACACCCTGAATAAGGTGCAGGGCCCAACCCTTCCCTGGTGAGACGGACGTGGAAAGTAAACCAAAAACGATGCCACCCCTGAACCCTGCGGATGACGGCCCCAGCTGCCGTAATAACGGCATTGGAGTCTCTCACGATCGTCACTGCCGAACCCACCGCCTCTGAACGACACTGGTGGGAGATTCCTTCCAGGTGGACTGAATCCGTCAGCTTAGTGAGGAAAAGCAACGAAGCCTGATGCGTTCCCACGCCACCACTCTCCCTCCCGGTGTGAGGGGAAATATCCCCAAAGACGCGCTCCTGGTGAGCTGTGGTGAGCGCAGAAATCGAAAGAGAAACCAGCTGGGCTAGCCAAATCCACCTCCCACAGGGACGCCCTGCCCTGGGGCCGCCATGTGTGGAGTGGGAGGGGCTGTGCGGCCAGCTAGGGCAGGTGCAGGTCCAGGCACCCTGCGGTCCAGAGCACGGCTCCCTCCTGCCCACCCAGCTCCCACCTGACTCCTGCCCACTGGGAGGACCCCAAGGCCCCTCAGAGCTGCTGCAAGCTGTACGGCAGCCGTGACAATGCGGGCACGTTTGTGTCAGCGCTTTCTGCCACATGAAGTTACCTCTCGTCACAATCTCCCACCCAGCACAGTGACCATTGTCACAGTCCCACTGACTTCATCATTCAGCGTGGAACCATTTTTACCAATAGATACCAATAGATACGTGTCTGCGGAGGCACTGTGGGTACGTTAAGTGATACGTGTCTGCGGAGGCACTGTGGGTATGTTAAGTGATACATGTCTGCGGAGGCACTGGGTACGTTAAGTCAACTTCAGTCAAAACTCGACTCCCGCTGTGCGTGCAGGTGGAGGAGGCTCAGTCCCGGCCCCCCGGTCTCCTCCCAGAGCCCCCAGCAGCAGGGCAGCCTGGTGTGCTGGGGCCAGCAGGCAGCAGGATTCTAACACAGGACGCAGACAGAGGAAGACTGTCCTTGCAAGGGAACTGACACGGGAAGAGATCTGCGCACAGACGGCCGATGCCTGCTAGTTCCTGGCCGTCTTGAACAAGTTTAAGAAGAGGGCCATTCGCTTAGCAACATTCCTCTCATGACCAAAGACAGGGGCAGAGCCAGGGGGGCCTGCGAGCTCGGGAGAAAGCAGACGGGGCTCTCTGTACACCCGCAGGCCGCTGGCGTCACCTCCAGGGGCTCAGCTCCGCGAGGTCGCTGACCACACCAAGTTCTCACTGAAGGCGACTGTGGATCAGGGTAAAAATCATTGTCCAGCGTAATTCCCCTGCTTTCCCAGAGCAGTTCTGCTGCAACTAGAGCTGCCGTCTCCCCCTTGCTCCGAGGCTGCTGGTTTGCAGAACTGCCACTGTGAAAACAGAGCTGCTTTTAATTCAGTTGCCACGCTTCCCACCGGGTTATCTGCAAATTGTGCTGTTTCTGTTTATGTGACATGAGCAGTGTTCGGCAGGAAACACCATGAAGTCCAGGGCCGGGTCAGCCAGTGGCCTGCAAGGGTGTGGCCACAGGGATCCCCTCAGGATCCTGGCAGGAGGCAGTGCCCCTGGAACAAGGGGCAGGCAGTGCAGAGGAGGGCAGCTGCCTCCAGCAAGGTGACCCCACAGCATATACCTTGTACATTGCAACTTTGTCACCTCAGATCGCAGAAGCAAAAGCACAGAGCTGTCCTAGAGCAGGTCTACAACACATTGTCCTTAAGAAATTTAGGATGTATATATATATGTACAACCACATTCACAGATAAAACCTGTTAGGATGTGTGCACATGTACAACCACATTCACAGATAAAACCTGTTAGGATGTGTGTATATGTACAACCACATTCACAGATAAACCCTGTTAGGATGTATACATGTACAACAACATTCACAGATAAAACCTGTTAGGATGTGTGTATATGTACAACCACATTCACAGATAAAACCTGTTAGGATGTGTGTATGTACAACCACATTCACAGATAAAACCTGTTAGGATGTGTATACATGTACAACCACATTCACAGATAAAACCTGTTAGGATGTGTATATATGTACAACCACATTCACAGATAAAACCTGTTAGGATGTGTATATGTACAACCACATTCACAGATAAAACCTGTTAGGATGTGTGTATATGTACAACCACATTCACAGATAAAACCTGTTAGGATGTGTGTATATGTACAACCACATTCACAGATAAAACCTGTTAGGATGTATACATGTACAACCACATTCACAGATAAAACCTGTTAGGATGTGTGTATATGTACAACCACATTCACAGATAAAACCTGTTAGGATGTGTGTATATGTACAACCACATTCACAGATAAAACCTGTTAGGATGTGTATATGTACAACCACATTCACAGATAAAACCTGTTAGGATGTGTGTATATGTACAACCACATTCACAGATAAAACCTGTTAGGATGTGTATCTGTACAACCACATTCACAGATAAAACCTGTTAGGATGTGTATCTGTACAACCACATTCACAGATAAAACCTGTGAGGATGTGTATACATGTACAACCACATTCACAGATAAAACCTGTTAGGATGTGTGTATATGTACAACCACATTCACAGATAAACCCTGTTAGGATGTATACATGTACAACCACATTCACAGATAAAACCTGTTAGGATGTGTGTATATGTACAACCACATTCACAGATAAAACCTGTTAGGATGTGTATATGTACAACCACATTCACAGATAAAACCTGTTAGGATGTGTGTATATGTACAACCACATTCACAGATAAAACCTGTTAGGATGTATACATGTACAACCACATTCACAGATAAAACCTGTTAGGATGTGTGTATATGTACAACCACATTCACAGATAAAACCTGTTAGGATGTGTATATATGTACAACCACATTCACAGATAAAACCTGTTAGGATGTGTATCTGTACAACCACATTCACAGATAAAACCTGTGAGGATGTGTATACATGTACAACCACATTCACAGATAAAACCTGTTAGGATGTGTGTATATGTACAACCACATTCACAGATAAAACCTGTTAGGATGTGTGTATGTACAACCACATTCACAGATAAAACCTGTTAGGATGTGTGTATGTACAACCACATTCACAGATAAAGCCTGTTAGGATGTGTGCACATGTACAACCACATTCACAGATAAAACAGGTTAGGATGTATATATGTACAACCACATTCACAGATAAAACCTGTTAGGATGTGTATATGTACAACCACATTCACAGATAAAACCTGTTAGGATGTGTGTATGTACAACCACATTCACAGATAAAGCCTGTTAGGATGTGTGTATATGTACAACCACATTCACAGATAAAACCTGTTAGGATGTGTGTATATGTACAACCACATTCACAGATAAAACCTGTTAGGATGTGTATACATGTACAACCACATTCACAGATAAAACCTGTTAGGATGTGTGTATATGTACAACCACATTCACAGATAAAACCTGTTAGGATGTGTACATGTACAACCACATTCACAGATAAAACCTGTTAGGATGTGTGCACATGTACAACCACATTCACAGATAAAACCTGTTAGGATGTATATATGTACAACCACATTCACAGATAAAGCCTGTTAGGATGTGTGCACATGTACAACCACATTCACAGATAAAACAGGTTAGGATGTATATATGTACAACCACATTCACAGATAAAACCTGTTAGGATGTGTATATATGTACAACCACATTCACAGATAAAACAGGTTAGGATGTATATATGTACAACCACATTCACAGATAAAACCTGTTAGGATGTGTATATATGTACAACCACATTCACAGATAAAGCCTGTTAGGATGTATACATGTACAACCACATTCACAGATAAAACCTGTTAGGATGTGTACATGTACAACCACATTCACAGATAAAACCTGTGAGGATGTGTATACATGTACAACCACATTCACAGATAAAACCTGTCCATGCACAGACATACCTGCATCACACATAGCTAAAGATACGTACACGAGACTTACAGATGCTACATATATACACACTCACATGTAACATCTACACATATCTCCTCCTGACTATATATATAAACATATACACACATGTAAATATCAACACGTGTGAGCACATGAATACATGCGCACACACATGAAAGATCCCGGGAACATGTGAGCATCCGTACGTGTGCACAGAGTCCACAGGGAAGCATGGTCAAGACCAGCAAGACAGTTGTGAAGAATGTCTGAGTTTGATGCTGTGTCGCTGAATATCAAGACACAGTGTGAAGCTGATGAGGACGGCGCCGTCCCAGTGGGACGATGGAGCAGCGAGGCCAGCACACAGCTCACTTACGACCAGGTCAGGTTGCAGAGCAGCGGGTTGGGAGTGGTCACGTACCCACCCGTGCTGGCCAGTGGAGGTCCCCAGGACAGACTGGGGATGAGGCCACAGCACCTGCCAGGACTCTGCCCCCAGGGCGATGAGGAGACGCGCTTGCCCTTCCCCTTCCTGCTCAGACAGCTGAAGCCCTGGCTGTCCCACAGGAGACAAACACGGGCACTCTGCAAGGCCAGGAGAAGACAGCCAGGCCAGCTGGGACGCCGGCACCTGGTGTCCCCGGGGCGAGGCAGTGAGCCCACCCACAGCAGAGGGGCGGCAGCACACAGGATATGCTTTAGCCACTCCCCACAGAATGGCGTCCCTGCCCCTCCCACCCGGCAGCTGCTCTCACTGAGGCCCTCTGCAGCAAGGTCGCCCCCAGTGGGGGACTCAGGACAGCCATCGTCCCCCAGTGGCAACATGGCCATTCCTGCAGTAGCATCTGCTGTGGCCATGAAGGAAGCTGGGACCCCCACAGCTACCCAGCAGTGCCGGTGACAGGTCCTCCTCCCAACCCAGTCTCAGAGGTCCACGGAGGCCAGGTGAGGGACCTGGATGTCTACGCCCACACTGCTGCTGCAGCCGTGCCGGTCAGTTCTAGATAAGACCCAGGAGCTCGTGGTTTCAATCCGAATCACGAGTCACACCGAGAACCAGGAAGCTGTCAAACCATGAGAAAAGGACTCCAGGAGGTGTCAACCCCAAGATGAAAAAGTTCACGGAATCACCTGACCCAGATTTTAAAGCATCCGAATGCGCCTGGCAAGGCTGCGGAAGATGGTCCGAACAGTTGGGCCCCCGCCACCCACACGCGAGACCAGGATGGAGCTTCTGGCTCCTGACTTTGTCCTGGCCCAGCCCTGGTCACTGCGCCATTTAGGGAGTGAACCACAGGATGGGAGATTTTCTTTCTCTCTCTCTCTCTCTCTGCCTCTCCCTCTCTCTCTGCCTCTCCCTCTCTCTCTGTAACTCTGCCTTTCACATAAATAATCTTTAAAAAAAAAGATGTTAAAGCATCCGTGACAAAAATGCTTTAATGGGTGATTACAAATACGCTTGAAACAAATGAAGTAATGGAAACAGAAGATATAATGAAGAACCAGATGGAAAGCTTAAAATTGAAAACTATGAAAATCAAAATAAAGAGCTCAGTCAATGGTCTCAGTGGAGGAATGGATGACACAGAATAATAAATCAGCATGCTGGAAATGGAAAATAGAAATTACCAAATCTGAAAAACAGAGAGGAAACAGAAACATTCACTAAAAAAAAAAAGGAGCCCCAGAGACCTGCGGAAGTGTAACCAAAGATCCAGTGTTTACCAGGAGAGAGGAGAAAGAGGAAGAGGCTATAGAAACACTCAAAGAAGTAACAGCTGAAAACTTAAACAAATTTACCAAGAGACGACCTGATAGAGTCAAGAAGTTAAGCAAATCCCAAACAGGATAAACTCAGATCCATACGAAGCCATGTCATAATTAAACTCCCGAAAAATACAGACAGAGAAGAAAAATGACACCTTACCTGCAGGGGAAAACGACGACAGGTGCCATCAAAACCCACGCAGGCTGGGGAAAGCGGCAGGATATTTCCCAGGCGCAGAGAGAACACAACGTCACAGAAGTGGCCCCCAGGCCCGCAGGGAGCTCGTGCCAGCTGCCGGCCCACGTGCTGTGAGGGGGGGCTTGGCGCAGTCCTCCCAGGAGGGAAATCCCAGGAGAGATTTCTAGAAACCTTTTATTGAAGGTACACCAACTTCATGCATGTCACACACACAAAACTTCAGGACACAGCGATTCCCCCATCCCTCCCTCCCTCCCACTCTTCTTCCTCCTCCCTCTCCTATTCCAACTCATTTTTTACTAAGATCTATTTTCAATCAGCTTTATACACGTTATTAACCCTACACTAAGTAAAGAGTTCAACAAACAGTATGAAGAAAAAAAAATGTTCCTTAACCGAAAAACATGGAACAGTTCCCGAATTTGTGTGCCATCCTGGGCACAGGGGCCGTGCTAATCTCTCTGCATTGTTCCAGTCTGTTGTACACGCGCTGCCGAAGTGAAACAAGAGAAGGGATCTCAAAACGCTGAGGAGGAGGAAGGACAGGACAGCGCGTGAGAGAATGCACGGGGCTTTCATGTTTCTCTCAGGTTGACCAAATTACATCTGACAGCCCAGGAAGCCTAACACGGTCAGATGTGGCTGTAACAGCACAGACATGCTGGAGAAAATCATATTCTACCCAGCAGATGCGAAGGGATGCGTGCTCCATGATGCCCCGGCGACAGTCATGCTAACGTTAACGGCTCCTGCGGGGTCCTTTGCGGCACAGGCGATGGGAGCAGGATGCGCCCACCCTGTGGGGCTCCCTGGGAACTGACTGCACTCACGGAGTTAGAAATACGCTCACGCGGCTCGCACCGGTGAGGCGGGGGAGCAGGGCAGCAGTGACCCAGCATGCTCTGGAAGACTGTGCCGCCTCTGGGGACAGAAGCTGGGATTCACACCTCGAGCATGGGGCCCAGGACAGTGCAGCCAGGCCCACGTGGGGCGACTCAGTCCTAGCAAGCGTGTGTTAGAATTTCCACGTTTAATTATTATTTTTCTTTTTTATTATTGATTTTAAATTCACAAGACAGACCTTGTGAGGCAGTAGCACCCGAGTTCCTGTGAGGCCCTCGGTGCGTCTCCCCCATTAACTTCCTGACTCAGTCTCTCACCACGCTTCCCCCGGTCTTCCCTGAACTCATTTTATCTCTGCCACCCTCACGGCCTGTGGCAGTCAACCCTCTGTTCACCCTGCGCTCCCCCGTGCAAGGGAGAACATGCAGGATTTGTCTTTCTGTCTGGCTGTCACTCAACAGACTATCCTCCAAGTCCACCCATTTCCCTGCAAATGGCAGGATTTGGTTCTTTGTTGTCACTTTAAATTGTAAGGCCTCTTGCAACTAGACATGAATCCAGCTTTCCCCGGGTCTGCAGTGTTATTCTGCACACGCCATCTCCTGACACCATCCTTTCTTTCCTCTTGAGGAGGAGAGGGCTGTTAGCAGCGGATCTCCCGTGACTGATGCTGCAGACGGGCTTGGAGTCGGCCCCGTCGGGCCCACCCTTCCCTGCTTCGGTGCGTGTGGCTTCCTGGGAAGGGCCCGGCCAGGCTGGAACCCCTATTCCTAGCCGCGCAGCTTCTGCTTAATGGAGCAATCATTTGTACGTCTCAGTGGACAGAATCAAAGGGTGATCTGCGTTTATTCCAGGCAATTTCTCCTGTTGTTTTTCTTAATCCAAGAGTATTAATATTCTCTAACGAGGATTTTTTTTATTTTGAGATCTGCTGTTAGGAGGGTGCTCACCCTCCCTTCTTTCCTGGAGCGCCCAGCAGCCGTGAACAGCTCACTCCAGGTCGTAACGCACACAGCACGTGAGCAACTTCCTGTAAAGGGACGAGGGTGAGAGGGCATGTGCATGTTCTCAGGACGGTGGAGCTCTGAGGGTCGCAGGGCCGCCAGCCCAGCCCAGTGACCGGGATGGCCTCTGGTCTGTCGTCCCGTGCAGGCCAGCCCTGCTGTGTGACGGGGCCCCGGTATTCCAACGCCCATGCGGAGGGAGCCACGCATCGTGACAGGGCGGTGTCTGCTCTGAGCTCGGTGCAGGATGTGTCTCTCCCACACACCTTGTGAAGTCAGTACCGTCACTACCCCTTCTTCAGGTTAGGAGATGAACACTCGGCATTTGAAGCTGCCTTCAGCCTCGTGGCACTCCCGAGAGCACCATGGGTTACCACGGCTCTACTGGAGTCGCCCTGGAAGGCAGCCAGGGTCCCCACTCTCACTGTGTCTGCTCAGACTCACGCGGTCCGCTCTGGAAACACGGCCTCACGTGCAGCACCAGCGTCTGTCGGTGCATGAAGGACCTCGGCTCCGTCATGTTGGACGGCCTGGTTTCCCTTGGAGGAGGGACTGACCAAGATGTCATCACCATGGAAAATCATGCTGGCTCTTTGTTCTTAAAATATTCAATTAAAAAAAATATCCTAGAGCTGGGGAGCGGACAGTGAGTGGTGCTCAGGTATCCCGCTGCACAGCGTGAACTTTTTTTTAAAAAAGGATTTTATTTATTTATTTGAGAGGTATAGTTACAGAGAGAGGTCTTCCATCCACTGCTTCACTCCCCAAATGGCCGAAATGGCTGCGGCTGTGCTGATTCGAAGCCAGGAGCCTCTTCCAGGTCTCCCATGTGGGTGCAGGGGGCAAGGACCTGGGCCATCTCCCACTGCTTTCCCAGGCCATAGCAGAGAGCTGGATGGGAAGTGGAGCAGCCGGGACTCGAACCTGGGCTGCTGGCAGCAGAGGCAGAGGCCGAGCACACTACGCCACAGCGCCGCCCCATCATTAACTCCTGAATACCAGGTGATGTCGGCTCCCCGAACTTCGTGAGGTTTCATCTCCTTAAATACAGCTGAAAGTCAACCTGCCGTATTCTCTGCTGTGTATTGTTTGGCAAAACTTCGCAGTACAGTGGAGTTGTTCGTTTTAAAAACCAAAGATGTTAAAATACTGCTGCACATCTGTGTGGCCTGCTCTCAGAAAGCAATTCAACATGTCTGGAAAATTAGAATCGCCAGCTCTCTCCTAAGGAAGGGCCCGGGGGGCGGGGCACGCAGCCGGCCAGCTGTTCTCAGGTCCGGCAAGGCCGCGGGCCGGGACACCGGCCGTGCGTCCGGAGGGGACAGGGGTGGGTGCCTGGGTCTGCGGACGGCTTCGAGGGCCACAGACGACCACACACCTCTGGACACTCCAAGGGCAGCAAATTGCCCTTTGCAGCAGCCCAGAGGGAAGACTGCTGAGCGTCTGGTTTCCTCCAGCGGAGTATTAAGAACAGAAGTCTCCCACTCACCCTGGAGGCCATCCTGACGGCTCAGGCGGGAGACGCCCGGGCGAAGCAGCAGCAGCGCCCGCCGCCTCGCAGCCAGCACGCGCGGGGCAGCCTGGGAGCGCACAGCCGGCGTCGCGCGCTTCCCGCCAACACCCGCGGGCCGGCCCGTGCCGCCGCGGGGGAGCCTGGGAGCGTCCCGCGAGCCGGCCCGTGCCGCCGCGGGGGAGCCTGGGAGCGTCCCGCGAGCCGGCCCGTGCCGCCGCGGGGGAGCCTGGGAGCGTCCCGCGAGCCGGCCCGTGCCGCCGCGGGGGAGCCTGGGAGCGTCCCGCGGACCGGCCCGTGCCGCCGCGGGGGAGCCTGGAGCGCACAGCTGGCGTCGCGCGCTTCCCGCCAACACGCGTCCATGGCGCGTCCCGCGGGCTGGCCAGCAGAGGCGTCACCAGAGCGGGCAGAGAGCACCCCGAAACTCCGACGTGCCCGCACTGTGAGGAGACGGCTGTGCACCGTGGTGAGGCCACGCGCACCCCGAAACGCCCACGGGACCTCAGGGCGCGGCGCCCCACGAAGGGGCAGGAAGGGATGTCTAAGGGAGAGGCCCCGGAAGCAGTGAGGGGCTGGAGTCGCGATTTCCGCGGCCACCGAGAGGAGTGGGGGCGCGGAGTGGACAGGGCGGGCGGCCGAGTCTGGGGCAGTGCCGAGGGCCCCGCGCCCCTCGCAGCCCCACGGCCGCAGCCACTCTCGCTGGGCGCGTGGTCGGAGAGGCGCTGACTGGGCGGACGGAGCCCGGCCTGTGCGGGGGCTCAGGGCTGGGGTCGTCCGGGAGAGAGGGCGGAACCCGCGCAGCAGCCCCGCCCGCCGGAGCCCCCGCAGGATTGGGAGGTGGGCCGGGTTGCCGGACTCCTCTTGGGAAAGCCCACCTTGGCCTGTGACTGGCACCCGAGCCCGCCAGGGAGACAGGAGTGGAGTGAAGGCTCGTCCCGCCACAGCTCTGGGCCCAGGCCGCGGCGCAGCCGGGTGATGCCGGGTCTCACCCAGAGCGCCAGCGCCGGGGGCAGCTGAGAGTACTGAAGCAGGCCGCGGCACAGCCGGGTGTCTCACCCAGAGCGCCAGCGCCGGGGCACGGCTGAGAGTACTGAAGCAGGCCGCGGCGCAGCCGGGTGATGCCGGGTCTCACCCAGAGCGCCAGCGCCGGGGGCAGCTGAGAGTACTGAAGCAGGCCGCAGCACAGCCGGGTGGTGCCGGGTCTCACCCAGAGCGCCAGCGCCGGGGGCAGCTGAGAGTACTGAAGCAGGCCGCGGCACAGCCGGGTGATGCCGGGTCTCACCCAGAGCGCCAGCGCCCGGGGCAGCTGAGAGTACTGAAGCAGGCCGCGGCACAGCCGGGTGATGCCGGGTCTCACCCAGAGCGCCAGCGCCGGGGGCAGCTGAGAGTACTGAAGCAGGCCGCGGCGCAGCCGGGTGATGCCGGGTCTCACCCAGAGCGCCAGCGCCGGGGCAGCTGAGAGTACTGAAGCAGGCCGCGGTGCAGCCGGGTGATGCCGGGTCTCACCCAGAGCGCCAGCGCCGGGGGCAGCTGAGAGTACTGAAGCAGGCCGCGGTGCAGCCGGGTGATGCCGGGTCTCACCCAGAGCGCCAGCGCCGGGGGCAGCTGAGAGTACTGAAGCAGGCCGCAGCACAGCCGGGTGCAGCCGGGTGTCTCACCCAGAGCGCCAGCGCCGGGGCAGCTGAGAGTACTGAAGCAGGCCGCGGCACAGCCGGGTGATGCCGGGTCTCACCCAGAGCGCCAGCGCCGGGGGCAGCTGAGAGTACTGAAGCAGGCCGCGGTGCAGCCGGGTGATGCCGGGTCTCACCCAGAGCGCCAGTGCCGGGGCACGGCTGAGAGTACTGAAGCAGGCCGCGGTGCAGCCGGGTGATGCCGGGTCTCACCCAGAGCGCCAGTGCCGGGGCACGGCTGAGAGTACTGAAGCAGGCCGCAGCACAGCCGGGTGATGCCGGGTCTCACCCAGAGCGCCAGCGCCGGGGGCAGCTGAGAGTACTGAAGCAGGCCGCGGCGCAGCCGGGTGATGCCGGGTCTCACCCAGAGCGCCAGCACCGGGGGCAGCTGAGAGTACTGAAGCAGGCCGCGGTGCAGCCGGGTGATGCCGGGTCTCACCCAGAGCGCCAGCGCCGGGGGCAGCTGAGAGTACTGAAGCAGGCCGCGGTGCAGCCGGGTGATGCCGGGTCTCACCCAGAGCGCCAGCGCCGGGGGCAGCTGAGAGTACTGAAGCAGGCCGCAGCACAGCCGGGTGTCTCACCCAGAGCGCCAGTGCCGGGGCACGGCTGAGAGTACTGAAGCAGGCCGCGGTGCAGCCGGGTGATGCCGGGTCTCACCCAGAGCGCCAGCGCCGGGGCACGGCTGAGAGTACTGAAGCAGGCCGCAGCACAGCCGGGTGATGCCGGGTCTCACCCAGAGCACCAGCGCCGGGGGCAGCTGAGAGTACTGAAGCAGGACGCGGTGCAGCCGGGTGGTGCCGGGTCTCACCCAGAGCGCCAGCGCCGGGGCGCGCCTGAGAGTACTGAAGAGGCCGCGGTGCAGCCTGGGGTCTGACACGCGGCAGCTCTCAGGGCTACACTGTAACCCGGCTACACCGACACAGACAGCACAGCCTACGCTGTCGGCTGTCGCCCTTTCTCCCTCGCAGTCACATCGCAGCACGCAGCATCTGGCCTAAGTAAACACTGCGCTTTCTGTCATGAAATATCTAAAAACAACATACCAAACCTTTTAGTTTTTTTAAAAAACCATGAAGCCAGGAGAAGCATTTTTGCATTCTGACACAAAGGAAACTGCTAATGCAGCTGTATGTCCTTGTACACAATTAATAGGAAAATTTAATTTTGCCTCATGTAAACTTGCTCAGCTGTAAACAAACAAGCCATCATGGAGATTAGATCAAATACGAAGCGCATTGACTGCGCGCTAAAGTAAATAATGACATCAGGGCAAATCAGAGCCCGCAGATGTTGGAGAGGAGGACGGCCTTTTGCATCTTTATTGAGATATAAATTACATACCGTAGAAGTCATCCATTTAAAGTGTACGATGCCGTGGCTGGAACATATTTAGGGAGCTGTGCGGCCCCCACAGTCCAGCATCAGAGCTTCTGCCTCCCTCCCCAGCAAGGCCCCAGCCCCTGGCTGCAACTCAGCTGCATTCTGCCCCCGCAGATTCACTTCTACCTAACTGGAGTCCTCCAACACGTGTTCTGAGACAGAAGGGTTTCCACTGTAATTTCAATAGCTGCATACCCATGGTAAGAAACAGGTTAGCAACATCAAGTGTGTTCTTAACGAGAAGCAGTGGCTAGGAGCCCCATCAGATGTCAGATGCCTGGGCGAGATCTCAGGAGGCCCCTGTCTACCACCCGTCCAGAGCTTCAGAGGGGGCGGGGGAGCTGTGTGCCCATGCCCCAAGGGCATGCTGGGATCTCATGTAGCCTCCCCTGACTCAGCAGTCACGAGTTCCTCGACACATGCTGCTGATTTTCTGAAGACTGGCACGCTGTTTTGATTTAAGATGTGTCTATGGACGCACACACACCCAAACACACCAGTTTGAATGTCTGGTTGCCGCCTCTGGTGACCCCCATACCTACATGCAAGGTACTGCATTGGCCTCATTGCAAGGATATTCTGTCTCTCATTACATGCATCTTAAAGTCTGGGAAATTTTACTCAGCCTTGGGGGAAACTCAGGAAAATAGCCCGTTTTCCCACCAGCTGAATTCTGACGACAGACCTCTTCCGTGTGTGCTGTGGTTGCATCTTGCTCTTCCAGGCCACTGGCTGGCCCTCGCCCATCAGCTGGTGAGACTGGGACCACTGACCATTCAGCGTTTCCTTTTCTCCCAGTAAAGACAGATCAGAAATTTCCCGTAAGGCAGTCTTACACACGATCAATTTATCAGCCCAGGCAAAGGCCGCGCGTCATGGCAACAGCTGATTGCCACAGGCACTCCTTTGTCCTATGCTTCCACTGCAGCTCTAACCCCCTAACTACTCTCGGGAGTGTGGAGAACATACTGACCCTGTCCTCCCTCTCTGTCGTTCGGCCTTTCAAATAAATAAGTACATATTTAAAAAAACATACTAACTTTTCATTCATCCAATTTGGAAAGAGCTTTTCCTTTTTTAAAACCAAAGAAGAAATGATGTCTGCATCTCAGTGGAACAGTGTTGACGTCTGTTGAATGAGCCCAATGTGTGGTACTGAGTACACAGTGAAATGATGGGGGATGACAGCAGAATGGCTGCCACGTGGCCCGCGTGGCTGCGTCCGCACGGAAGCAGAAGGGACGCTCCTGTGGAGCAGCCGGTGCCGGGGCTGCACGGACCTCTCCCCGGCCTTTCCCGCTCTTCGTCCTGTAAAAGGCGGGAAATGTGCTGCGTTTCCTCTTAGCGCCGCCCTCATGGGCGGCTGAGCTGCTCGCACTCACTCATCAGGGCGGAAGAGCCGGCCTCTGACACCGCCAGGTCTCCCAGTGCTTCGGGGAGCAGCGGTGCTTTTGGCTTTTGCCTAATTACAAAAAGGGACTAGCCGTCCACTGTCAGCAAAGACTGTACCAGGCGTGGGACTGAAGGCACTGAACCTCGGACAGGCTGGCGAGGCAGACGTGCAAGCCGAGGAGCGCCCAGGCAGCGGCTCCCGCCCTTCCCCTCCGCTGCGGAGCCGAGCGAGCGCAGAGCCGCCTGCCTTCCGCTCCAGTGCGGCCCTTGCTGGCTGAGTCAGCAGAGGTGAGGTGTGGGCTGGAGAGGGCCAGCGGCCCTTGACACAACCTGTCCACTGGCCCACCCATCCGCTTGCTGACAGAACCAGGCGCTGAAAAGGTGCTAAACGCTTCAAGTGTAATCCAAGCGGTGAGAAAGCCCCGGAGGGGCGGCTCACACACAAGGCGGCGGAAATGCTCTTCACAGGAAGCGGGTCTGTGGACACTGACAGCCCAGTGCTAGTGCTCACACACACACACACACACACACAGGCAAAGGTGCCGAGTACAATTCTGGAATGCGCATTTCATAGAGAAGAATGAAGATTTTTATGTTAGAAGTTTCACACCTTTTAAGAATAAAAATGTCCATCATCCCACTTTATTATAAAAAGCACACTCTGTGTAGACAAAGAGAAGGATCCCACGTCTGCAAGCAAAGGACGTCTGCAGTTTCAGTCTTATCATTTTACTTCTGCTTTATGCTTTTCTACAATATGCATATTATTCTTGTGTGGAAAGTTCTTTTTAAAATAATGTGGCCGGCGCCGTGGCTCACTAGGCTAATCCTCCACCTGCGGCGCCGGTACTCCCGGTTCTAGTCCCGGTCGGGGCGCCGGATTCTGTCCCGGTTGCCCCTCTTCCAGGCCAGCTCTCTGCTGTGGCCCGGGAGTGCAGTGGAGGATGGCCCAAGTGCTTGGGCCCTGCACCCCATGGGAGACCAAGAGAAGCACCTGGCTCCTGGCTTCCGATCAGCGCAATGTGCCGGCCTCAGCGGCCATTGCGGGGTGAACCAACGGCAAAGGAAGACCTTTCTCTCTGTCTCTCTCTCACTGTCCACTCTGCCTGTCAAAAAATAAAAATAAAAAATAACATGGAAAGTGCTGCTTCTGTCCACCCCCAGATGTGGCTTCCTTCGCCCTGCAAGTGTGGTTCTCAGAGGTGACCCTGCCATGCTGGTGGTGACTCTTCCAAAGCTCTTTGTCACCAGGCTCCAGGCCTCCCGCTGTGCCCACCTCTGCCCTGGGATGGTCAGGCTCCAGGCCTCCCGCTGTGCCCACCTCTGTCCTGGGGTGGTCAGGCTCCAGGCCTCCTGCTGTGCCCACCTCTGCCCTGGGGTGGTCAGGCTCCAGGCCTCCTGCTGTGCCCACCTGTGCCCTGGGGGCTACCAAGAAGAGCAAGGGAGACCTGGAGCTCAGGTTTCTACACACACTACCTACCCCCACCCCACCCTGCCCATAATGCAACAGGTGCCAACTGGTTGCACACAGAGTCCAGCCTTTATCGTGGAGTGCAGTTATGGCCACGTGCAGTCAGAATTGTCTCTCTGCCCTCTGTGGACAGGTGTCCGGTCCTTTCAGTCTCAACTCAAACTAAGGTTTGCACAATATGAATCCTCACAGACACTGCCTCGGGCATAATAAGTGCATGTGATTCTTCGGCTAAAAGACTGTCCACAGCGAGTACATGTAATTTGTGTGGTGACAACTCGTCCCTATCCTTCCTGGGAAGAAAGGGACACTGCTGTGCAGGGAACGGATCTGGGCAGGGTCAAGTACCCGTGCTTGTGCTTAATATGCGGCTCCTTTCAGAAGACAGATGCAAATTATACCCAATAAAGTTATTATCAATAATTGCTGCTTCTCGTCTCCTGCGTATTCAGTGACTTGGAATGGGAGGAGAGGCAGAGGTGAATGAGATGCCTGTGAATTATGAATCAGGGCAGTCGGATGCCCACTGAAGCTGGAAATGTATTTTCAAAGATTAGTAATAGCAGCTATGAAATCCAGGGTTGATTGACTCTGAGCTTTCGCAGGCGGGAGTGAGAAACGCAGCATTCAATACTCTGTGGGATTCTCACACCATCCTTGTGGATTCACGGGGGTCTCAAAGGAGAGGCAAATGAGGCGTTTGGTTTTCATAGATTAATGGCCAAGAAACAGGAGCCGGCTCAGGTCTTAAGAAGGGGCCAGCGGTTTTCTGAACGCACCTGCTGGAGGAGTGAGCGGGCGGCTCGTCCACTGCAGCAGCGTTGGAGAGCCCAGTGCAGGGAGTTACCTGGGGGAGGTTCTACCAGGCGCCAATAGGCAGGATGGCAGGAACACCGACAGTGCCTGGAGCACAGTGCGCTGGGCTCGGGGCCTGTGGGTCTCCCAGGAGGGTTGCCCAGCAAGAACCTAGAACCCCGCTAGCCAGGTTGTGCGGAGGGCAGCTCTGAGAGCCTGCAGTGCCAAATCTCAAAGGCTTCACTCAGGGCACAGAGCAGGGCCAGGCCGTGAAGCCAGGCCATCGCGCTTTCGTCCTGGGGCCCTCTCACTGCAGGTGAGCCCTGGGAGTAGGATGAGCATACCTGCAGGGCACAGGGAGCTGTGGAAAGAGCAGGGTACACAGAGCGCAGGCTTGGCAGCTGGCTCGCCATGTCCAGCTGGGGGAGCAGTGACGCAGCGCGCCCATCTGTAAGCATGCACAGCCTGACAGCCAGATGGGGAGGCTGAAACCTAGTCAGCGACTGGCCCGCAGGCGGCTAGACTGGAGGAGATTCCAGCCCTGGAGTTTGAAGGAGCAGGGTGGCCGGGGGCCAGGCTCAGGGAGTGGGCAGACACCTCCTCCAGTGGGTGTAGAGTGTCAGTGTGCAAGGGGAAGCCGATCTGGAAATCTGACACAGCAGTGTGCCTTGCGTCCCTAAGTGGGTACGTCTGTGCTTCGTGTCTTCGCCCAGGCTGGACTCCCACCCCCTGGTTTTTGCCAGGGCTGTGCGTGGTGCTGTGCTTGGACTCAGCCTGCCAGTGGCATCTCAGGCCCTCACTGCCGACTGGGTGAGAGTCCATCGAGTCAAACAAGCCAGAATTTGGCCGTAACATTTTACATTTCTGTGCATGGCCCAAACGATCAGGCATGGGTGCCATGTGCAGCAAGATTTAAAGCAAAAGCGGGAAGCAGACTGAGCATGTGTGAACTCCATCAGCCAGGCAGCCTGCACCCTTCCGCAGCTGGTGGGCAGTCGCCTCATCCGTTAACTCTGAGGCCCCCAGCGACAGGCTCAGGACAGACGTATCTGAGCTTGTCCTGGGCTTGGGGTGGTGGTGTCACGAGACACCCACAACAGGGAGAATGCACACAGAAGACGTCTGAGGACCGGCATGCCTGCAGGGCACAGCAGCCTTTGCTGACCGTTTACAAACCCTGGAGGTTGTCGGGGATTCGCCATCACATCCTCACCGTGAAGGTGAAGAGAAGCCAAAGGAGGCCGGGATGGCGGGCTGGGGTGGAGGTGGGAGAGGGCAGGACCTCGGCCCCCACAGTGCCTGTTGTGTCTGGGCTGGGCCCTGCTGGCTGATGCCTCTGCTGTGGTTAGGCCAGCCTTAGACTTAGATGTTGGTGGATGACACGGTGTGGCTGGGCATGGGCAGGGGTCCCTGCTGGCAGACGCAGGGTGCGTGACAGTGGTGGATTCAGCGGCTGCAGCCAGGGTGGCCACCGGAGCGCCCGTCACTGCTCTGCTGCTGCTGGCACCGGTGGCCACGACCTTGATGTTCTCTGAGGTTGCTGGCATCAGTGACCATGACCCTGATGGTCTCCGTGGTTGCTAGGGTAGTTTCCTTTATTCTTCTCTTGGTTTCCTTGCCAGCTTCAAGGAACATCTTAGAAGAAGGTTCACCGCTGGGTTGGCTGTGGTGATCTGGGCCACGGATGGAGCCACACTCAGTCCCAGGTGAAGCTGGACAGGCCCAGGCACCCCACACGCTGCATCCGACCCCTGGCCTTCAGAGCCACGTCCATCTGCCGACACAGTCAGGGATGTGGGTCCTCGGGACAGCAAGGAAGCATCGCAGTCGTGCCCTATGGGGACACCGCATTGGCCTGGGCAGGGAGACAGGAGTCTCCCAGAACCCTGAGGGAGCTTCACTCAGGCCTGGCGCCCCCTTGCCCTACCCACTCCCTGGTCTCCGAGGCCCACCAGGAAAGCATGGCAGCCCCAGTTGTAGTCTCTGTCCAGCTGTGCATGGCCAGTGGGGGCCAGGCAGCTACGATGTTCTGTTGTGGCTTGAGGCAAAAGCTCTTGCTTTGGTTTTGACCTCCAATCTCCGTACCCCTTCGGGATTTAGCCCTGGGTCTGACAAGAGCTGGGCCGTGGACCACGTCCACATGCAGCATGCTGAGCTGCCAGGCCTCCCCGACAGAGCCCACTCCTCCTCCTGGGCTGGACCCCCTTGCCTCCTCACCCAGGGCCCCCTCGGGTCTTCTCCGTTCTACACCTTTCCTGGAACACAATGTGCGTGCTGCACAGTCCACTTACGTGGTGTTTGGTGGCTCTGTTTATTCAACCTGTTGTGTAACCACCACCACACTAACCCTTAGGACCCTGCACCACCCCCAAGCCCGACCCCCTCCCAGCTCCCTTCCCTCACGCCTGTGCATTAAGTCGGGGTCTCATCACTAAGAGACCCAGGAGGGGCTTCTCAGGAAGGAGGAAGGTGTCCCTGGGCTCCCCATTGTGGGGACAGAGTCCAGTATCGGGTGAACCATTAGTCTGGCATCTGGTGAGGGAAGAACCAGAAGGAGGACCCCACAGGGGGCTAAGGAGCTGAGAGAAGCAGGAAGAACCCTCTTCCTCTACTCTGTAAGAGACCTCTCCTGGGAACGCCATTGCGGGTCCATCATGGGCTCTGGCCCAGCACCCTTGGCCAATCTCATGCAATCCCATGCCAAAGCACTACCTTCAGACCCTGCAACTGGAGTAAGTTCCATCCATAACCCCTTAACCACAAGCATCAGACTTTGGGGGACAAACCCCCGTACATGAGCCTGTGAGGGATATTTGAACTATTATCCAAGCCATAACATCGAGGCAACCACTAATATACTTTTTATTTTTTTAATATTTTATTTTATTTATTTGAAAGAGTTACAGAGAGAGGTAGAGACAGAGAGAGAGGTCTTCCATTCCCTGGTTCACTCCCCAGATGGCTGTAACGGCCAGAGCTGTGCCGTTCTGAAGCCAGGAGTCAAGAGCTTCCTCCGGGTCTCCCACGTGGGTGCAGGGCACAAGCACTTTTGGCATCTTCTACTGCTTTCCCAGGCCACAGCAGAGAGCTGGATTGGAAGTGGAACGGCCGGGACTAGAACCAGCGCCCATATGGGATGCCGGTGCTTCAGGCCAGGGCTTTAACTCGCTGTGCCACAGCGCTGGCCCCTATACTTTCTTATTTATTTATTTATTTATTTATTTATTTAAAAGGCAGGATTACAGAAAGGTTGAGGCAGAGAGAGGGAGAGGAGAAAGGAGAAAGGAGAAAGGAGAAAGAGAGAGAGAGAGAGAGAGAGAGAGAGAGAGAGAAAGTCTTCCATCTGCTGTTTCACTCCCCAAATGGCCGCAGCAGGCGGGGCTGTGCCAATACGAAGCCAGCAGCCAGGAGCTTTTCCCAGGTCTCTCATGCAGGTGCAGGGGCCCAAGGACTTGAGCCATTTTCTACTGCTTTCCCATGCCATAGCATAGAGCTGGATCAGAAGATGATCAGCTGGGACTCGAACCAGAGCCCATATGGGATGCCGGCAATGCAGGTGACAGCTTTACCTCTACGTCACAGTGCTGGCCCCCACCAATATACTTCTGGCTCTAAGGATCTGTCCGTTCTGGACACTTCGCAAAAGTAGAATCATAGGGTTGGTGCTGTGGGGCAGCAGGTTAAACACCACTTGGGACGTGCATGCATGGCAGGTGAGGGCGTCCATTTGAGTCCCAGCGCCTCTGCTTCCAATCCAGCTTCCTGCCAATGCACCCAGGGAGCAGTGGGTGATAGCTCAAATACTGGGGTCCCTGCCACCCCCATGAAAGGCCCGAGTGGAGTTCAGGCTCCTGGATTTGATCTGGTTCTGCTGTTGCAGGCATTTGGGGAGTGACCCAGCAGAGAGAAGATACCGCTCTCGCTCACGTCTCTCTGCTGTTCTCTCAAGTAGATGAAAATAAGCAAATAAACATTGATAAACAAAGACACCAGCATACATGATGTGGCCTTTTGCGACTGCCTCTTTGACCTGGCATCAGGCTTTCAACGTTCGCCCATGCTGTGTACCCGGGTGCGCTTCTTTCCTCTTGTTCCCCAAGAGGATTCCTCATGTGGACATCACCGTTTGGTTACCATTTGCCAGCTGGCGAGCACTACCTTTCAGCCGTGGTCCACGTGCTGCTGGAGACGCTGATGCGCAGGCGTTCGTATGTGGATTGCTGGGTCAGACGGTCGCTCCACACGTGGTTTTCTGGGGAGCCCTGCGACTGTTTACAGTGGCTGCACTGTCTTACCCAGTGCTCTTGCAAATAGACTTGTGGCCCATTCCCCCCAGACCATAGATGTGTCAGGCATGTCCACAACCTGCTACGGCTGCAACTAGAGTGACTGTAACCGTATGGACACGGTGTGCTTGTCCTGTTTTCCCTACACTTCCTCTCTGCCTGGCATGTTATTTTCTTCACAAGATATTCATGCACCCGGGTATTTTTGTCTCTATGAAATAATCACACGGAGGTGGGCATTTGGTGCAATGATTAAGACGCTGCCTGGGGGCCGGCGCTGTGGCGCAGTAGGTTAATCCTCCACCTGTGGCGCTGGCATCCCATATGGGTGCTGGTTCTAGTCTCGGCTGCTCTTCTTCCGATCTAGCTCTCTGCTACGGCCTGGGAAGGCAGTAGAAGATGCCCCAAGTGCTTGGGCCCCTGCACCCATGTGGGAGACCTGGAAAAAGCTCCTGGCTCCTAGCTTCGGATTGGCGCAGCTTGGGCTGCTGAGGCCAGCTGGGGAGTAAACCAGCGGATGGAAGACCTTTCTGTCTCTGCCCCTCTCTCTCTGTAACTCTACCTCTCAAATAAACAAATAAAATCTTAAAAAAAAAAAAAGATGTTTCTTGGGACACCCACATCCCTGTGGAGGGCCTGGGTTCAGTTCTTACCCCTACTTCCAGTTCCAGCTTCCTGCTAATGTGGACCCTGGGAGGCAGCAGGTGGTGGCTCAAGCACTTGGATTCCTGCCACCCACATAGGGGAGACCCAAACAGAGCTCCAGGCTTCAGGCTGGTCCAGCCCCAGCTGTGGCAGGCATTTGTGGGCATGAACAAGCAAGCAACGGGAGATCTCCTCCCCCCCATATATACATATACATATACATATACATATACATATACATATACATACACATACACATATACATACACATATGACTATCTGTTTCTCTGGAGGTTTTCAGTGGCTGAGCTACGTAACAAATGGCTAACCTGGGAGTTGTTTCTGATGCTGTAAGTAACATGCTTGGACATGGGCTGGAGTGGAACTGTTGGCCTCACACTCAGGTCGGAGGCTGTGCTAAGGTGCAGAGGGAGGCCGGGGATACCACGTGCAGTTCTAGTGCTGCCGGCTGATGGGTGGATGTTGCGGTGCCACGACATTTGTGCTCGTTCTTGGGTGTCTGGTGGGTTTTCACTTCAGTGATGAGAGGCAGATGTTATCTTCCTCTCCTCCAACTCCCACTTGCGGAAGAACCCACAGTAGCAACCCCAGCCCTGCTGCAAGCTGGAGCTCCGTGGACCCACTCCTGGCCTTTGCCGCTTGCATTTGTCCAGAAAGATCTTCAAGTTACTTATGCTTTAGTAGCGCGTGTGTGTTCTCTCTCCCCATATAAACTAAAACCTCACTTATATGATACTCTGAGCAGAAATGCTATGCTCACAAAGCAAACAGGTGACTTCTGGTTTTCCCAAATGCAGTGTTTTGCACACACCTCAACATACAACATGGCAGTGCCGGTTCCCTCTCTCTGGAACTCTTCAGGAACGCTTCACTGTGGAGTGTCCTGTGCAGGGTCTGTGGGCTCCACAGTTTGCAAAAACTCAGCTTGGCAGCAGTGAGTGATTCTGAGCATTTTGAAGTGATTAGCTTGCTCCGCTTGGTGCAGCAGAGGCAAAAATTAAACAGTAACCTAAGCATGTCCCCCTTTTAGAGCTATTCTGAGAGATTTCCTGTTCTTGTCATTGCCAAGGTTGTGAGTTGTGCCTAAAAGAGACTCTGACGTGCTGATCTCAAAGGCAGAACCTCCTGCTGACCACAACTTTGTGACCCTGATTGGCCGAGTGACCCCAAGCCCCAAACACAAGCACATGTACACAGGAAAGTGGGATCCCGTTCATTTAGCCATCAGAGCGCCACTGAAACTCCACGGCAAGCTATTAATTACGTTCGTTCACTTTGAGAGGAAAGTTGAATCATCTATGGCACATTATAGATTTTATTTATTTATTTGACAGGCAGAGTTACAGACAGTGAGAGAGACAGAAAGGTCTTCCTTCTGTTGGTTCACTCCCCAAATGGCCACAATGGCTGGGCTGTGCCGATCCGAAGCCAGGGGCCAGATGCCTCTTCCTGGTCTCGCATGCGGGTGCAGGTGTCCAAGCACTTGGGCCATCCTCCACTGCTATCCCGGGCCACAGCAGAGAGCTGGACTGGAAGAGGAGCAACTGGGACTAGAACCGGCGCCCATATGGGATGCCAGCGCCGCAGGTGGAGGATGAACCTAGTGTGCCACGGCCTGGTGTGTCGGCCCCTGTGGCACATTACAACGGAGAAATGACGGAGCTGTTTAAAGGAAATTATGAGCCCTCTGGGAAATTCTACTAAATGCACTTCACCGGCCTGGCACTGTGGTTCAGGGGGTTAAGCAGCCACTCCCAGCACCGGCATCTCATATAAGCACCAGTTCAAGTCCCAGCTGCTCTACTTCCAATCTGGCTCCCTGCTAATGCCTGGCTCCTGGCTTTAGCCTGGCCAAGCCCTGGCCGTTGTGGTCACTTGGGAATTGAACCACCACATGGAAGATCTCTGACTCTATCACTCTGCTTTTCAAATACAGAAGAATCTTTTTTTAGAATGTACCTCATCTAGACCCAAACAACAGGAAGGCTCTTTCTCAAGTCCTTGGGTATTGTGGGATATGAAGGAAGTTCCATCAGTGCCACCTGCACACATAGACTGTATTTCACTTAAATCCCTCCTTCAGAAAAACGAGACACTAGAATAGGATCACTGGCTAAAAATAATTTGATTTTAGATTATGAACGAGCTATAATTAATGTGTGATCATTATGCGGTAAATTAAACTCTTGTCCTATTGTAGTTAAGTTTTTCTTCCTTAACAATCCAGGCAACATAAACCTAGAGGGAACTGTCTTCCTCTTTTGAATGTACTTCTATTCAAGGAGCAGACATGATGTTGGAAGTCTGGTATTTCGGTCTGTCAGCAACAGACTACTAACCAACCAAACCAACCCATAAAACCAGTCAAGCAACCAATCAAATCAACCAGCTAACCAAGACACTAACAGCTAACAAAGACCCTCTTGGTGATTAAAAAAAAAAACCCTGCAAATTCTTTAAAAATATATTTATTTATTCATTCATTTATTTAAAAGGTGGTGTTTACATAGAGGGAGGAAGGTGCAGAGAACGTCCATCCGCTGATTCACTCCCCAAATGGCCACCACAGCCAGGGCTGGGCCATGCTTATGCCAGGAACCAGGAACTTCTTCCCGGTCCTCCACATGGGAAGATGCTTGGGCCGTCTTCCTGCTTTAGGAGGGAGCTGGATCAGAGGCGGAGCAGCTAGGACCGGAACTGGTGCCCACAGGGGATGCCAGCACCACAGGCAGCAGCTTAACCCACTATCCCACAACGCCAGCCCCAAGACCCTGTGCTGACAGCTGCCTGAGCCCTTCAGCAGGCTGTGGGCCCAGAGGCAGGGGTGTAGAACCAAGAATGAAGCCAGCTGCCTGCAGATTCTGGGCCTGCCGGGCCCCCTCTGAGGGCCTGAGATGCCCAGGAAGCCTGGGTTCTGGTGGCAGGTGGAAGCGGCAACTACACTGTTGAGGTAGGAAGATGGTGATGAAGGCAGGGGAGCACCGGCACCCCTTATCTCTCTCCCAACTAAACCCTTCCTGCCAGCCTAAATCCTAAAGCTAAGAAAGACGACTAACAAAGTCAGCAATCAAATCTTTCTACCGCAGAGAAATCAAAGAACAGATGGGGATGGGTAAGAAGGCACTGGGGAGGAACCTCAAAGACAAACCAGGGCACTATCGCTCCCGCCGCTTATTCCCAAGTTGGAGCAAGCGAACCCACACGCAGGAGCTCAAGGGGGTTCGAAAGCAATGCTAAGTTGTGTGGAGGAAGGGGGGGTGGTGCGGGGGCGGCCCTGCGGCCACACCTTCCTTTTAGGTGGGAGCTGTGCCCAGCAGGAGGCGTCCTGGCTGCTGGGAGGGATCTCTGGCAGCCAGCAGCTGGCTGAGGGGCAGGTGAGCCTCCCGGGACCTCCAGGCAGGAGGGCTGGGCGTTGGGACCGCAGGTGTTCTGGGGCAAAGGGAGTCCTGTGATGGTCAGTTTCATGTGACAGTTTGACCGTGGGATGCCCCCATAGCCTGTAAACCTCCTTTCTCTGTGTGGCTGTGAGTCAGTGGGCTGGGCCAGCAGATGGCCCTCACCAAGGTTGTGTGGACACCCAGCACACAAGGAGCTGGACAAAGCCACAGTCTGCCTGGCTGCTTGTGCTGGGCCCTGAGCTCCGTGGTTTCTGCGGCCCTGAGACCAAGATGCGAATCTACACCACTGGCTCGAGCCTCGGGCCTAGGAATGACACCACTGCAGTGGGCAGGCGGGGTCTGACGGTCACCGGGGTCAGCAGATGGTCTCAGCCCTCACAAGCAGGTCAGCCAGGCCTCACAACGCCTTCACCCCAGGGAGCTTCAGAAGGTTCACGGAAAGCGTGTACTGTGACAACGGCTTTGCACGGAGTTCAGATTTCTCTTGCACGAAAATGAACTTTTAATTGCATTCCCACGGACTTTTCGGAGCGCCCTCGTCTGTTGGTTTTCTCTGGAGGCCACCCCGACCCGGGCTGTGGGTCTGCTGCCCCGAGGCAGGCGGTGGGGAGGAGCGGTCAGTCCCATGTTAGGACAGCACCCACGAGCTTCTTATAAAAATCTGAACACGTGTCCCGGCTGCTGCACTTCCCAGCCAGCTCCCTGCTAACAGCTGACGAAGACGGCCCAAGAGCGCCCACGCGGGAAGCCCCGGTGAAGCTCCTGGCTGTGGCCTGGCCCAGCTCTGGTCATTGTGGCCATCTGGGAGCGACCAACGCAGGGTTGGCCAGGAAGTTTGAAGCTGCAAATTCATAACTTACATCATTAGTGTACACACTGAACGTTAGCAGTAAACCAACCAAACAGCGGAGCCCGAACCCCCGGAGGCGCAACTGGAGCCTCCGGAGGTGCCCTGGCGGAGGGAACGCCCTGTCTAGAACAGGACAACCTGATTACGTTCACATCTACGAAACAGGCCAGGACGCGGGAACGGAAAACGTTCGAAATGCAAGAATGGGGGCGCAGGGCTGCAGCCTGGACGCGGGAGAGGAACCGGCCCGGGGGCGCGGGCCACGCCAGGAAGGCCCGAGAAGCCCGCGCCCGCAGGCCGGGGGCGAGTCCACGCCCGAGGAGGCCGGGGCACGGCCTGCAGAGCCTGGAGCCCGCAGAACCACCGCTCCCCGCGTCCAGCGCGCCCGACGCACGGCTCCCGGAAGTCAGCCGTCGACGCGCGCGCTCCGCCCGCGCCGGGGGCGGGGACAATCGGAGCCACGCCCAACGCTCGGGGCGGGGCCCCCAGCGCCACGCCTCCCACGCCCGGCTCTCGCCCCCGGGGACGACACCGAGCACCGACGCGCGGCGCCGAGGGCGTGGCCTCGTAACGCCACGCCCTCGGCGCCGCGCCTTCGCCGCTCGCTGGCGTCATCGGGTGGCGACGCGCAGGGGGTGGGGCAGGAGCGCGGGCGGCTCCTTGGCCCGGCCGGAGTTGAGGGGAGAGTAGGGGAGGACGCGGCGGGTACGAGGGGGCGGCCCAACATGGCAGACCAGATTCCTCTGTACCCGGTGCGCAACGCCGCGGGGGCGGCGGCCCCCAACCGCAAACGCGCGGCCTACTACAGCGCGGCGGGGCCCGGGCCGGGGGCCGACCGGCGCGGCAGGTAACGGCGGCGCCCCGGGAGGGAGGCGCGGAGAGGCTGGGCAGTGAACGGGGCGGCGGCAGTGGAGTGGTTCACGGGGAGCGCTCTCACACCTGGAGCATCGCCTCTCGGCGTTGGCAGGAAAGCTGCGCTCTGCCCCCGCGTAACTGGAAGACCCGACGGGGAGGGCAACGGCACATCCACCCGGCGTGCGGGAGGGAAGCGGGCTCGTGCTCCACAGCCGCCTGGCCTAGCTGCCCGGAGCCCCGACGGCTCACCGCCGGCCAGTGGGTGCTGTGGGGTCCCTCACGGCGGGGCCAGTGGGTGCTGTGGGGTCCCTCACCTCTGGGGCCAGTGGGTGCTGTGCGGGGGGGTCCCTCACCTGTGCTTGGTGGGTGCTGTGGGGTCCCTCACCTGTGCGTGGAGGGTGCTGTGGGGTCCCTCACCTGTGCGTGTGGGTGCTGTGGGGTCCCTCACCTGTGCGTGGTGGGTGCTGTGGGGTCCCTCACCTGTGCGTGGAGGGTGCTGTGGGGTCCCTCACCTGTGCGTGGAGGGTGCTGTGGGGTCCCTCACCTGTGCGTGGAGGGTGCTGTGGGGTCCCTCACCTGTGCGTGGTGGGTGCTGTGGGGTCCCTCACCTGTGCGTGGTGGGTGCTGTGGGGGTCCTCACCTGTGCGTGGTGGGTGCTGTGGGGGTCCTCACCTGTGCGTGGTGGGTGCTGTGGGGGTCCCTCACCTGTGCGTGGTGGGTGCTGTGGGGGTCCCTCACCTATGTGTGGTGGGTGCTGTGTGTCCCTCACCTGTGTGAGGTGGGTGCTTTGGGGTCCTCACCTGTGTGTGGTGGGTGCTGTGGGGGGGTCCCTCACCTATGTGTGGAGGGTGCTGTGGGGTCCCTCACCTATGTGTGGTGGGTGCTGTGTGTCCCTCACCTGTGTGAGGTGGGTGCTGTGGGGTCCCTCACCTGTGTGTGGTGGGTGCTGTGGGGTCCCTCACCTGTGCGTGGTGGGTGCTGTGGGGTCCCTCACCTGTGCGTGGTGGGTGCTGTGGGGGTCCTCACCTGTGCGTGGTGGGTGCTGTGGGGGTCCTCACCTGTGCGTGGTGGGTGCTGTGGGGGTCCCTCACCTGTGCGTGGTGGGTGCTGTGGGGGTCCCTCACCTATGTGTGGTGGGTGCTGTGTGTCCCTCACCTGTGTGAGGTGGGTGCTTTGGGGTCCTCACCTGTGTGTGGTGGGTGCTGTGGGGGGGGGTCCCTCACCTATGTGTGGAGGGTGCTGTGTGTCCCTCACCTATGTGTGGTGGGTGCTGTGTGTCCCTCACCTGTGTGAGGTGGGTGCTTTGGGGTCCTCACCTGTGTGTGGTGGGTGCTGTGGGGGGGTCCCTCACCTGTGTGAGGTGGGTGCTGTGGGGTCCCTCACCTGTGCGTGGTGGGTGCTGTGGGGTCCCTCACCTGTGTGTGGTGGGTGCTGTGTGTCCCTCACCTGTGTGTGGTGGGTGCTGTGGGGTCCTCACCTGTGCGTGGAGGGTGCTGTGGGGTCCCTCACCTGTGCGTGGAGGGTGCTGTGGGGTCCTCACCTGTGCGTGGTGGGTGCTGTGGGGTCCCTCACCTGTGTGTGGTGGGTGCTGTGGGGTCCTCACCTGTGCGTGGAGGGTGCTGTGGGGTCCCTCACCTGTGCGTGGTGGGTGCTGTGGGGTCCTCATCTGTGCATGGTGGGTGCTGTGGGGTCCCTCACCTGTGTGTGGTGGGTGCTGTGGGGTCCCTCACCTGTGTGTGGTGGGTGCTGTGGGGTCCTCACCTGTGCGTGGTGGGTGCTGTGGGGTCCCTCATGTGCGTGGTGGGTGCTGTGGGGGTCACCTGTGGTGGTTCCCAGGGCTCCCCGTAGGAGCAGCTGCACTGGTAGTTCTCTCAGTGGCTACCTGCAGGGGGTGGTTATTTGGAAACGAGGAACCCATTCCAACGCAGGTTTCCATCGCAGTCTGAATTCACCTGTTTTTGCTTTATGTACTTGAAGCTCATGTGTGCACACGTTTAGGGCGCTTTGGCTTCTGGGGGTTGTTCCTTGCGTTGCGGTGTAATATCCTCTCTGTCTCTGACACTCTTCTCTGAAATGTTTATTGGATGTTATTGGATGTTAGTGTAGCCTCTCACGCTTCTTTGGATCAGCGTTTGTGTGATGTGAGCTTTGAGCTCGCCCATGTTGAAATCCAAGTGAAGAAGTTTGCTGGTTTGTGTTTGTATGCACTGCCAGCATCTTCTGATGGTTGCGTCTGGGCCATGTGTATTTATGGGGGTTACTGAAGTGTTAGAACTTCTTGTGCGTTTGTTTCTCCTGATACTCCTGTGCTCCTCTTTGCGTTACTTGGTTGCCTTCTTGGTTTCCGTGCGGGGTGTGTGTGTGTGTGTGTGGTGTTTTCAGGGGTTTGCTCTGTATCACAGCAGGCCACTGTGAGGTATTGGTTCTCGGGTGTGTCACAGCACACCTAACTCCCCCAGGTGCCTTCTGCCCAGGCCCTTTTCCCTGTGTCCAGTGTGTCCACTTTCAGGTTCCCTGATTCTGCACGTGCATCCATCCAGTGGGCTTTTATTTCTCAGTGTTTTCTCTCTCTCTCTCTCTTTTTTTTTTTTTTAGTTTTATATAATTTGTTTCAAGATAATTTATAATTGATGGCTGAAGCATTTTTTTTTTTGTCAGCTGCTTTAAAATGGGTGTCATTAATCCCGGTGTCTGAGTTATTACAGTGTTGGTGACTGTTCTGGTTGTTTCTGATTGTGTTCTTGGCATTTCACATATTTTGTTGGGGGACCCTGGATTGACTTATGTCCGACTTTAGCTGGTGACCACCTGTTGATGCTTAGCCAGTAGACCCTGGCCTGTAGTTGCGGGCGTGTTCCAGTGACAGTGCACTGTTATCTCAGGTGCTCAGTCTGTGTCCTCGTTCTGCAGGAGTGAGATGGCGGGCTTTCCCAGCTTGGTGTCTCTTGGCAAGAGATGGAAGCAGGCCCTGGGGATGAGGAGGCTTCCTCGGTTGGGCACTGGCTGTGGCTGTGTTCCCTGTGCCGTGTGCCTTTGGCTCCTGGTGTCTGGGTAGGAGAGGAGTCTCAGAGTGTGGATGAAGTGAGGTCTCTCGCATGTCTCCTGGCTGGAGAGATGAGCTCGGGTTTGCGGGTACACAGGCCTGCTGGGCTGGCTGTGTTGTGGCAGGATTCACCTTACCAGTGCTGCCTGTGTGCAGCCCTTCCCATCCCTGGGGGGAGAGGGTCGTCTCCTGCCGGGGAAGGCAGTTGCTCCTGGAGGCTTCTCTGCTTCTCTTGCAAGTAGTGCTGCTTCTGTCCCATCTGGGGGCGGGGATGGGACTTCCATTGCTAGGGCGGGGATTAGGGACCTTTGGGCCCAGGTGGCTGCCTGCTGTGAGCTGTGCTGGGCCCCAAGCTGACCCGCCTTCCTGCTGCTGTTGCCTTCTTACCCCCAGTGAGTACTTCTTTGTTTAGCTCTTGCTGTGTTTCCAGAGTTCTTAGTTGGACTTACTGGGGAGGAGCAGGGAGTAATGGGTCTCTGCCATCTTTTCTGTAAAAAAATATGACCAGAAGTTGTGCTTCTATGTTATTCTTTGAAATTGAGTTTTATTTTTGTCAGGGTAGCACACGTACATACATAGCTACAAAGCTAAAAGGTGGTGACAGGCTCCTGGTGAGACGCTGTGACTGTCCCCCGCGCTCATTCTCCGCCCCAGCCTTTCAGGCCAGACGCCGTCATGGGACCTCCCAGTTCATCCTGGCGCTCAGCCTCCACGTTTCAGGGACTGCGTTGCTGGTTCACTGACGTCCCGAGCGCTGTGCGTGGGAAGCCTTCCTGGCTGCTCGCCTCCTGTCGAGGCTGTGTTCCTGCTGAACGTTGCATTCCGAGAACATGTGGCAGTGAGGATCAGATTTTGTGCCTGGTCCTTGGCCCCTGGAGGTGGGTTGGGAAGTATGCTCTCCTCTCCTGCTTTTCTGGAAGACAGCTGTATGGATGTATGGAGTTGGTGTGAATGTCCTATCCATGTTGACAGAGTTTCCCAGTATAACCACCTGGGTCTCCAGATTCCTTTTTTGAGTGTTTGAAATTCGCAAAATCAGATTCTTAATCGTCACTGGGCTTTTCAGGTACTTTCTGCTGGGTGTGTTGTGGTAGTTTGTGTTCTTTGAGGAATTGATCTATTCTTAGTATTCCTTTCGTATCCCTTTGAAGTTACTTCATTCAGAAGTTGATGATTTGTGTCCTCTGTTGATCAATCTTGGTAAATGTGTCATCTTTTCAAAGAGTCATCTTTTATTTGCTTATATTTTGTGATTTTTTTTAAAGATTTATTTATTTGAAAGTCAGAGTTACACAGAGAGAGGAGAGGCAGAGAGAGAGAGAGGTCTTCCATCTGATGGTTCACTCCCCAGGTGGCCGCAACAGCCGGAGCTGCGTCAATCCAAAAGCCGGGAGCCAGGAGCCTCTTCCCAGTCTCCCACGTGGGTGCAGGGGCCCAAGGACCTGGGCCATCCTCTGCTGCTATCCCGGGCCATAACAGAGAGCTGGAGCAGAAGTGGAGCAGCCAGGACTAGAACCAGCGCCCATATGGGATGCTGGCACTTCAGGCCAGGGCGTTAACCCTTGTGCCACAGCGCCGGCCCCTGTTTGTGATTTATTAATTTCTGTTATTTATTTTTTTCCTGCCTTTTGCTTACTTTAAGTTTGCCCTTTTTCTCAGTGGGAGCTTACATTATTGATTGGAGACTTATTTTCTAATGTGTTTAGCGCTGTAAATTTCTTTCTCAACATTAATTTAACTGTGTTCTACAAATTTTACTTTTTCCTTTACGTTTCTTTTTTCATTTGAAAGGTAAGGAGACAGAGTTCCCATCCACTGGTTCATCCCCTAGTTGCCCACAATGGCCAGGTCTTGGCCAAGGACAAGGCCAGGAGTCTGCACACAATCCAGGTCTCCTATATGGTGTCAGGAACATAATTACCTGAGCCGTTCCCACTACCTCCTAGGGTCTGCCATTAGCAAGAAACTGCAGTCAGGAGCTGCTAGGCTAAAGACCTTCAGCTTTTGACATTTTGTTTTCCTTATTGATCTGTGGATTATTTAGAGTGTTGTTTAGTTTTTAAGTGAAAAATTACCACTATCTTTCTGTCACTGAGTTCTAAGCTGAAGCAGTTGTGATCAGGGAACACACTGTGTGCTTTCAGTTATTTTCTGTTTGGTGGTGGTTTACGTGTGGCAAGGACATGGTGTATGCTGGTGTATGCTGGTCAGCATTCCTTGGCTCTTGAAAACAGAGTGGCTTCTGCTGTTGGGGGGGTGTTCTGAAATGGTGCTTAGATCCCGTTGGCTGATGGTCTTGTTGAATTCCCCTGTCCGTACTGGTTTCCTGTCTGGTTGTCCTGTCAGTTGAGTGGGTTGTTTAAAGCCTTCAGCTCTAATTGTGATTTGTTGATGCCCTCTTGTCGTTGAATCTGTTCTTTGTGGATTGTGCAGGTCTGTTTGGAATTCCTGTGTGTTCCTGACAGATTGCTGCTTTCATCCTTCTGTGGTCCCCTGGCTGTCTCTGCTGGCATTTTAACTCTGCAGTCTGTTTTGTTGGAGCATGCGGCCACTACTGCTTCCCTTTGGTTACTCTCTGAGCACTGACTTCCCGTTCTTCTGCTTTCAGTTCACTTACATGTGAAGTGATTTCTTGTAGTTGCCATGTGGTTGCTCCAGTGTCTGCCTCTTGCCTGCGGTATTTAAAATACTTCGTTCATTGTGCTATTTTTAATTTTAATTTTTAAGATTTATTTATTTGAAAGGCAGTGTTAGAGGTCTTCTGTCCGCTGGTTCACACCCCTAAGGGTCATAATGGCTCATGCTGAATCAGGCTGAAGCTGGAAGCCTGGAATTCCCTCTGATCTCGCAGTGGGTGGCCGGGTTGGTTGGCCCTTGTCTGCTGCTTTCTCAGGTGCATTCTCAGAGAGCTGGATTGGAAGAGGAGTAGCGGCACTCAGACCACTGCTCAGAGAGTGCCAGCGTTGCAGGCAGCAGCTTAAGCCGCTGCGCCACAGTGCCGGCCCCTCTATAGCGCTTGATGTATCGGGCCTCATGTCTGTCCTTTTATTGCTGTGTTGTGGGTTTTGCTTGCTTGGTTCTGTTTCTTTTTCCTGTCCCTTTATGAGTTACTTGAACATTTTTTTTAATTCTATTTTTGATTCATTTGTATGCTAATTGTTGTATTTCTTTGTTTAGGTACCATTGTGTAATAGCTCTGGGAATTACTGTATGTATATGTATAATATATATAATATATGCATATATGTGTGATATATATACATATATGTAGTTACATATATACATAAAATATACATATATATAAAATTCATCACAGTATACTGTTGATATTTTCACAGTTTGAGTAAAGCGTAATATCTTCACTTCTTTACATCCCTTCATCCCCTTTGTTGGTAATATAATTCTCTTGTAAAATTATATAAACTGGGCATGCGTAGAGGCCTCTAACTGTCTCTCTTATGTGCAATTAGAGCCACCAGATTTTCGCTTTGTCCCTCACACGAAGGCTGTCGTATGGACTCACATTTTGTCCTGTTTTCTCGTTTCCTGCTGTCCACCGCCTGATTTCTCTTCTGTTGGGTGACTCAGAAGAAGCACACGGTCTTGGTTTCCCTTCATTCGAGGCTGCCTCTGGGCCCCTTCATGAAGGGGAACGTCACCAGACACAGCAGCCCCTCTCCCTGTGGGTTGCTCTCCTCAGCGTCTGTCCCCTGCATTAGGAAATGTTACGTGGGGAGTTTCAGACACAGTTCACTTGTTATGGGGAATTGCACAGGTCAGCAGTTCCTAAGTGTTAGATGGGTAGTGTGGTGACAGTCACGCTGTCTGGGACCCTGGCTGCTGTGTTCGTCACCCTGTTCTGGTATTGACTGTCGCGGTCTCACAGTGTTCAAGGTGGTGTTCAGGTAGCTTGCGTCTTAATCGTGGTCCCAAAGCTCAAGAGTAAGGATGCTGGCAGTTTCATTACAATGTATTGTTAGAGTTCTCTTTTATTGTTAGTTGTTGCTGATCTCTTACTGTGCCTAATTTATGAATTAAACCTTGTCTACGTATAAGAAAGATGGTGGCCGGCGCCGCGGCTCACTAGGCTAATCCTCCGCCTAGCGGCGCCAGCACACCGGGTTCTAGTCCCGGTCGGGGCACCGGATTCTGTCCCGGTTGCCCCTCTTCCAGGCCAGCCCTCTGCTGTGGCCAGGGAGTGCAGTGGAGGATGGCCCAAGTGCTTGGGCCCTGCACCCCATGGGAGACCAGGAAAAGCACCTGGCTCCTGGCTCCTGCCATCGGATCAGCGCGGTGCGCCGGCTGCAGCGCGCCGGCCACGGCGGCCATTGGAGGGTGAACCAACGGCAAAGGAAGACCTTTCTCTCTGTCTCTCTCTCACTGTCCACTCTGCCTGTCAAAAAAAAAAAAAAAAAAAGTAAAAAGAAAGATGGTGTACATAGGGTTTGGTTTATCTGTGGTTTCAGGTATTCGTTGGGGGCTCTTGGAGTGTGTCCTGCATGAATTAAGGGACTGCTGTCTAGGATTTGGGGATGAAAGTTCTTTCCGCACTTGAAAAAATGTAATGGCCCTTATTTTCTGGCTTCCGTGGTTTCTCTGGGAAGTCCACTCCCACTGAGCTGTTCTCTTCCTGAGATGAGCTGTGGCTTCTCTCAGCGCTTTCAGGCTTCTTGTCTGTGACCTTCAGTCGTTTGATTATGGATCATGATGTGGATTTCTTTAGACTTATTTTGTTTGTGGCTTACACAGCTTCTTGAATCTCTAAGTTGGTCTTGTCACATTTGAGATGTTTTCAGCCATTGTTTGAATACTTACTGAGCTTCACCCTCTCTTGTCTCTCCTGTCACCCTGATACACCCTGTGAAGTCTTTCCTGTAGTCCTATGGGGTCCTTAGTTTCTGCTTAGTTGTTTCAGATTCATTTCCTCTCAGATTAGGCAATTTCTGCTGCTCTGTCTTCAGGTCACTGATTTTTCCCCCCTTTTGTTCTGTTGTTGGGCCCATCCTTTATATATGCTTATTCTTTTAAAAATTTATTTATTTGAAAGGCAGAGAGACAGAGCAAACGAGAAACAGAAAGGTCTTCATCCATTGGTTCACTCCCTTGATGGCTACAACAGCCAGATCTGAGTCAGGCTTAAGCCAGGACCCTGGGACTCAATTTTAGTCTCCCAAGTGGGTGGCAGGGGTTCAAGTACTTGGGCCATCTTTCACTGCTTTCCCAGGTACACTAGCAGGGAGCTGGATTGAAAGTGGATCAGATGACACTTGCACCAGTGCTCATATGGGATGCTGGTGGCACAGGCAGCAGCCTGACTCACTGTGCCTTAATGCTGACTCCTATTATGTATTTTAATTTCGAAATCTCCAGCTGATTCTTCATATTAGCTGTGCCTTTACTGAGACTCTGCTTCAGTTGTTACAGTTGTGTTCTTAGATCTTTGTCAGATAATTTAGGGTTCTGAGTACTTTTGAATTTGGCATCTGTTGCTTCTCTTTTCTTATTGGTTGAAATGTTTCTGGGTTTTGCTCTACTGAATCTTTTGTGTTCTCTATGTTTTGAGTATTATGAGGCTCTAACATTATTTAAATCTTGTGTTTTATTAGCCCTCCTCTGATACCATGCTGGGGGACGCTGCCTTGTGACTTGCCAGAGCTGAATGAAGGGCCAGGTGCTCTTCAGAGCCCCTTGGGCGCTGGGGGCGGAGGTGGAGTTGGGGCCACGCTGGTCTCTGCTGCCCTCTGGCTGGGAGGGCAGGCGTGCGTGGCAGTCACACTCCTTAGACTGCACTGGCCTCATGTGGGGGTTGTTACCTCGGGAGGGAGTTTCTGCTGCTTGCTTGGGCTCCTGTGACACTGGTAGGAATGGGCCTTAGTTCCTTGGATTTGGGTGGGGGCAGGGAACATCTGGCCCTTGAGTCGTATGAGACCCATAAAATCATTTGGTCTGGCCAAGGCAACCACAGGTGGGGCTCAAAATTTAACAGCAGGCTAATTTTTATGTCAGTAATTTTGTATAGCCTGTGAATGCTGTTAGAAATATCTAGACGGTCCTTGGCGAAAAGAGGTTCCCCATCCGTGGTTCAGGGTGTTAGTAACTTTTTACCAGAGGCCATTGCTTTAGACAGAGCGCCTGCACACGGCCCAGCAGACCAGGTGTGAGTCACACAGTAGAGTCACTAATGCTTGGTGCCGTGCCATCGAGCTGAATGGGAAGACCCGTTCCCCAGGTCAGCCTGCGCCGGCGCGGCACGGGGCAAGTTGAGAAATGGAGTTGGTCTGCTCCTCTGGCTCTGCTCCTGCAGCTTGGTGCCTGTGAGGCCCCTCAGGGCAGCCTTCTCAACCCTCCTCACCGGAGTCACTGACAGTGCTGTTTTGTTTGTTTTGTGTGGAATAGGAGTGAGGCTGTAGCATCCTTGTGCCTGTGTTGGCTGGAGGTCCTGCTCCCTCAGGCTCCTCTGGGCCCTGATGAGGAGGGCTGTCCCTCCCTCAGAGCCGGGGTGAGGGAGCCCAAGGGGCGCGTAAGTTTTCTGTCCTGGTGGGGTGTCCCCTGTCTGCTGCACCCATACTTTCTCCTGCTCATGGATTCTGTAGTGCAGTGTGGGCTGCTCGAGGCAGGAGGAGGCACTAGGGCTCGCCGCTGCCTCGCTCCCTAGCACTTCTCCAAGCCCCAGCATCTAGATTTTAAAGATTTGTGGTAGAATACACCTAACATGGGATTTACCATTTTAACTACTTGTGAGTGTACTTTTGTCTTAATATATGACACACACTCCTTTTTGTACTTTGAAATTCTAAAGTGAATAAAGTTTTACATACAAATTATGATTTTTCTAATATTTCTGTTTTGGGAAGTGCATGCTATATGATATAACTGATGCAGCCTACCGGTGCACAGTGGCAGTTGAAGCTGAATGACTGTAATTAGAGAAGTAGCTTTCCTCAGGGCTGGGCTTTGTCTGGTGAGCTTCAGAAGCAGCTTTCCTTGGTCATGTGAAGTGACATTTTGTTCTTGTGTACGAGGAATTGTAGTGATGTATTTTTTAAAGAAACATTTATTTATTTATTTATTTGAAAGAGGGGTGTGTGTGTGTGTATGGGGGGAAAGGGAGAGCAAGAGAGATCTTCTGTCCAGCTGAGAGAGGGAGAGGGAGAGAAAGAGAATGAACATCTTCCATCTAGCTGCTTCACTCCCCAGATAGCCACAATGACCAAGGTTGGCCCAGGCTGAAACCAGGAGCTTTTTCCAGGTCTCCCACGTGTGTGCAGGGGCCCAAGGACCTGGGCCATCTTCCACTGATCTCCCAGGTGTATTAGTGGGGAGCTAGATCAGAAGTGGAGCTACCAGGACTCGAACCGGCACTTTAGTGGGATTCCAGCATGGCAGGTGGTGGCTTTACCTGCAGTGCTAGCCCCTGCAGTGATGTATTTGGAAGGTTCTTAGGTTTTCCTTGAAGTGAAAATATTTTTATTTCTTTATAATTGTACCAGTTTAGGATACAAAATACTTGAAGATAGTTTTGGTAAATTATTACTAGTTGCATAAAAGTTTTCATCACTGAGTTTGTATTGTGTGGAAGTTTACAAGAGAAAAATTAGATGTGGCTTGAGTATGGCCAGGGAGGAGTGTTGTGTTGTCATTTGTCCGAAGGTGAGTGAGTTGTGCATACACACAGCTCACAGCTCCCTGGCAGTTCACGCTCAGTGGGACTGGTTTCCCAAAGTCGCGTGACATTGATTGCTATTTCACATGTGGATAGCTGTATAAAAGTATCTGTTAGTGTGGCATGCTTCATTTCTGCGTTTAACATTACCTTTGCAGATGAATGAAGGATGAGAGCCATTGGCCATCTCACTGTGTTTATCCATGTCCCTGCCTTTTCTTTCCTTTTTCCGGCAGTGTGGCTGTTGGCCCTGCCTGGAGCCATTTTCAGTGTTATCATTAGTTAAACTATAGTGTTTAAAAAGCCACTCATGCTGAGAGCAGATGGCTATTGTCTCATTATCTGTAAAATATTAGTGTTTCTTAGTAGAAGCAACACAAATTTTTTAAATGCTAGTTTGTTCGCTCTGAGAGTCTATACACAGTTTTCTCTGATTCTTAAACATTTACAATTATAGTGACGACCTAACAATACTTTATTAGTTGTAAAAATGCAGCTTTCTCTTTGCTGTGATGGTTCACAATTGATTAAATTTTTATTTTTTAATTTATTTTAATTTTTTTTTATTTGAGAGGGAGAGATGGAGAGTTAGCTCCCAGGCGTTAACCAGCTCTTCAGGTTAACTCCCCAGATGGCTGCATCAGCTAGGGCTGGGTGAGGCTGAAATTGGAGCCAAGAACTCAACTCTTAAGTCTCCCACATGGGTGGCAGGGACCCATCTGACTGAGTCCACTTCCCAAGGTGTGCATTAACCAGAAGCTGAAATTAGGAGCATAGCTAGGACTTGAACCCAGGCACTTTCTATAAATGTGGCTTCTCAAACATTTGGCCTGAAAAGCTTTTTATTTTTTAAAGGTTTAAATTTTTTTTTAAAGATAAAGAGATATCGTTCATCCCACACACTGGATCATATGGCAGCAACGGCTGGAGATGGGCCGATCTGAAGCCAGGAGCCAGGGGCTTCTTCCGGTTCTCCCACGTGGATGCAGGGGTCCAAGTTCTTGGGCCATCTTCTGCTGCTTTCCCAGGTGCATTAGCAAGGAGCTGGATTGGAAGTGGAGCAGCTGGGACTCAAACTGGTACCCTTACAGGATGCTGGTGCCACGGGCAGCTGCTTAACCTGCTATTCCACAGTGCTGGCCCCCTAGAAATGGTTTTTTTTTTTTTTTTTTTTTTTTGACAGGCAGAGTGGACAGTGAGAGAGAGAGACAGAGAGAAAGGTCTTCCTTTGCCGTTGGTTCACCCTCCAATGGCCGCCGCTGCAGCCGGCGCACCGCGCTGATCCGATGGCAGGAGCCAGGAGCCAGGTGCTTTTTCCTGGTCTCCCATGGGGTGCAGGGCCCAAGCACCTGGGCCATCCTCCACTGCACTCCCTGGCCATAGCAGAGAGCTGGCCTGGAAGAGGGGCAACCGGGACAGAATCCGGCGCCCCAACCGGGACTAGAACCCGGTGTGCCGGTGCCGCAAGGTGGAGGATTAGCCTATTGAGCCACGGCGCCGGCTTGGTTTTTGAAAAGCTTTATTTATGGGACCAGAGCTGTGGCAAAGTGGGTAAATCCACCACCCGCAGTGCCGGAATTCCATATGGTCGCTGGTTTGAGTCTCAGCTGCTCCACTTCCGATCCAGCTCTCTGCTATGGCTTGGGAAAGCAGTAGAAGATGGTTCAAGTGCTTGTGCCCCTGCACCCATGTGGGAGACCCAGAAGAAGCTCCTGGCTCTTGGCTTTGGATCCGCCTAGCTCCGGCCATTGCAACCATTTGGGGAATGAACCAGTGGATGGAAGACTTCTCTCTGCTTCTGCCTCTCTGTAATGCTGCCTTTCAAATAAATAAATAAATCTTAAAAATAAAAGCACTAAAGAACTAATACATATTAATTATATGCCTGTTGAAGGAGTAAATGATGCTTGAAGCCTTTTTAAAACAATAAGCTTTATTTATGGCGTTGGCACTGTGGCATAGCTGCCACCTGTGATGCTGGCATCCCATGTACGTCTTGGCTGTTCCACTTGCGATCCAGCGCCCTGCTAATGTGCCTAGGGAAGCAGCAGAGGATGGCCCAAATGCTTGGGTCCCTGAGCCCTATGTAGGAGACCTGGATGAAGCTACTGGCTCCTGGCCAGATGGAATATCTCTTATTCTGTCTCCTCTCCTCTTTGTGACTCTGCATTTCAAATAAAATGAATCTTTAAAAAGAAAAAGTCTTATTTATTTATTTGAAAGGCGGAGTGACAGAGAATCGGTGGAGAGGGGCGGCAGGGGGAGAGAGAGCTCTGTTGACTGGTTGACTCCTCAAATGGCCACAACAGCCAGGGCTGGGGCAGGCTGAAGGCGGGAGCCAGGAACTCCGTCTGGGTCTCCCAAATGGATAATAGGAATCCAAGCACTTGGGCCATCATCTTCTGTCCTTCCAGAACATAAGCAGGGAGCTGGATGAGAAGTGGAGCATCCAGGACTCGTAACCAGCACTCGGATACAGGATGCCAGTGTCACAGGTGGCGCTCACAACCTGCTGCACCACAGTGCAGGTCACAACGTTATGATCCTTCGAGATTCATCTGAATGCTCAGGCCCACAATTTCTTGAAATCAGACATTTTCTGAGGGATCTATAAGCATTTCCTTTAAAAGGAATCTGTAGCCATTTGAGTGTAAGAAATTCTGTACACTTGCAAGAATGGAAATGTTTTACTTCAGATTTCTGCAGCTAACAGTATGAGCATGAAGAGAGTTGTTAATAAGGAATCTCAATTTTAGGCAACTTGAGAGTGTGTCCTGAGCTAACTAGTGGAGCAGCTTCAGATTCCTGGATTTGTGCTAACGTGGTGTTGACTGTTGTACCCTGAACTCTGATTTAAAAATTTCTCAGTTTATATGTGGCATTGGTGTGACTTCTTGTTTCATCAATTGATGTATTTTATAGAACATTTTAGAAACATCTAGCTCCAACCTTACAGTATGCATAGTTCACATAGAGGAAATCACTTCTCAGCCCAAGGACGGACTCCTCCTTGTGCCTTTTGCTTGTTTTTGCAACTCTGGGCAAGGCATGTTATGCAGGCAACATTTCTGTAATTTAGTTGCTTTGTTTTTCTTTACTGTTTTATTGTTTGTTTTGTCCTGCTGGCACATTACCTGAGAGTTGGTAATTTAAAAGGAACAGACTAACTTTGTGGATGTTGGAATTCCAAGATACAGGTGCTAGTGTCTGGGAGGCCTTGTTTGCAAGTGCTCACATGGCAGAAGGCAGAAGGGCAAGGTGTGTTTGATGAGGGGTGTGCAGGTTTGTTTATAGCACTTCTTCCTGTTGCTTTATTTTTTATTTTATTAATATGCAGGCAAAGGGGAAATGTTTTTATTTTCTTAAGGTTTGAGTATTAGGCATATTTTAAACTTATTTCTCTCTTTAAAATCAGTGGCTGCTCAGAAATGTCTCTCATCAGAATGGAAACAATGTAGCTGTTGGATACTTAAGACAAAGTGTGAATTTAAGCTAGCTGCTGTATTGACCTCCTCTTCCTTAGATACAAGTGAATCACAGGGCTGCTGGAACTTGAGTGTGCTGTGGGAAGTTGCTGGTGTTCGGAGTCTCTGGCAGCAGGCAGGTAGCTGGCTGTCCCTGCTCCTCTCAAGATGGCACTCCTGGCTTTGGTATCATCTGTTCTGTCGTCTTTGTTCACATTGTTTTTACTCGGTTCAGAAATATGTTTCCAGAATTATACTTAATTGCTGGAAACGTTGATTTTTCTTGAGTGACAAACCAATTAAGTGTATGTGACACCAGGCAACAAAGACACTTAGGATTCTGTGCTTATCCTGTCTCTGAAAAATCCATTATTCATCATCTTATTGTTTTTAAATACTGAGGTAAAATTTTCAATACAATAGGAAAATTGCTTTGGGAATGGAATAAATTGCTTGCCAGTTGAAAGGCTGCGTTTCTGAAGTGGAGGTGACTAAACATGATGCTGCTGCTCTCATTATCTTCCAGAGCTCATTGTGTGCTCGTCCAGCCTGGAGCTTGATGAGAATGTGACTTCTGCTAAAGTGTGACACTGTCGCCAGCCTAATGAGAAGGACTACGAATCTCATCTTGTTTATTATATTAGAATATATTTTGAATTTTAATTGTGTCTTCTGTAAATATTCATTTTCTCACTGGCTATTTTAAAAGTGATTTTATACAGAGATATAAGGAAAAATAACTTTTTAAGGGAAAATATTATTTGTTTTTAGGCATGTTACTTCATAGATCATGCAATTTTTATTTCTTCATTGTAAATTATCTTTGCTCATTTGTGAAAGAAATGAACCAAAAGCGCTTGTTTATTGATGTGCTTTCCTGTCCTGCTGTGTGTGTTTCTCTTCACTCTTTCTGGACGGTGCCCAGCATGCAGGCATCAGAGGGCAGGCTCTGTCTGTCTCAGCATCCCTTCCACGGCGTCCTTCCCCGTGGTCTCCAAGTGGAGGCTTCCTCAGCAGCTCTTTCTTGTTCTGGCTTTGGTCCTAGTGACAGGTATGTCCCCTGAACGATACCGAGCTTGTTCCATCGCTTGCAGCCAGTGGGAGGAGGGGCGGGGACTCGCATGGTGACAGCACTCCTGGAGTTGCCTGGTGGGTCAGAGTCAGGGGGAACGGAAGCGATCGTGATTCCTCCAGGTGCACACCAGGGAGCGGAATATAAACAGCCTTTACTCCGTGTTTTCCATTTTTTTATTCAAAAGATTGTGGTAAAGTATACGTAACAGCACTTAGCACGTGTCAGTGTGAAGTTCAACAGCATTAAATGAGTTTACACTGAACCGACAAACACTGCCGTCCATCTGCAGACTCCCCACTATCCGCCCCATCCAGCGCCTGGTACCTCCTCTGCTCTCCGTGGGTTTGGCGTTTTGGGCACCTCACACAGGTGGATCCATCCAGCAGTTATCTGTGTCTTTCTATGTTGTGTCTAATTTCACTCAGCATGATGTTTTAAAGGGTTATGTTGCAGGATGTAGACTGTCCGATTTTCATTTTTAAGGCAAAATAATATTCCTTTGTATGTTTATCCAGTTATGTATGGTTTTTTAAAAAATGTGTATTTGAGAGGCAGAGCAGTTCTCCCGGCAGGTACTCTTTTTTAACTTAATCCATCCAAGTTTGATATGTGCTATTTTTATTTTAATTCACTTAGAAATAGTTTCAGGTTTCCCTGAGACTTCCTCTTTGGTGCTCAGATTATTTAAAAGTGAGATTTCTTTACCCAAAGTATTTGTGGATTTTCAAGAAATCCTTTTGTTACTGCTCCTTTTTTTTTTTTTTTTTTTTTTTTTTAATCCACACTTCCTGTGGTTGTAGTTCTTGTATATTTGTTAGGGTAGCACTGTGGTCCATGATGTGGTCTGTGGGGTGTACTTGAAGAGTATTTTCTGGTGTTGTTGAATAGAATGTTCTGTGGATCTCAAGAAGTTTAAGTTAGCTGACAGTGTTGGTTTATATCTTTCAGTTTTTGTCTTTTTTCTATCGGTTATTCAGGGGAGAGTTTTGAAGTATTCAAGCACTATTGTGGATTTGTGTATTTTTCCTTCCATTTGTGTCAGTTTTAGAAGCTCTGGTAGTAGGTACAGACACACTGAGGGCTTTGAGATCTTACTCATACTTTATTATTATTATTTAGTGTCTTTTATCCTAAGAAATTATTTTTTAATGTTGCCTTTGTCTTAAACTACTTAGTTTTCTTTTTATTAAGTTTGCATTCTTTTTCTATGCTTTTACTTTTAATCTTTAGTATTATGTGCCATGATAGTTAGAGAGTGATTTTTATATTCCAGTGGAGACATTTTTGATAGTAAAACAAGCTGCTGTCATCAGGTGGGTAGAGGCTACAGATGCTGAGGAGAATTTTCCATGCATAGTGCGAATCCCCCGCCCCCCAAAATAAAGGAATTATATGGCAAAATATTGGTGGTGCCTTGCCACCTGTTTCTTGGGAAGCAGGATTGATGGTGACTGCGTTTGTTGGAAACAGTGAAGATGGTGATGCCTGTTTCTTAGAAGCAGTGTAGATGATGACACCTGTTCCTTGGAAGCAGTGTGGATGGTGATGCCTGTTCCTTGGAAGCTGTGTGGATGGTGATGCCTGTTCCTTGGAAGCTGTGTGGATGGTGATGCCTGTTCCTTGGAAGCAGTGTTGTTGGTGGGCTGCCTGTTCCTTGGAAGCTGTGTGGATGGTGATGCCTGTTCCTTGGAAGCTGTGTGGATGGTGATGCCTGTTCCTTTGGAAGCAGTGTTGTTGGTGGGCTGCCTGTTCCTTTGAAGCAGTGTTGTTGGTGATGCCTGTTCCTTGGAAGCAGTGTGGATGGTGATGCCTGTTCCTTGGAAGCTGTGTGGATGGTGATGCCTGTTCCTTGGAAGCAGTGTGGATGGTGATGCCTGTTCCTTGGAAGCAGTGTGGATGGTGATGCCTGTTCCTTTGGAAGCAGTGTGGATGGTGATGCCTGTTCCTTGGAAGCAGTGTGGATGGTGATGCCTGTTCCTTGGAAGCAGTGTTGTTGGTGGGCTGCCTGTTCCTTGGAAGCTGTGTGGATGGTGATGCCTGTTCCTTTGAAGCAGTTTTGTTGGTGATGCCTGTTCCTTGGAAGCTGTGTGGATGGTGATGCCTGTTCCTTGGAAGCAGTGTTGTTGGTGGGCTGCCTGTTCCTTGGAAGCAGTGTTGTTGGTGATGCCTGTTCCTTGGAAGCAGTGTGGATGGTGATGCCTGTTCCTTTGGAAGCAGTGTTGTTGGTGGGCTGCCTGTTCCTTGGAAGCAGTGTGGATGGTGATGCCTGTTCCTTGGAAGCTGTGTGGATGGTGATGCCTGTTCCTTGGAAGCTGTGTGGATGGTGATGCCTGTTCCTTTGGAAGCAGTGTTGTTGGTGGGCTGCCTGTTCCTTGGAAGCTGTGTGGATGGTGATGCCTGTTCCTTGGAAGCTGTGTGGATGGTGATGCCTGTTCCTTGGAAGCAGTGTTGTTGGTGGGCTGCCTGTTCCTTGGAAGCTGTGTGGATGGTGATGCCTGTTCCTTGGAAGCAGTGTTGTTGGTGGGCTGCCTGTTCCTTGGAAGCAGTGTTGTTGGTGATGCCTGTTCCTTGGAAGCTGTGTGGATGGTGATGCCTGTTCCTTGGAAGCAGTGTTGTTGGTGGGCTGCCTGTTCCTTGGAAGCTGTGTGGATGGTGATGCCTGTTCCTTGGAAGCAGTGTTGTTGGTGGGCTGCCTGTTCCTTGGAAGCTGTGTGGATGGTGATGCCTGTTCCTTGGAAGCAGTGTTGTTGGTGGGCTGCCTGTTCCTTGGAAGCAGTGTTGTTGGTGGGCTGCCTGTTCCTTTGAAGCAGTGTTGTTGGTGATGCCTGTTCCTTGGAAGCAGTGTGGGTGGTGATGCCTGTTCCTTGGAAGCTGTGTTGGTGGTGGGCTGCCTGTTCCTTTGGAAGCAGTGTTGTTGGTGGGCTGCCTGTTTCTTGGAATTACAAGAGGATTGTTGAACTCTGAATGGTATGGTGGTTTTTGAGAAGTTTTTCACTGAATAGAAAGTAAGGGAGTAACAGACAATTAACAGAACTTAAGATCATTTCCTATATGAATCATTATATCAACTCTGAATACAAACCACAGGACAGGTTCATACTTTTCAGTATAAATTCAACTGTGTTTTATCAAAGTCCCTTGTGCATTTTGACTGATAACTGTAAAGTTGTATATCGCAGGGCATTTAGATGTTACTTGAAGGTGTTACTTTTTTCTAGTATTAAATTCCAGTTGTATACTGGCCTGTTGTCCAGGGCTGGGGGATTTATAAAGAGATTTGTTTAGTTCACAGTTTCAGAGGCTGAAGCTGCAAATGCCATGGTGCTGGCTGTGGCGAGGGCGCCGGGCTGTCGCATCCCAGTCGCAGGCATCCTGGCAGGAGCGTTTGCGGGAGAGCTCACCTGGGAGGCAGGGGGCCAGAAGAGCTCACGGTTCCTCCTAGGGGCAGTGCCCTCGGTGACCTGATGAGTTCCCCCAGACCCCACCTTCAGGGTCCCAACACATGAACGCCGGGGGACTCAAAGCCACATCCAGACCACAGCAAGGTGGTTGTTTGTTTCTGTTGTTGAATACGGTGCACGGTGTTTTGCCGTCTGGGCCTGCGTCCCAGAGCTGCCTCCAGGATTATGTTCACAGCACTTGTAATGCAGGCTTTCTTTGGCAGCATTTCCCAACTATTTACCTGAGCTAACTGCAGTGTGGTCACTCTGAAGTGTTATTCATAGTTGTTTGCTTCAGCTGAATTCAGGCAGCTTAGTTTGAGGAAAAAAAATATGTAATTAGTAAAATTAGACCTGCTATGTTCTCAATGAAACATCTACTGTGACACAAGACTGGCTGACCTGTCTCAGTGCTGTTTCTGCCTCTGACTAGGTACCAGCTCGAAGATGAGTCTGCCCACTTGGACGAAATGCCTCTAATGATGTCTGAAGAAGGCTTCGAGAACGAGGAAGGTGATTACCACACGTTACCACGAGCTAGGCTGACGCGGAGAAGAGGAGGCCTGGAGTGGTTTGTCTGTGGCGGATGGAAGTTCCTCTGTAGCAGGTTGGTCACCGTTGCTACCCCATTTCCTACACAGCTTAGTTCCCAGGGCGTTTGTCAGCAAGGCTGGTGTAAAGCCAAGGAGGCCGTAAACGATGTCACGGAGGGCATTAAGTGGTTAGTCAGAATCAGACGGTGCTAGTCCAAGAGGAAGGGGAAGCCAGAGTCTTTATTTTATGGGAAGTTTTAAGTGGTAAAAAGCTGGAGAAAATTAGTGATTTTCTAGTTAGTGCCTAGTAGAATTCTGGCCACTGTTTCAATATTTACAGATGATGTTCCCTTGTTACTCAAAATGGTAGATTTTGGACCTATAAGATGCAGTTTAATAACACTGTAATTATGTGTATGTGACATGGAATAAGCCTCTTCTGTTAATGTAACTAGCTGGATATCAAGGTAAGAATTCCTCATGCTTGAGACAAATTCTCTGGCGGTTGAGGTACACTGGTGTGGTCTGCTTTGATTCCATTCTGCCCAAGAAGGCTCATTGTGCCCCTAGGTGCCTCCCCAGTGACAGGCATGGAGACAGGCAGTGGAGCCAGGCCTCGGACTTGGGCAGAGGATATCGAAACAATGTCTCGAGACTGATGGTCGTACCTTTGTTGCTAATGTGAATTTATATCCCTTTGTCCATATAAGCAAAGTAAATACCTACAGAAAAGTAGCTTCTCCATCATCCTTTGCGTTATCAGTTTAGAAGCTACAAAAAGATGGCCTTATACCTGATCTGATTTCTGGTCCTCTCACAGGGGGGCATTCAAGCCGTCTGTGGAACTGGAGGAGTTCTGAGGAATCAGGTGGAAACTGGCTGCACAGGAATAAGGGGCTGAGACTGAGCAAGGTTGAGTTCTTGTCCTGCTCAGCTTTTAATCAAATAGCAACCTTTATCTGGTGTAAGCTTCATATGAAGCAAACGTTTCATGGCTAAGCAATGTCTGAGAAATTTCTGATAGTGATATTAATTGCTAAGTGTTTTGATTTATTGAAAGGATTTTCTAGGTTACGTAGCCAAAATACCCAGAGTGTTCTTTCTAGGAAATTTTTTTGAAAGATTTATTTATTTGTTTGAAAGGCAGAGTTACTGAGAGAGAGGGAAAGACAGAGAGAGAGACGGGTCTTCCATCCACTGGTTCACTGCCCAGATGGCTGCAACAGCCACAGCTGGGCCAGGCAGAAGCCGGGAGCTTCCATGTGGGTGGCAGGGGCCCAAACACTTGGGCCATCGGCAAGGAACTGGGTTAGAAGTGGAGCAGCCAGATCATGAACCAGTGCCTACCAGGGGTGCTGGTGTCACAGGCGGTGGTGTTACCCGCCCTGCCATAGCACTCTGGCTCTAACTTCTGATCTTACCTTTATTTTCTTACTCATATTTCCTTTGAGTTTAATTTCCAGTGCTTTTTGTAGCTTGCTGAGGTGAATGTTAAGATCACCAGTTGTTAGAGGTTTAGTAGGGCTTGTTTGCCTCCAGCTCAAGTGGACGTTGAAACTGATGCCTTGGGGCTGGCACTGTGGTGCAACGGGTTAACGCCCTGGCCTGAAGTGCTTTCATCCCATATGGACGCCGGTTCTAGTCCCGGCTGCTCTTCTTCCGATCCAGCTCTCTGCTGTGGCCTGGGAAAGCAGTAGAAGATGGCCCAAGTCCTTGGGCCCCTGTACCCACGTGGGAGACTCGGAAGAAGCTCCTGGCTCCTGGCTTTGGATTGGTGCAGCTCCGGCCGTTGTGGCCATCTGGGGAGTGAACCATCAGATGGAAGACCACTTTCTCTCTTTCTCTGCCTCTCCTCTCTGTGTAACTCTGACTTTAAAATAAATAAATAGATCTTTAAAAAAAAAAAACTCTGATGCCTTGATATTAACAGCTGGTAGACTAAGGTTGGAGACTTGATCTAACCATACGTCTGGGAGGGAGGGCCAGTGGAGGTCACTGGGGGTGGTTCCTGCAAGAAGTTGATCTTTGGAGTTCAAGTTTGGACTAGGTCCTTTGCACCTGCCATGACCAGTCTCCGCGAGACCTTAGGACTCGAGCTGTTGGATCCTGAACTGTGACCTCTGAACTGTAAACTCAAAAAAGCTTTTCTTTCTCAAGAAGTATTTGTTGGGTATTTTAGTTAACGTACAAGAAGTGATTAATATACCAACTTTTCTCCCATTTTCTTTTCTAAAAACAGCTAAAAAAAAAAAAAAAAACAAAAAAAACAGGGGTGGGCATTTAGCTTACTGGTTAAGCTGCCTGCTTCCCGTATTGGAGTACCTATGTTTGGTACTCAGCTCTGGCTCCCAATTCCAGCTTCCTGCTAATGCAGACCCTGGGAAGCAGCAGTGATGGGTGAAATACTTGAGTCACTGACGTCTGCATGGGATTGCTGAGTTGGCCGAGTTCCTCCCAGCCTCATCTTGGCTCAGTTCTGGCTGCTGTAGGCATTTGCACAGTGAACCACCAGATGTGAACTCTCTCTGTTTATCTCTGTCTTTTATTCTGCCTCTCAAATAAGTAACGATGTAATTAAGTTTCAACAAATGAGCGTATGTCAAAACGTTTGTGGAAAATGGAGTTAAAAGATACATTTATTTTGGTACAAAATAATTGGGAATCCATGCATTTTTTCATGTAGTTACCTCCATGAACTTTTGAAACTCTTCAAACAGTATTTTATTATCATTCAGTTAAAAATATTTTCTAATTTACATGACATCCTGCTTCAACATGTTCAACTTACCATTATATTGCTTAGTTTCCAAACAGTTTTGATTTTTTAGTTACCTTTTTACAGTTGATTTCTGTTTTAATTCTATTATGGCCAGACAACACAATTGGCCCTCTCTGTCCAGATTCTACCAATGTGGATTGAAAATATTCAGGAAAAAAAGTACAGATTTTTCTTGCCCTTATTTCTAAAGCAATATAGTGTTAACAACTATTTGCATAGTGTATTCATTGTATGAGGATTGTAGGTAATGCAGAGATGACTTAAAGTCTATAAGAGGATGTATGTAGGTTATGGCACATACAGTGCTTTGTGTGGGGGACTTGACCTGCCTATTTTTGTATCCCCAGGGATGGAAGGAGTGTCGAATGTGTGTGTTCTGGAACCCATCCCCTGTGGATACTGAAAGATGACTGTACTTACAACTTAAGAGAAAAATTTTCTTTCATCTTTGTAGTGTGTTAAGGTTTGCTTTATGGACAACTTGCAGAAAATTTTCCACATCTAAAAATAATTGGGGTTTTTGATTGTTGAGTGCATTGCCCAGCATGTTACTGAAGTCACATTTGTTAATTATATTCATAGTTTGCTTGTTTACCAGATTTGGGTTCATTTCTGAGCATCATTATGAATGTGTCTACTTTCTTTGATTTTGTCAGTTTTCAAGAGATGTATGTATATATTTAAAATTAATTTTCACTTTATTTGAAAGGCAGAGAGAGAATTGATCGAGCTATCTTTCATCTACTGGTTCATTCTTTAAATGCTTGCAACAGCTGGACCTGGGCCAGGGCAAAACCAGGAGCCCAGAGCTCCATCCAGGTTTCCTACATGTTCTCTTTAAAAAAAATTTTTATTAGCAATAATTTTACATGTTTATGGGACAATTTTTTATTTTAGCTATTTTAATACATGTGTAGTAATAGTCCATTTTATTTATAATTTGCATTTTCCTAATGACGGGTGAGGATGAACATCCTAACTTGCTATTCAGAGATCCTTATCACTAAATGTCTTTGTGTGAGACCATTGTTGAAAGCACATATTATAATAAACACATGAATTTTTTTCCCGTGCATATAAAAGTTATGCTTATAGTACATGTTGGCTACTAGGTATGCAGTACATGCCTTAATTTAAAAATACTTGATAGCTAAAAGAGGCCAACAGAATGTCATAATGTTGCTTGTTGGAAGGTCTTGCCTTGGTTGATGGCTGCTGACTGGTTAGGGTGCTGGTTGCTGAAGGTTGGGGTGGCTGTGGCAATTTCTAAAACGAAGACAGCAGTAAAGCTCACCACATCAGCTGACTCCTCCTTTTAGGAAAGATTTCTCTGTGGCCTGCCATATTGTTTGATCTCATTTTACCTCCAGCAGAACTTCTCTCAGAGTTGGAATCAGTTCTCTCAAATGCTACCGTGCTTTGTCAACTAAGTTTAGATAATATCCTGAATCCTTGACGGTTGTTTGAGCAGTGTTTACGTCATTTTCACCAGGAAACATCCCCATCTCAGAGAGACCCCTTTCTTGCTCACCTGTGCTCTTCATCTGTTTTAAGTTTTATTGTGAGATTGCAGCAAACCAGTCACATCTTCAAGCTCCACTTCTCGTTCTTGTTGTCTTGGTATTCATGCTACGTTTGTGTGACTTCCTCCTCTCAAGTCTTGAGTCCCTCAGAGTCCATGTGAGGACTGGAGTCAGTTTCTTTGAAACTCCTGTTGATGTTGACGGCCTCCCATGAATCATGAAGTTCTTAATGGTATCTATGATGGCGCGTCCTCTCCAGGTGTTGCAGCTTCCTTTGCCTGGATCCTATAGAGAAATCACCATCTTTGTGTTACACAGTCTCTTCTTAAATACTGAGACTTGAAAGTCAAAACCACTCTCGGATGCCCACACTATGGAGCAGGTGTGCTAGCAGGCATGACCCTGCCTTCGGCATCTCCTGCCTTCTGGAGGGCAGTGGTGTTGTGAGAGGCAGCTTGTTTTGTGAGCAGTGGTCTCAACAGCGAGCTTCACCGCTCCGGCAGACCTCGTGGTGCAGACGTGTGCTGTCGTCAGGCTTTGGGTGCCACTGTGCGTGCAGGCGGGGCAGGTCTGGTTGAGTTCTTCAGTGCCCTGAGCTTCTGAAGTGGTGAGTGAGCACTGGCGTCTCCTCAGTCGCCCGCTGCGTTAGCCCTGATGAGGGCCAGGCTGTCCTTCGCAGCATGGAAGGCAGCCATTGTGTCTCCCTTTAGCTAGGAGAGCCCTAGATGGTTTTCTTCCAGCGGAGAGCTGTTGTGTGTACACTGAAAGTCTGTTGTTGTGTTGTGTTGCCTCTTCACCCGTTATCCTAGCAGGACCTTCCGCAGAGCTTCCGGTAGCTTCTGTGTCAGTACTCGCTGCGTCTCCCTTGCACTGTGAATCACGGAGATGGCTTCTTTCCTTAAAACGCATGAAGCAGCCTCTGCTGCCTCCACAGACTTCTACAGCTTCCTCTCCTTTCTCAGCTGCAGAGAACTGAAGACAGGTAGGGTCCTGTCCTGGGTTAGGCTTTGGCTTGAGGGACTCTTGTGGCTGGTTTGGTCTTTTGTCCGGACCACTAGACTTTCTTCCTATGTGCACGAAGGCTGTTTTCTGATCATTCTTGCATGTGCTGGAGTAGCACTTTTACTTGCCTTCAAGAACTTGTCTGTTGCAATCGTAACTTCGTTGCCACGAACCTTCACTTTGTAAAGCCACATTATTGACAACATGCGATAGAATGTTTCCTGTGTGTGGTTTGCCGTTGTTCTCTTCTGTCACTTGCCTTTCGTCCTTTGAAAGTGTCCATGGAAGATCCAAAGGTTTTAAATTGTGAGGTGCAATTTGTGGCTACATTTGAGGATTATGCTTATGGTGTCACATCTAAGAATTTTTTAAAAATCTATACATTCCTTTTTCCTTTTTTATTGAAGATTTTTTTATTTGTTTATTTAAAAGGCAGAGTGACAGAGAGAGAAAAAAGAGAAAGAGAGAGCTCTTCCATCCACTGATTCACTCCCCAAATGGCCAAAGCCAGGAGCCAAGAGCTGCATCCTGGTCTCCCATGTGGATGCAGGATCCCATGTACTTGGCTGTTTTCTTTTGCATTTCCAGGCCGTTAGCAGGGAGCTGGATTGTAAGTAGAGCAATGGTATTCGCACTGGTGCCCATATGGAATGCTGGTGTCGCAGGCAGCAGCTCAGCCCGCCTTGCCATAACACCAGCCCCACCTCTAAGAATTTTACTAAGTTCAAAGTATCAAAGATTTCTTCAAAAAGTTTTACAGTTGTAAATGTTACATTAGGATTTTTAAAGATTAATTTTTATATAAGGTAGGAGGTTGAGGTTGAGGTTCATTTTTGACAATGTGTGTCCAAATGTTCCAGGCCTGTTTTTTGTGAAGACTCCTTCCGCCACTGAATTGTTCTGTGCCTGTGCCAGCCGTGGGCTGTATGTGAGCGGAACCTCTCTGGGTCTCCTTTCTGTCCTCTCCTTGTGGTCTGTGTGTCTCTTCCCTGCCAGTACCACACAGCCTGGGCTGTTGTGTCTTCATCGTAAGTCTTAAATGGGGTGGACTGAGCTCTCCTACTTACTCTTCTTTTCCAAAATTGCCTTAGCCATTCTAGTTCCTTTGCCTTTCCATAGAAAGTTTAGAATAATTTTGTCCATATCCACCAGATTCCTGGTGAGATTTTCACTGGAATTGTTGATACTGTCTGTTACTGTGTGTGGGAATTGGTTCTTTATGAGGTTAAGTTGTCGTCTTCATCATGATCTAGGGCCTCCTCCTCCTTTTAGATAAGTTTTGATCTCTTTTATCAGCATTTTGTAGGTGTCCGTATGCAAATGTTCTTTCTGCTTCTAAGTATTTCATTGTTTTGAGTGGTTGTAGGTAGTATGACATTTTCAGTTTTTGTCCAGTGCATAAAAATACTGTTAGTTTTTGTGTATCTTTTATCCTGTAATTTTGTGAACTCAAGTTCTGTTTTCTTTTTTTAAAGACTTATTTTAGGTGTTTGAAAGGCAGCATGATAGACAGGGAAAGACAGAGATCTTCCATCCTCTGTTTCATTCCCTCAAATGACTTCAACAGCTGAGGCTGGGCCAGGCTGAAGTCAGGAACCTGGAACTCCCAACTGGGTCTCCCATGTAAGTGACAGGGGCCAATGTACTTGGGCCATCTTTCATTGCTTTCCTAGGCAGATTAGCAGGGACTGGATTGGAAGTGGAGCAGCCAAGGCTTGAACTGGCACTCAGATTGGGATGGCATCATTGCAGGTGGCAGCTTAGCCTGCTGTGCCACAGGTCTGGCCTCAGTGCTGAGTGTTTTATAGATTCTTTGGCATTTGCTGCACAATCATGTCCCCTGCAAGCAGCGGTGGTTTCAAATCCTCCTTTTTGCTTTGCCTGCCTTTTCTCCTCTGGCCTCATGGAGCTGTCTGGAACACAGTGCTGTGTGGAAAAAGGAGTGACGGGTACCTCCCCTTGTCTGTCTTCCGGTAGGAAAGCTCTTGATATTTCACTGCGGCATGTGGGGTTCCGCATCTGAATGTATCTTGTATTCAAAAGACGTTGGTGGTAGGGTTGGTGAGATAACAACGACGCTGCTATAACTGAAGACTCAGGATGGTGTGTCAGCTCTGTCAGGAGGTGCAAGTGCAGGTCTGTGAACGCTCATAGAGGATGGTGTGTCAGCTCTGTCAGGAGGTGTGTGTGCAGGTCTGTGAACACTCATAGAGGATGGTGTGTCAGCTCTGTCAGGAGGTGTGTGTGCAGGACTGTGAAGATATTAAAAGAAAGCCTTTGAAAGAGAATGGTTTTGGGGAGAAAAAGTAGCATTCTTTTTAGTGGAGGAAGTGTGGAATAGTGATCAAGAAGACGACTTTGCCTCTTATGAGAACGTGGGTCATTCGAGTGAAGACGTGGTTAGCACACAGAGGTGGACGGAAGAAAATGGGGAAATTTGGTCTTTCTTGGTAAAGATCATCCATGATCAGCAAAGACTGCTCGACAGTCCTGAATTTGTAGTGAACTTGGCATAGCCTTACGACTCTTACCCCAGGGAAGAGCCTGAGCAGACATGTGGGTGGGGAGTCATGGTTGAGGGTGAGTTAACAAGATTGTGGTGGGCAGAGGCTTTTTGGGTAGTGTTTCTTTACCTGTTAGCACAACCTCTGTGTTTGGGGACATTGGTGAAGCTCATGGGGCACACCTGGGTGTGTCCTTGTCTTCATCTGCGCGAGCTGTGCCTGGCAGGCCTTGGTCAGTCTGTGAATGACTTCCTGCCACACCTTTCACTCTCCTCATTCAGGTGGTGTCTGAGACAGGGGGACGTTGTTGCAGAGTTTAAACAGTGCACCTTAGGGAATCGCACTATCTATTTAGCAGCTAGATCGGTCTGTGTTTATGAATTTTCAGTTTTGAGGTTTGCCACTTTTTTATTTCCTAAATACCAATCATTATAAAATTCTGTGTTAATGACATTGGATGGTAGTTGAAAGATTAGAAAATACGTAAAAATAGTTTAATTATAGGAAGGAAGTGTTTGTGAATGTTGCAGTAAGTGTCGATTGTAACTGAGTTGTAAAGATTTCGATGCATTTCTGTTTGTAGATTCTGTGAGTGGTAAGAGTTATTTGAAAATTATTTTTGCCAAAAAATATTGTTATCTTCTTGAAAGACAGAGATGGAAGAGACTGACAGATCTTCCACCTGCTGATTCAGTCCTAGAATGTGTGCAAGCGCTGGCCGTGGGTCAGGCCAAAGCCAGGAGCCCAGAGCCTAATCCAGGTCTCCCATGGGAGTGGCAGGGGCCCAGCTGCTTGAGTCAGCCTGTGCTGCCTCCCAGGGTGCACGTAATCAGGAAGCTGGGATCTGAAGCAGACAGGGGACGCACACCTGGGCACTGAGACAGGATGTGAGTGTCCCAGTGTGTCCTGACTGCTGTGCCAGAGCCCGCCTCCAGTGTCACTGTGCGGAACTTCGTAGATTGAATAGGCTTTAATTTCTTTATACCTTAAGACTTTCTAATTTTTATTACTTGGTAAAAGTTCCAGCTTGGGCACTTTTTTTTTTTTTTCCCCTTATTTGAATGGCAGAGTTACAGAGAGGCAGAGGCAGAGAGACAGAGAGAGAGAGAAAGAGTCTCCATCCACTGGTTTACACCATAGATGGTCGCAATGGCCAGAGCTAAGCCAATTCAAAGCCAGGAACTTCTTCTGGGTCTCCCACGTGGGTGCAGGGGCCCAAGCACTTGGGCCATCTTTTACAGCTTTCCCAGGCCATAGCAGAGAGCTGGATTGGAAGTGGAGCAGCCGGGACTCGAACCAGCACACATATGGGATGCCAGCACTGCAGGCGGCAGCTTTACCTGCTAGGCCATAGCGCCAGCTCCAGCTTGGGCACTTTGGAAAAATGTTCTGGAATGTATCTTTTTAAACTTTTAGCCCCTTTCATACAGAGCCGAATCTACCTTTCTGTAAGTTGTGAGTCACATTGGTGTGTAATTCTCTGATCTGGGCTCATGTTACTTCTTATCAAAAGGCATTTTGTCTCCAGGAAGGTGGAAGCTTAGCATAGCACTTCCATATGCGAGATCAGATGGGATTGTCCCTCGTGCCCCTTGCCCTGTGCTTGTAACAGGGTCCTTTAGAGCACTGGGGGGTGGCAGCAGGAGGAAGCAGAGACACGATTATGTGGTAGAAAAATTGTCTAGTTTTGGGAGGCAGGAGAAGGAGGCTATCTAAATTTTAGGAGCTATTAATTAAGGCTGGTTAAAATTTTAGAAGACAGGATCTTGACATAGGAAAATGCTTTATTTACTTCAGAGTACTACTTTGCTTATACAGACATTTGTGAAAAGCTACTAATCTAAAACATTTTGAGAAAAAGGATAATTTGTGCACGATTGGATTTAGTTTCAGTTGAACCTGACAGTGTCAGACAATTTATATGTAAGAAGAGAAGGGATGTGGTTTTCTGAACAATCATTAGTTTAGAAAATGTTCAGCACACATGAAAGTGTTATTAAGTAAAACTTTGTTAGCTGGCACTACGCCTCAATAGGCTAATCCTCCACCTGCGGCGCCGGCACCCTGGGTTCTAGTCCCGGTCGGGGCACTGGATTCTGTCCCGGTTGCTCCTCTTCCAGGCCAGCTCTCTGCTGTGGCCAGAGAAGGCAGTGGAGGATGGCCCAAGTGCTTGGGCCCTGCACCCCATGGGAGACCAGGAGAAGCACCTGGCTCCTGGCTTCGGATCAGCGCGGCGCGCTGGCCGCGGCAACCATTGCGGGGCAAACCAATGGAAAAAAAAGGAAGACCTTTCCCTCTCTCTCTCTCACTGTCTAACTCTGCTGTGGCCCGGGAGGCAGCCATCTTGGGAGTGAGACGGTGGTCATCTTGGGGGGTGAACCTACAGAAGGAAGACCTTTCTTTCTGTCTCTCTCTCATTGTCCACTCTGCCTGTCAAAAAAAAAAAAAAAATAGAACTTTGTTATTTTCTTCCAAGGACCTTCCTTTGGTTCTCGCTCTGGTTTTTCAGTTTTGCCAGTGTTTTACAGGTTACTTTGCTCTCAACAACTCCTTCTGTTTTCCTCATTAGCGCTACTTCAATCAGGAATATGCATGCTTCTTATGTTACAGTGTTTTCTCCCTTCCTTCCTTCCTTCCATCCTTCCATCTTTCCATCCATCCATCCATCCATCCATCCCCCCTCACTCCCAGCTCCCTCCCTCCCTCTCTCCCTTCCTTCCTTTTAAGGTTTATTTTATTTTATTTGAAAGACAGTATTACAGAGAGACGAAGAGATCCTCCATCTGCTGGTTCACTCCCCAAATGGCCACAGGGACTGGGACTGTGCCGGACAAAACCAGGAGTCTGGAACTCCATCCACGTCTCCCACATGAGTGCCAGGGGCCCAGGCACTTGGGCTATCTCCCACTGCTTTCCTAGGTGCGTTAGCAGGGAGCTGGATCCATATGGAGCAGCTGGGACTTGGATCGGTGCTCATTTGGGATGTCTTATCACTGGCAGAGGCTTAACCCCCTGCGCCACAATTCTGGGGCCCCTGCAGTATTTTTTTATCTCTGGGTTTTCTGTCCTTCAATGTTAGCATGAAAGCTGTCTCTGTTCCCCTCTCACAGGATTCCATGTCTGCATAATCCAGTGCCAGATCCAGGGGAGCCCCAGCCTTTCAGACCTCCAGCCCGTCGTGAGTGTCTCCATCCACTCACTTGGGAAGCTGCCTGCGGCTTGTTGGTGGCTCCCTCACTGCCGCTTGACTCTGTCTGTAGCCAGAAAACTCTCATTTGTTAAAAGGTGTTGGTATCAAAGTAATGTGAATAGCTTTATTATACCTTGAAAGTCTAAGACTCTCATTGATGTGTGTGTAAGGCTCTGGAGAAAGCAGGAACAAGATGCAGAGTGTTAGTATTTCGTTGGCGTGAGGCTGATCCCGGGGAGGCCTGGGTCCCTGCAGCTGCTGAGTGCTGCTCGGGCGTGTTGCGCTGTGATCGCGGTGCCCGGGCCCCGCCGGTGCAGTGGTGCTGCACTTACAGTGTCTTGCTGTGAAAGTACGTGTTGCTGTCAGGTACACTCTAAGTTCCCCATGTCCTGGATTTTATGTGTTTTTGTTTTTGTTTTTGTTTTTGTTTTTTTCAGATACTTAGCCTCGCCTGTCCACTATTGTGTCTTAAACTTGTTTGACTTTTGTGAATTAAAACATCAGGTTAGATAAGTACATATCACAAAACCACAGTTCATGTCTGGGTACATCCCTGAGGAGTCGTTGCTGTCTTTGGTATGCTGAGGAGGGGTGTGTACACAGGGAGCAGGGGTTTCCCCTGTGGGACCTGCTCGTGGTGAGTTCTGCATGTGGCAGGGCTGTTCCGAGCCAGCTACGAGTGATGGGAATAGCCTGCCTCGGAGCCTGAGATGCACTAGTGTGGTGGAGGAGCCAGGACTCCAGTCATCTTAATTGCTGAAAGTTCATAGCCACGGGTGCAGCGGCTGCTCTGTGCGATGTCTGGGAGTGGCTGCTGTGTGCCGAGTGGTGCTGAGTGCTGAGTGGGTAGGATGGGATGCTGGGAGCAGGGAAGGCCTGCTCTGTGCCAGGTGCCATGCTGGCTCTCACGCTGTGCACAGAAGTGGCAACAAAGGCCACCTCCCTGCACTTATGTCTGGAAAGGACGTCAAGTCCGTGTGTTTCCCATGGAGTCATGTTGCCTGCTGATAAATTGTGTATCTGCATGAGCTGTTAGATGGCCAGGCACTGTGCTGTGCACACGGCTGACAAAGGCCTTGCACACAGCGAGAGCTGGCCACTGCTAATGTGGCCGGAGGAGTGCCGTGGCACCCAGGATCCAGGCTCTACACCGAACTGTGCCATGGACAGTTAAGTTGTTCAGTCTTAGAAAAGTCCCTTTCTTGTCTGGCCTCCAGTTTTCTCTATCACATGTGGGGGTTGGCGTGGGGATGGTGCAGTTGGGGGTGTCTGAGATGGTGATTAAGTCTGAAGTTTAAGAACGAATACCCTGGGGGGCCGGCACTGTGGTGCAGTGGGTTAAATGCCTTGGCCTGAAGTGCCGGCATCCCCTATGGGCGTCGGTTTGAGTCCCGGCTGCTCCACTTCCGATCCAGCTCTCTGCTATGGCCTGGGATAGCAGTGCTAGATGGCCCAAAATCCTTGGTCCCTGGCACCCATGTGGGAGACCTGGAAGAAGCTCCTGGCTTCAGAGTGGCATAGCTCCAGCCATTGCAGCCATCTGGGGAGTGAACCATTGGGTGGAAGACCCCTCTCTCTGTAACTCTGTCTTTCAAATAAAAAAAAAAAAAAAAATCTTTTTTTTTTTTTTAAAAGAATCCCCAGATACTTGTAGCACATGACACTAGGAGTGTATGCTGTAAGCAGATAAGGGTTGATAATTTAGGGCTGAGGTGTGTGGTGAGGGGTACGGCACGGAGGAGCCCAGGAGAGCCCTCAGCTACAGTCTGCATGGGCACAGGAGGGAGAGGGCTTGTGTGGAGGTCCAGGTTTCACAGTGGGAGCAACAGCAAGGGAAGCTGGGCATCTTGTCCTGTTTGTTTGAAGCCTTATTTAATGTTTGCTCCATTTAAGCATAAGCAAGATCAATGTTCAGTCTTCATTGGTATGTGTTTGACCACTCTGCTCCCCTCCCCCACCAAGAGCAGCCATGATGGAGATTCTCTGGCCGTCTCCACTAACTTCATCCATGCCCTCCCTGGCTTGCAGCTGTTGGGTCCTTGAAAGCACTTTAGTGAGAAGTGTTTGGGTTTGTGGCTTAACAAGCGATGGTAGGCAGTGCTGAGGAAGTTCCATTCTTACAGAGTTTGGTCGTCTTTGTCTACCCCAATTATGTCAGGGAGGTGGTGTGGGTAGGGGTGTCACCGGCTCGCTGGGCTGTCCCTGTAGCTGTCTTTCATGCCATCCCAAGGAAGGTCTCTCAGGCTAGTCTTGTGACAGTGTGCAGACGGGCTGCCCCCTGCCCAGTTTCTCAGATGGGATTGGAGCGTAGCTAGGAGTCAGGTGGGTACGCTGTGGTGACAGTCCTGGTGTCCCTTCACACACTCGCTGCCCGTTGGGAGTGCTCTTGTGGGGATGCTGTTTTTCGTGCCTGTGAAGTCACTTGTGCAGAATGACATCAGCATGGAAGGCAGCGTTGCGGGTGGGAGTTCCTGCATGGCAGCCCCGTCTTCCAGCCAGAGCTCTCTGCTGTCACTTGCTTGCATGTTGACTTTTCAGCTTGCCTTGTCACAAAGGTGGAGGATTTCTGTCTTCCAGAGCTGGCTGGACTGCATGCACTGGTAGAGCAGGGTCACCAGCTTCCCTTGTAAACCACTCTGAGTCTTTCTCTGCATTTTGGGAATTTGAATTAATCCAGATTCCTAATTCTGAAGTTCAGTTGATGGTTATTTTGTGGCTAATGTAGATGAATTTGTTACCTTTTCATTATTTTCTGAGATTTTTTTAAGAACTTTCCCACCAGAACCTTTATATTCTCCACCCCAGAATAAAGAGCTGCACGGCCAGCAGAGGGAAGAGTCTGCTTCTGACCCTGGCACTGTTGGAACCAAGCAGACTTAGAACCGGCACATTTGTGGACTAGATGAGCACTGCTGTGTGGAAACGGGGCGCAGCTCTCATGGCCACTGGACACCAGTGTCCTTGTTCAACACGGAATTGAGCCACGAGTCTTAATCGCCATAGTTAATGCTCCAGAACAGACGTTAATCTTAAGAGTGGAGAAAAATGATTCTTAAAGGAGAGAGAGAGAGCCACTGCCTAGATGACCTGACGTCTGCAGACCTTGTCCACGCGTCCCTGGGTGGTGTGTGGAGAATCACCCGTCACCCCCAGGTGTGCGTTTCTCACCTGGGAAGATAGTGCTCTGGCCTTCCAAAGCCATTGCATGTTTACACAGCGCTCTGTCAGCACAATTATGTTATGAGGTTTGTGTAACTGGTCTGTCTACAGAGAGCCTCTAATGATTAGCATCAGATACTGCTAGTTTCTGGTAAGTAATCAATAGTGGAATTGTTTTAAACTTTTTGAGAAAGCATACCCAATATGTATCTTTTGTTTTATGCAGTTGCTGTGATTGGCTGATAAATATTTGTCAAAGAAAGAAAGAACTGAAAGCTCGCACAGTGTGGCTTGGATGTCCTGAAAAGTGTGAAGAGAAACATCCCAGGAATTCTATAAAAAATCAAAAATACAATGTATTTACCTTTATCCCTGGGGTAAGACCATCCTGTTCTTGACGGGTTTTATATCAGAGGTTGCTGGGTTCCTGTGTCCTGGGCAGACCCCACCTGTGTCCACCTCAGTGTCCTTGCTTTCCCACCGTTGCTGCTTTGAATGGCTGGGGCATAGAGCCTGACTCGGGAAAACCTGCAGTTAAGCTACTGCCTTCAGTTCTTGATGAGTATCGTTTATATTATTGAAGCATGAGTATAATCCTATAGAGCTCATGAAGAAAAGCCAAATGAAGCCATCAGAAAATAAGGCATAAATTTTGTCTGGCTGGGAATTTATTTAGAGGGAAAAGTGGAATGTAATGTTAGGGCCTTCTAATCAAGTTCACAAAGAAAGTTAAATAATTGTTTTTTTAAAATAACACAGTAATTAAGTATTTATCATATAAGTATTTAAATATAGATGTCTGTGTTACTTCACATTATAAATTAGATCACTAGTTAACTTTAGTTAGATGTTAGGCAAAGTTTGAATACTGAAGTTTAAATATTTTATTGCCTTTTTGTTATTACTGATGGTTCTGGCTCAGATTATAAAATTGACCTTTTATATGTTTGGAATAGTTGAATAGTTTTGCATTCTGTATGTCAGCTGTTTTAATACATTTATTTCTCTTGCTGAAGGCAAGAAAGCTCATACTGCTATTTCTATATCAGGTTTTTTTTCTGTGTTCTAGGTGTTGACTTTTATTCTGTTGTGCAGGAAAAACTTCTGGTTATGTGGAATGGGGTGGTTTTTATCTTGCATATTTTAATTTAAGCATCATGCTGACTTTATATTGGGCATTGGTCCTGTTCTCCCTACCCCTAATCCCTGCCCATTCATTGGTTGGCAAATGCTTGGTATCTAATGTGCTTTTTTATTAAAACACAGAAAACTAACAACCCCATAATTAAAAGACAGATCTTTTGTCAGGATAATAAAGATGTAAACTGTCTTTCAAGGCAGATAAATATTCTCCTCTCTGTTGAATGAAGTCCCTGTTTTCTCCTTTGGTTTAAATTATTAAATACTCACAGGTTGGCTAAGCAGTATACAGTTTCATGAAGGTCGCCGGGTTCGTTCAGTAGATAGTAGAGTATTGATTACATAGTTTAAAGCCAGAAGTGCAGCTTAACTTTGGTCAGCATAAATCCACACAGCCTGCAGACCAGCTGCGCCTTGGAAATACCTGTTGATGTTTCTGTGCACTGATCCCCGTGTGCACATTTTTTTCCTTAGATTGTCTCTGAAATTAGTCTTTTCATCTAAAATGTAGTATTTTAGAAACATTTGGTAATTACACAGTAGGAATTCTAGCCATTTTTAGCACGAATGGCAGTTTCTGAATTGCTAATAGATATAATTTATGCTGAGATTTTAAAGAAATCACTGAGGAAAAAGGGAGCCTTCTTTCCTGCTGAGATTAATTTATGAAATAATACAAAACATTTTTAGACAGCAATTGAACATATTTATGAATATAAACATGTTATCAACGTAACTGATTTTTTAGCTTCACACGTAACTATATGATGGTGTGTATAACTTTGTTATGGAAAAAACTGGTTCCAGACTCTCAGTCAGCAGTAAATCCCCATGCTCTGTAGGACCTCCGTGCTTGCCAAGCACATCGATAGGCCGTCCAAGGGGATTCTGATTTCAGGCTGCAGGTTTGCAGGTCTGATTATGATTGCAGTGTGCTGTTTGAATTATTGATGTCTGTAAACATGAGTTTATTCCCTTGGTTTTCAATTAAAATTTCCTAATTTGAGGCATTTGTAAGTAGAAGTCTGTTAATATACTAGATTTTGGGTTTTAGTCTTTAAAGATGACTCTTTGAATTAAAAGTCAAAGAAAAACTTTCAGTGTTGGTATTCGTAAGATTTTTATTGAATGATGAGACTTGAAAATACTTTGAAGACAGCTGCCAGAAGACTAAAGAACCTGATAGGTAGCTGTCTTCCTGGATGTTGGTCTGTGACTTTACATGTTTTTATCTTACCATTTTACATGTTTCCAGGTAGATACACACTCTCAGGAGGTTAAAGCAGCTTGTCCTGTGATAGCACATCTGTGTATTTGGCTTGCACACTCAGGCTTTGTAAAACCTGGGCATCCATCTTAAAAATGTGACTAGTATAGCTGACTTTTTTTTTTTTTACCATTTCATATATGTAATGTAAATATGATTTATATGACTTTTTGATTGTCAGATTTTTCTAAGTTATGAAGATGTTTGTGTACTTACTGACTTGCTAACCTTGGGAAGGTTTTGCTGTTAGTGGCTTTGATGTGCATGTAATGATTTATAGCTGAAATTTATGAAAATGTCATTAAAGAAAAATAGTTTTACAAGAGGACACTTTTTTTTCTTTAAAAGACTTTAAAAGAGTTTTAAAAGATTTTCATTTATTTATTTGAGAGGTAGACTACAGACAGAGAGGGAGAAACAGAGAGAAAGGTCTTTGATCCGCTGGTTCATTCCCCAAATAGCTGCAACAGCCAGAGCTGAGCTGATCTGAAGCCAGGAACCAGGAGCTTTCTCGAGGTCTCCCACGTGGGTGCAGGGGCCCAAGCACTTGTGCCATCCTGTGCTGCTCTCCCAGGTGCATTAGCAGGGAGCTGGATTGGAAGAGGAGCAGCTGGGACTCAAGCCAGCTCCTATACCGGGTGCCGGTGCCACAGGCAGAGGCTCAGCCCACTGTGCCACAGTGCTGGCCCAGGAGAACATGTTTGACATAGTTCAGTTTATTTTGAATACCATTGGGGAGTGCCTTACTTTTCTTTCTATGTGGGATAGCTGCTGGAAAGCCACCTTCAAAACTGGTCAGAGCATATCCCCCCCTGTCTGATGGAAATGTAGTTGTATACTGTGCTGATTCTAATTATTGTGATGCTAATTTTTTGATTGAAAGGCTCATGTTGATTTTCTCTTTTTTCTTTTTAGGTTTTATATGAACAATTCAAGTTTTTCTTGAATCTCTATTTTCTGGTAGTATCCTGCTCCCAGTTTGTACCAGCATTGAAAATAGGCTATCTCTACACCTACTGGGCTCCTCTGGTAAAAGACAAGACTTAAAATTAAATTAAATGTTTTAAGTATGTAGAATATGATTTTAAGCTTTGAAATGGTTAAAGGGTGAATTGACCAATATGTGGTGTTGTAGCTGTAGGTCACTGGACCTTGTGGCTGCATTCTGCCGAGTGCCCGTGAGCCCTGCAGCGGGCAGCTGCTGCCTTGTGTGCCTCTAGGATCTGGGGGTCTCCTTTGCCCAAGAGGCTGCAGGTGTGCTGGCTAGGGAGGACAGTCATCATTGGCCATCTTGTCCCTGTCCTAGGGTCCCAGGTCATCCACACTGGCCAGCTCCCATTTGTATTGACGGAGCTGTTTGGGGGTGGTGCGGGGGTCGAAGGGTCTGTTGGGATGGGCTCTAGACCGCCGTGCATGGAGATGTAAACCTGAAAGTATTGGAATGCAGTTCAGAAAATTTCTCTCTGAAAGGCCAGTGATTCTGACGGATGAGTGTTTCCATTTAAAACACCCTCCATTGATGGTTTTATGCTGTGTGTTGGTGGTTTTCATTGATTTTCAGCTTGTCTAGACTGTAGAAAATGTACTGAAGAGTCTGGGTGGGAAATAGTGGCTGAGGCAACTCTGAGTGCAGTGCTCAGGGTCCCCCTCAGAACTGGCTCTGAGCTGCTGGCCTCGCTGTGTGTCCTCTGCATGCCCATTGCTTTCCCAGATAAACAGGAAAACAGGCCATGCTGAGGACTGTCTCGTGACTTCTCACTTCAGAGGGTACATTTGAGGAATGAAGATAACTGTATGTGTAATTTCAGTACAGAGTTACTGAATAAATGAGTGTGTGTGTCACTAAGTCTGTGAGACGGAAGGAGACGCTGTTGCTGAGTCTGGGAGAACGTGTCCCAGCACAGATCTGGAGGGTCTTTGGCGATGCATTCCAGGTCCTTCAAAGCAGAGTCAACATTTTTCTTTGAGGGATTTATTTCAAAATAGGGACTGATCAAAAGGACAAAGAATGTCCATTATGTCTTTTGATGATGAAATTATTTAAAAAGTCAAATGTCTAACAACACATTTTTTTAAGCTCTGCTGTGTTTGATGCACATGGTGGAAATCTGTATCTTTATAAATATTTAGAAAAAGTATTAATACTAAAGACTTTTATACTAGAGTCAGTGAAACAAGTGGGTTAAAATAAGTGTGGAATGAAACACGCACTCTGTGGCCTGCCAGTGTTAGTGGACAGAGACCAGGACGCTCGGATTTGTGTTCTGAGGGAGAAGACAGTCAATAAACAGAGTCACATGCGGAGGAGCCCACTGTGGCCTTGAAGAACTTAGAAAGTGGGTAAAATGGGGTCGGGGTGTAGGGGGTGATCAAGAAAAGCTCTCCATGGGGGTGATGTTGAAGGACGTCTGAATGAGACAGAGCTGGCAGGTTCAGCACGGGGAAAGCATGTTGGCGTGTTCCAGGAGAGCTGGCGTTGTCCCTCTGGGGTGCTGGGTACAGGAGCTTTGGTTGGAAGGAGGTCAGGGGATCGGGGATCGGTCCCTGGAAGGCTCTTGGACTTTATTCTGGTTGGGATAGGAAGCCGTGTGTTTGTGTTGACACAGATAAAGATACCTTGCAGTGTAGACAGCAGAGCTTGCAATTGCTGTTACAGCTGGGTCAGTATGGAGATAGGCTGTCTTCTCTCTCACGTTCCAGCCTGCTAAAGGTTACTTCTCTGCTGAATGTGAGATGATAATTGCTGTCTATCGGTCAATAATTTTACTAGTTATTTATGTGCCATTAAAACAATATGCAATATTGTCTTACACGTTTGAAAATTTTTCCAGTAGTTAAAGTGCTCTGTGTGTCCTATTGCAGCATGCGTTTTGGCTTTTAAATTGATCCATGTTGACACATGATCTACTTTGTTCATTTTTCGCTTTGCTCCAGTATTCTGTTGTATGAATGTTCACAACCGATTTTTCCTCACCCTGGGAAAGCGGACATTTAAATTGTTTCTAATTTTTCACTATTACAAACTTCTTGTAAAGAATAATTTGCTTGTAGATGATTCCTTCGCCTGTGTGGAAGAAATTCTACATGTTGTATCCTCCATGGAAGTCTGATTTGCAAAGTGCTATGTGTAGGGTTAAGACGTTGCTAGAGACAGCTTCGTCCCATATCAGAGAGCCTGGGATTGGGTCCAGGCTCTGCTCCAGCTTCCACGTTCCTAATGACATGCACCTTTGGGCGACAACCATGGTGGCTCAAATACTTGTGTCCTTGTTACCCATGGGGAAGACCTGGGTTGAGTTCCCAGCTCCTGGATTTAGCCTAGCCATGTCCTGGCTGCTGTGGGCATTTGGGAAACAAGCTAGCAGGTGGGAATCTGTCTCTCTGCCTTTCAAATAAATAAAATAAATAAAAAGTGTTTAAAAAATTTAAAAAGTGTTGATTTTTAGTTTGTAGAAATTGTAGAACAAAGGAAGAAGGGTGAGAATGTGGGTGGGAAGAATCACTATGTTCCTAAAGTTATATTTATGAAATACATGAAGTTTGTATACCTTAAATAGAAGGTTTCTGGGGGAGAAAAAAGAAGGAAGGGTAAAAGCCTATCCCAAAGAGGGAAAAAAGAAATTATAGAACAAGACGATATTTACTTATACTAAAAATACAACTATATTTGATTTTTATGTGCATATTTTAGCCCCTTTTTTATATCCATAGCTTCACCCAGTTGTTACTTACCACTTAAATATTATCTGCAAATTGCATTAAAATTTAACTTACTGATAGTCTGAGAACAGATTCTTAAAAATCTAAAGGAAAATTAATTTCATTTGCCTTTTGATTTTGTCTTTTGTCCTCATTAGTTCTGATTTAACTAGCTTTTGACCAAAGAGTACTTCAGATGGAGTCTTCATGAATTTTATTTGATTTGCTTACAAGATGAATTATCTGGCTATACTTGGATTGAAGTGTGAGTGTCTCTGTTCATGTATGCAGTCACACACAAGGTCTTTACACCAAGGCAATAAAACATTTCTCTGCTTTCTCCATTTTCATATGAGCACACATTTCCAGCTCTAGCTTCAGTTTTACGTTCTTTAGCTTAAGTTTTCAACCTCAGATTTTATTTTTAAAGATGTACTTACTTATTTGAAGGACAGGGTTAGCAGAGAGGGAGGGGGAAGAGAGAGCACAAGAGAGAATTTGCATCCTCTGTTTCACTCCCCAAATGTCTGCAGTGGCTGGGCTGGGCCAGGCTGAAGCCAGGAACCCAGAACTCTGTCCGAGTCTCCCACGTGGCTGGCATCTTTGCTGCTCTCCCAGACGTATTAGCAGGGAGCTGAATCAAAAGTGGGACAGCCAGGACTTGAACCAGGATGTAGGTGGCGGCTTACCTCATTGTGGCATTTGGGTGGCCCCAACCTCAAAATTGAAAACAAAAATTATTTGTGTATCTGAAGGGCAGGTACACACATGGCGTGCATACACACACACATGCACACACGCACACGCAGAATTCCTTTCCGCTGATTCATTCTCCAAGTGCTTCAGCAGCAGGAGCTAAGCTAGGCCAAAGCCAGGAGCCAGGATTGCCGTCCAGGTCTTCCACCTGGGTGACAAGGACCCATGCCATCGCCAGCCACATCCCAGGAAGCTGGAATTGGCACCTGGGCTGGGACTGAAGCCCAGGCACTCTGATAATGAGGTTGCCAGCATCTGAAGTGGTATCTTAACTACCACATCAAATGTTCACCCCATGTGTCAGATTTTTTGGAAGTATTTGATCATTTTTTGTTTTTTAAATGTAAGAATTGCTCTTATTGTATTTTTTGCTTAAGCACCTCAATAAGAAACTATTTCAGTATTCACATAAAGAATACTGTTATTGTTACTAAGACAAGTGAAAGATCCTCTCTCCTCTTACCATTTTAGAGTGCCTCCTGGTGCCTTGTGACTTACAAGGCTGAGTTCTCATACACCACGTGTCATCCTGTTAGATTTCAGAACTGGTTTACTTTTAAGAAGAATTTTCTTTTGTTCCTTGGTTTAAAAACAGCCCCCAATTTATGCCTTCTCTCAGATAACAAATGCTGAGTGTTGTTAGTCTGTATGCTTGCACTGTTAATAAGCCTTTAAACGTTGGATTGAACAACACTGTTAAAAAGTTGGTGTGCGCATCAAACTTGCCTTCACATCCCAGAACCAAGCTTAGGTTATTTGGCCCTTTGATCCAGGGTATTTTTAAGCTTCACAAACCTACAGGCATCTAGTACAGAAGATGTTTTTATTAATCTAGGCACAGTGAAAGGACTTCTCCACATACATTGAGTCTGAAGAAATGTCTTTAAGGAAGACTATTTAAAAGGATGCAGAATCTAAAACTTAAACAGTTTTAGAATCTGTGTTTAAGTCTGTTAATGGAAGGAAATATTTTTCAAGGATTTCTTTTTTCACAAGCTCTTGAGTTCTTGCTCTCTGTTGTGGCTCTTTTTTCTTTATTTTTTAATATTTATTTGAAAGAGTTACACAGAGAAAGGAGAGGCAGAAAGAGAGAGAGAGGCCTTCCATCTGATGGTTCACTCCCCAGATGGCTGCAATGGCCAGAGCTGTGCCGATCAGGAGCCAGGAGCTTCTTCCACGTCTCCCACATGGGTGCAGGGGCCCAAGGACTTGGGCCATCTTTTGCTGCTTTCCCAGGCTATAGCAGAGACTGCATCGGAAGTGGAGCAGCTGGGACTAGAACCGGTGCCCATATAGGAGGCTGGCGCTTCAGGCCAGGGCGTTAACCTGCTGCACCACAGTGCTGGCCTATAGTGGTTCTGAAGCACAGTTATGTAACAGCGTGCAATGTTGCTACATGCGGTTATGTTTTTGACATCTTTTCTTTGCTGCTTCTTCGAGTCTATAAAGTTGTTCATGAAAAAGGGATCAGTTGACATTTCCAGATGTATTTTAGCCAAAAACCTGCCATTGAAGCAAAAGAAAAAAAAAAAAAACACAAAAAACCCCACCTTACAGCTGATGTAAAATCATGTCTGTTGTCTGTTAATTTTTTCAAGGTTACTTCAAACTTATTCTGTTAACTAAAATTGAGATTTTTTTTTTAAAAAAACAATGGTTTATTTAATCTCTGTTCCTCTGGGCAATATTGTTGACTACCCTTAGCTCTCAACTAACTTCTGTTAAACTTTCTCATAATAGAAAAATTGAAAAGGAAGTGTTTCTTCACATTGTCATCATGTCTGAATGAAGATTACTTTTCATATTGTTCAGCTTTCAGAACAGTTCTTGCAAGAAAGGCAGTTGTATTTGGAATTACAGGTCTAATGCTTTCTCAACATTAATAAGGTGGAATAGATCTATCCATGCAGAAGATTTTTACATAAAGGAAAATCTGATTGTGGTTTTTTTAACACTGTCTTCCATACAGAGCGTGAGACTTTGTTCATACACAGTTGGCACATAAACACTCTCAGATTTCCAATCTGATGGTGAAATCTTCCCTGTAACCACCCGTTTTGTGGGTGTCTCTGCTTTGGGGGAGGGGAGTGGGTAAGGTGTGAAAGGACAAGTGAGTCCTATTTATTACTTGAGCCTGCTGTCCAGAGCCAGTGCTGTCCGCGGCTGTGCAGAGCTTCCTCATTCCTCAGGGAGAGGGGCAGGCCTGCATCTCCTCAGGTTTTTGTGATGTTTAGGGGAAGTAACTTGTTTAAAGTGCTTGGGACAGTGTGCAGTGTATGATACACACTCAAAGATGAACTGATAGCGTACCGATAGGCTTTCTTCTCCTTTCACAGAAATGTGTATGGCTTTGGCACTTGCCCCACGTGGCTGCTGGGGTGTGTGCAGACCCTGGAGAACGGCTGTGGCACAGCCCGGACCAGCCAGTCTGACCAGCAGCCTCAGGGTAGCCGTGTTTCACTGTGGCCTTTTGTTTCCAGAGTTGGTTTTTCTAGGGAGCAGTGCTACCGCTTGCTTAGATCTCTAACCTTGTTGGTACTGAGGTATCCATGGCAACCGGTAACTGGCGGTAACTGCCTCTGCCTAAGAGCTGCTGTGATCCCATGAAGGATTCAGGAGTTGCAGACACCTGAGGAGGAGACCCTCATTGTGGACTCTGGGGGTGAGCAAGGAAATGTGACGTCAGCTTCCTTCCCCTCCAGTCTCTTGTGCTCAGAGGTTGCCTGTAGGTTGTTCCTGGGGGTACATGAGCTGGGAATGGGTGTGATGGTAGTGACATCTCTTGGCTGCTGTTGATCCTACGTGTGAGTTACTTATTCAGATAAACCTTGGACTTGGAACTGTGTGCTAAAACAGCTCCTCCACTCCAGCAGTCCTTGACCATGCCGAGTGCACGAGTGCAGAGTGTTTCACTCTGGTTTTCAGAAGTTGACACCTGCCCCTGAATTCCGTCTTCGATGATAATACTCTTTTAGAAGCAGGAGCTTATTTTCATGGACTCTTTGAGTTCCAAGAAACACTACAAAATAGCACATTTTTGTGCTTTGTAATTAATGAATGCAGAGTTTAACACTTGCTATCTTTAAGTCATTGGCTTGAAGGGGTGAAAACTTGACTCACCTAGAGAGTTTAAATAACATTTATATCTGTGGCCTGTTCTCTGGAGATTAGGGATAAAGGTATACATTCCAGGTAAGACCTGAGCAGATCTGGGTTGTAGCAAATCTTCCCAACTGGTTATGATATACTTAACTGATTAAAAGCTCATTTAATGTACTATGTACGATATATAGATAAAATAGTCTTGGCCGTTGTACTCATTCTCTTGTTGCTAGGTGAGCTGGTGATTACTTCCTCTTCATGAACATAGTCTGTAATATTCTAATCCATGGGAATGGCTGTGTTTTCTGGATGTGAAGATGCGTGTTTTTCATGTGGCTGAAGTGGACTTGTGATTTATAAACAATTTGTATATACACAGTGGTGTTGTCTGCCGACCCAAGACCATTACAGTAATATAAAATAATGGAGCATCTTGAAAACCAGTGGGCTATTGAGTCAAGGGAACACAGTTCCTAGTTCTTCATATTTATGCTGGGATCTTTGATTCTTTTCCTTTAGGATATTTCAAGCTGCTTGATTAAATGTGTGTGAATTTTAAGTGTTCGGAGAATACTGAATTTCTTAAAGCTGTTTTTGGAGTATCTGTTACTTCGTCTTTTAACATTGATTTTGTTTGTTTCTCTTGCACTAGCTCTAGTTGTGATAGAGTGATGAGACGTGCTCAGGGTCTTCCTTATCTCCAGTAGTTTCTTTGTGTCTCAGCGGTCTCCCAGTGGGGGAGCCCCCATGATTCCCCAGAGTGTGCTCTTCCCTGTGTCCTGGTCATAGTGCAGAGATTTGCTTTGTCCTTAAAGTTGTGTGCTTCTCTCAACTCTCATCACCCTTCCTGGCGATGCCTTCCCCCAACACCAGGAACCGACGGGCTGCTCCCGCCATTTGTATTCAATGTTGAACTCAAGACAAAATAAATAGGACAGTAAGGCAAGCAAGAGAAGCAGAAGATATGTAGGCCCTGTACACAGGAAAACCCAAGGAGTTCCCCGCCACGCCCCCCGATAGACAGGCTGAAAACTGGGTTAGCAAGTATGTGGGACACAAGATAAATCTTACATGGTTATTTGTGTTTTGTACACTTGCAGTGACCCTCTGAAAGTGAAGTTAGGACAGCAGTCCATTTACAGATGCATCAGAAAGAAAAAAATACGTAGGGATATAATAGCTAAACTGCATAGTTATAGACTGGAAACACAGAATGTTTTGAAAAATGAAATCTGAAGAAATGGAAAATCATCCCATACTCATGAGTGGAAAGACAGTATTGTTAGGATGGCAGGGCTCTCCAGGCTGATGTGTGGCTCAGTCTAATCCTTATCAAGTGTCAGCAGGCTTTTTGTCCCCCCGGAAATGGACAAGCTGATCCCAAAATTGATATGAAAATAAAAGGTACCCAGAGTAGTAAATACATCCAGAAAAAATAAATCAAAGTTCTAATACACATACTTACTGTAGTAATCAAGACAGCACAATAATGACACAAAGAAGAAGACGTAGACCAGTGGAATATAATGAAAGAGTCTTTAAAAAAAACTGGTGCCGGCGCTGTGGCTCACTTGGTTAATCCTCCGCCTGCGGCGCCGGCATCCTATATGGGCACTGGATTCTGTCCCGGTTGCTCCTCTTCCAGTCCAGCTCCCTGCTGCGGCCTGGGAGGGCAGTAGAAGATGGACCAAGTGTTTGGGCCGCTGCGCCCACATGGGAGACCAAGAGGAAGCACCCGGCTCCTGGCTTCAGATTGGCGTAGCTCTGGCCATAGCGGCCATTTGAGGGGTGAACCAACAGAAAGAAGACCTTTTTCTCTGTCTTTCACTGTCTAACTCTGTCAAATAAATAAATAAAAATAAAATAAAGTTTTATGGCAAATAGATTTTTCTTTAGAAACTTTGAGAGACAAAGTTACGGAGAGGGAGAGGGAAAGACAGAGAGGTCTTCCAACTGCTGGTTACTCCCCAAATGACTGCAATGGTTGGAGCTGGGCCAGTCCAAAGCCAGGAGCTTCTTCTGGATGCAGGGGCCCAAACCCGTGGGCCATCCTCCACTGCTTTCCGAGGCCATTAGCAGAGAGCTGGATTGGAAGAGGAGCAGCCGGGACACAAACTGGCGGCCATATGGGATGCTGGTTTCACAGCAGGAGGCTTAACCAACTATGCCACAGCACCAGCCCCTGGCAGATAGATTTTTGATGAGGACATCAAGGTGACAAAAGAACAGTCTTTTCAATTCATGATACTGAACAACTGGAAACCCACTTAGAAAAGAACAGCGTTGGAGCTTCCTACACACATGCATACGGAGTAACAGAGTGGACTGTACACGCTCCTCTGAGGACTGCAGCTGGGGAAGGCCTGGGAGACAGATCTTCCTGACCTTGAACGTCAAAAGCCCAGTGAGAAAAGAAAAAATAAGTAAATGAGATTTTATAAAATAAAAAACTTATGCGTCTGAGGACACCATCAAGAAAGTAAAAAGAGAACCAAATGGGAGAAAATATTTGTAATGTTGTACTTAAAATTCACATAGCTAACAAGCTGTTTGTTCCAGAATAAATAGCTTTCCTGTCTCAGTGTCAAAAAAGCCCAGTAAAATGTGGGTGGAGGCTCTGAATGAAGATGGACAGATGACCCACAAGCACGTGAGAAGATGCTCAGCCTTGCTTGTCATTAGGGAAATGCAAATTAAAACCACCAGATACTACATCACACCCACTAGGCTGCTTTAATAGAGAGAGCACATTCAAGTGTTGGCAAGGTTGTGGGTAAATTAGAACCTTCATGGGTTGCTGATGGGATTGTAAAGTGGTACAACCATTTTGGGGAACCCCATGTGGCAGTTCCTCAAAGTGTTAAACACAGAGCAAACCCAGACACAGAAAGTGGGTCCCTCATTGCTGGGTCCTGGGAGGGGAGGGAATGCACAGTGACTGCCAGTGAGCATGGGAATTTCCTTTTGAGTGTGAAAATATTCCGGAATTGCATGTGGTGCCAGTTGTACAGCTGTGTGAAAGACTGCAGAACCGGAATTGTGCACATTCAAAGGGTTAATTCTGTGGCTAGTGCCTTATCTATCAGTAAAGCTTCCGTTGGAAAAACAAAATGTGTGCCCAAGGATCTAAGTGAGCGTCAGACTCTGCCCGTGAGCGATTGGTTACCTTCCAAAGGGCCTCTGGCAAATAATGGGGCACATCACCCATTTCTAGGCTTCTTAGTGAGCCCAAGAATGGCTTAGGGTCCTTCTTACAGCCATGCTTCCAGGAAACACAGGAATCCATGGGTTAAATTCAGATCAGCTGCACCCTGGTGGTTAAGGAGACTGCTGGAGTGGGAGGCACAGCCCGGTTTGTCTGCTGAGGGTCCGGTAGCATTGTGCCTCAATAAAGAGTGTAACCCAGGGGGCCTCGGGGGAGGACACCGATCCCTGGAGGACTGAGGTTGGAGTGTAGCATGCTGGCACAGTGGTGATGGGAGAGCTGAGGCGGGCCTGCATCCTGGAGGCTGTGGGAAGGAGCTGCTGCCTCGGGCATTGCCATGATGGCAGTAGCAGTGGGATGTGTGGGGACCTGGGCCACAGGCCCGAGGTTTGAGCCCCATCCTGGCAGTCTGGGGATGACTAGAGAAAAGGAAGCAGCCAGAAGGGGTGATCCTGGAGGCCTCGGGGCAGAGCATTGAGCAGAAGAGGGAGGTGAGCAGTGCTGCAGAGCCAGGAGGAGGTGGGGGGTGCTGAGGAGAGCTGGGCGGTGTAGTGAGGGCAGTCACAGTAATGGGGGGCCGTTCATGAGGGCTTGGGGCTGAGGAGACGTCCGGGGCCGGGTCGGGACGATGACACAGGCTGTGAGGCTGATCTTGGATGGGAAAAGGAACTGTACCCTCTGAGACCGCGGAATGGATGAGATAGCATTCAAGGGGCTTTTAATTAGTGAGAATACTGTTCTAGTAAAACGTGACACGCCCTCTCCACTGGCCCACTGAATTCCAGAAAAGGGGCTGAGATAAAAGGTGGTCATCGTTTCCCTGGAAGCAGACTGGATGGAGCAGGCCATTGTGATGGGTCGTGGCACATTGCTGGGACATGTCAGGAAATACACGCGTACCCTGAGAGACATGGTAGATTGCAGATGCGCAGAAGAAAGCATCAGGTTGTGAAGATTTTGACTTGAAAGTGAGATGGAGCGCTCTGCACTCAGCTGTCCCTCCTAGCGGTTTGTGAGCGAGGATCGTACCTGCGGATTGTTCTGTTCCTGAGTGCTTTTATTCTATCGGATTTAAATGGAGCAATTAAGTGTAATATTTTTATGTCAGTCATGGCTAATTTGATACTTGAGTGCCTCAGTGTTCTAAATATAATTCAGGGTTTATTGAAGACTGTTAATTTCCTTTTCTTTGGGTTACTAAGTATCTTCTGATAGGTCCCTTGATGTACATATTTTGGTGTGAACTCACAAAGTTTTCTTAGGTAACTAAGAGTTGTAAATCTTTCACAATGTATCATATTCCTTTTGTAATCTTTAATTGTTACTCTTTTTTTCATTTTGTTTTAGATAGTAATACAATTTGAAAGAACAGAGTAAAGCTAAGTAACAGAAATTTCCTTGTGGTTTTCTAAAATCCCTTGTTTGTTTTGCAGGGATTTGTCTTGGCTGTCACTGTCGTGCGGGAAGCCATTGATGAATTCCGCCGTTTTCAGCGTGACAAGGACGTGAATTCCCAGCTCTACAGCAAGCTTACAGTGAGAGGTTAGCACGCCTTTGCAGCCCTGCTTAATGCGATGGTCGTTTTAGAGTTAACAGGTGAACATCAGAATCCTGTTATGAAAACACTATGCAGCAGCATATGCATGCAATTCAGGTTGTTTTCTTTTTTAAGGGAAAGGTTTATTGTCGGGTGGGGAAAGCCCGAGTGGGGTGGGGGGCGAAAGAGTAATAAGAGAGAGAGGAATGAGGACACGTCTGGGAAGCAGGTCCTGTTATACCTTTGCAGGGGCAGGGAAACAGGAGCAGCGAATCTCATTAGGGTGGGGGTAGAGCTGGCACCTGTGGTTGGGCCATCTGGTCACCTGACTTGTAGCAGTGGCAATAGGCCACAGATGGTGCCACTGATAAGACTGAGCCATGGTACCAACATTCCCCTTTTTGTGTTTTTATGAAGCAGGCGTTGTATAGGATTACATTGGCCCAAAAGTCCAGGAGGGGCGGCAGGACGATGATCTGTCTTTAGAGCTACTTCCTGCTGCCATGGGGCGACGAGTTACTCTCTGCTGCCACGGGGCGATGTCTCAAGCTGCGATCTCCTGGGTGGGGAGCTGCGTGTATCCCTGGAGCAGCATTTGGTTGACTGCCTGGTTGGTGAAGGCTCTGGATTGTTCCGTTATCACCTCCTGTAAACACTTAAACAGACAAGGTAGTGTAAAGGCCAGGGTGAGAATAGCAGCCAGTGGTCCTAGGAGTGTCATTAACCAAGTGAGGAGAGGAGTTCATGGAGGAGAGGAAGTGAAGACTGTCTGATGGCCTGATTGGTTAACATAACAACACTGTTAAGGGCCATCTATCCCATAGTACCACGCCTCTTAGTGAGGTGATATGGTTTTGGAGAACTCAGATGGCATCAGCTGGGGTCTCAGGGGACCTAGTGACCTCCTCTTGAACTGTTGAGTTGTTTTGGAGTTGGTTGAGAGAACATTGAGGCCCAGAGCTGTTCCTGAGATCGCCACTGAGGAGACCGAAGCTGCAGAGCTGGTCCCAGCCAAGACTGGGAGAAAGGCCGCGCGCGTCCTGTACGCAGAGGGGTTGGTCTGCAGCAAAATTCTGAGCAGTCCCACAGTGGTAAGTGGGGGAGAGGACCATCAGTACACAGGTGTCAGGAGCAAGCCATTGATGTGAGAGTAAAGGCTATGATTACAAAGGAATGAGGCCCTGAGTGGGCTAGACAGGGTCTAGAACAGAGGACAGAGTCATTATTGAGGACCTAAGAAAGCTGCTGTCTAGACGACGAATAAGTTTTCCAGTTGAGAGGCAAATAGAAACAGACAGAGAGGCTTGATAATTATCAGGGGGCTTTAAGGCCTTGCCAGTTACGAGGCCCAGACCTGTTTCTCTTTTCACATGGGGTACATAAGGGAGGTGTGAACCTCCTTGGGAAGGCACCTGGTTGACTTCCGTTACCTACCTGGCCTGGGAGGAGAGCTGGCCAGGTAAAGGCAGGTGGCATTTCTAACAGGAAACTCACAGTTCTGCCTGCGATGTTGCTGACCCTACGTGGCCGTCTTTGGAAACTGGGCCAGATGAAGGGCTTTTCAGCTTAGAGCAAACAAGCTCTGTGGCTCTGACCTGAGCGTCCTTTGACTCCAGGGCAGGTCCATTTCCAGTGACCCAACTTTTGGTGGCAGAGCTGCCAGGGCTCTTCATAAGCTGACTTCTGCTGAAGCCCAATGTGGCTTTCAGTGTGGAAAGCCACTGCAGTGGACTGGCCCTCAGGGTAGATTTTTATTCATTCTCTAGATACTTGGATATATGTGTGTGAATACTCACATTTATATAGTTATGCATGTATATCTTTTTATCCACATGCATACACAGGGACACACCTGAATATGAATCGATATTAACAACTAACACACACTGTTACACTGCTTAGAGACCTGTGGACCCTCACTGATGGCTCCACATTTTCTGTGAGGCAGAGTAGTGCTTTATGTCAAACACATTCTTGATGTCACAGTCCTGCACCATGACTTACCGTAGCTACATAAAGAGATCTTTGGGGCCAGCATTGTGGTGCAGTGGGCTAAGCTGCCACCTGCAATGCCAGCATCTCATGTGGGCTCCACTTCTAACCCAGCTCCCTGCTAATGGCCTGGGAAAGCAGTAGAGGATGGCCCTGTTGTTTGGGCCCTGCACCCACATGGGAGATGCAGATGAAGCTCCTGTCTCCTGGCTTGGGCCTGGCCCAAGTTCTGGCCATTTGGGGAGTGAACCAGCAGATGGAAAATCTCTCTCTGTCTCTCTCCTCTATCTCTGTAACTCTGCCTTTCAAATAAATAAGTATTTAGTAAAGTGGGGGTGATGTTTGAGCATTGAAAGTGCATGCCTTGACCCAGTGTGGCAGCTGACACATGCGCCTGAGGGGCCTTCATCCCGGACCTGGACACCTGTTTCTCTGTCTCTCCTGCTCCCCTCCTCTCCCCTCCCCTCCCCTCCCCTCCCCTCCCCTCCCCTCCCCTCCCCTCCTCTCCCCTTCCCTTTCCTGTCCTCTCCCCTCTCCAGTCCTCTCTTCTGCTCCACTCCCCTCCACTCCCTTCCCCTCTTCTCTCCTCTCCTCCCCTCCCCTCCTCTCCTCTCCTCTCCTCTCCTCTCCTCTCCTCTCCTCTTTTTTTTTTTTTTTTTTTTTTTTAACAGAACTAGAGAGAAAAGTTACTGAAATTTATATGGTACTACAAGAGACTTAACCAAATCTTTGAAGTGTCACCTGTCTCTTGTAACACTGCTTTTCATTTGTATCTGTTAGTTGATAATATAATTTATCCAGTGAATAACATTGCTGTATTTTATCTTTAATTGTTTCTTATCATGGTGTAATATTTCATTATTTCAGTGTTCTTTTAAAACTGTCTAGTTCATTTTCTTTAAAAGATTGATTTATTTATTTGAAAGGCAGAGCTACACAGAGGCAGAGGCAGAGAGAGAGTCTTCCATCTGCTGGTTCACTCTCCAGGTGGCCACAATGGCCAGAGCTGAGCTGATCCAAAGCCAGGAACCAGGAGTTTCTTCTGGGTCTCTCATGTGGGTGCAGGGGCCCAAGGACTTAGGCTATCTTCCTTTTTTTTTTTTTTTTTCTTAAAGATTTATTTATTTATTTGAAATTGTTACACAGAGGGGGGAGGTCTTCCATCCACTGGTTCACTTCCCAGGTGACTGCAATGGCCGGAGCTTCGCTGATCCAAAGCCAGGAGCCAGGAGTTTCTTCCAGGTCTCCCATGTGGGTGCAGGGGCCCAAGCACTTGGGCCATCTTCTACTGCTTTCCCAGGCCATAGCAGAGAGCTGGATCGGAAGTGGAGCAGGCAGGACTAGAACAGGCGTCCGTATGAGGTGTCAGCACTGCAGGTGGTGGCTTAATCTGCGCCACAGTGCCAGCCCCTCTAATTCATTTTTCCTGATAGGGTTTAGAAGAATTGATTGTGTTTGATTTGAGTATTGTAAATTATTGTGGTTGGTGCTACTGAATGTTTAAGGCATAAAATTTCGTATTTTCTGGCAGTTGCTTTATAACCTCCCACTCCCCCAGGTTTCAGTGTTTCTCTTATTTTTTACAATCAGTTTGTTGATACTGTTTCATTCTGTCTCATTGATGTCACTAGAAGGTGAGTTTCGTGAGTGTCGGGGTCCTGTAGGTTTTGTGCCCACTTCCATCTCCCAGCATGTGTTAGCTCACACCCTCTGAGCAAATCCTACATTCCAGACTTCTTCAGCTGTCACCAGCAGTCCAGAGGGAGCCGGGGCTGGAGCTCCACCTGTGCCTCTGCCCACCAGCAGCACGTGTTGCCATGGACACACAACACCCTGCCAGTCAGTGTGCCGCGTTCAGTTCCTTTCATCAGTGTTTCTACATTTTCAGGGTAGTAACCTCTCATCTCCCTGGTGGTTTAGTTTGTAGCTATTGTGAATGCACTTGTTTTGTTGATTTCTTTTCAGCTAGTGTGTTATTAGTACATGGAAATGCTATGGAGTTTTGTGTGTTGATTTTGTATCCTGCAGTTTTACTGATTTCTTAGTTCTGACAGTTTTTAGTGGACTCTTGAGGGTTTTCCACATACCAAACCATGTCACCTGTAAGCAGGAACAACTCCGCTGCTTTTCCAGTTTGGAGGTCTTTTATTTTTGTTTGCTGCCTGATTGCTCTGGCATGGGCTTCTGGCCTTATATTCGATGGAGGTGATGAGAATGGACTTCCTTGTCTTATTCCACTTCTTTTTTTTTTTTTTGACAGGCAGAGTGGACAGTGAGAGAGAGAGACAGAGAGAAAGGTCTTCCTTTGCCGTTGGTTCACCCTCCAATGGCCGCCGCGGCTGGCGCGCTGCAGCTGGTGCACCGCGCTGATCCGATGGCAGGAGCCAGGTGCTTCTCCTGGTCTCCCATGGGGTGCAGGGCCCAAGCACTTGGGCCATCCTCCACTGCACTCCCGGGCCACAGCAGAGAGCTGGCCTGGAAGAGGGGCAACCGGGACAGAATCCAGCGCCCCGACCGGGACTAGAACCCGGTGTGCCGGCACCGCTAGGCGGAGGATTAGCCTAGTGAGCCGCGGCGCCGGCTCTTATTCCACTTCTTCGAGGAAGACCTCGCAGTGTTTTTCTCGCTGGTGTGGTGTTAGCTGTGAGTTGTAATCTAGTACGTGACTTCTGAGCCCTCTCAGGCTCCATGAGCACAGCGTCAGCCTGACAAGTCTCACGGTGACGTTGCTCTGTGCTCATGTCGCCTCACGTGCAAAGCCCCAGCCTGAGTCCATGTGTCGGTGACGGAAGGAGGCGTCTTGTGCCTGCCCCTTGCTTTGTTCCCGGGTCTGCAGAACTGGTTGCCTTTGTGTCTGCAGACTCCTTGCTTCCCTTGAACGTGGCTCTTGCAGGTGCCCGTCCTCCACAGCCTCTTTACTCCCGTTGCCGTGGTGCCAGTGCACCTGCCGTGGCTGTTCCTACGGCCTGTTCCCTTCTGCATCTGCTCGTCAACTGCTTTTCCACGTCCAGTCATTGGGCTGTCCCTTGTCCTGCTGATCTTCAATTTGATGAAGTCCGGTTTCAGTTTTTGTTTTTTTGTGCTTTTGGTGCTGTGAAGACTCTGCCCGACCCAAGTGCACAGGCTCTTCTGCTGCTTCTCCCATGCTGCTTCCTCGAGGTTGCGCAGTTTTAGGTTTTGCACTTACATGTTCCATTGTGAGTTTGGTACAAGATGAGGGTGTGAGTCCCTCTCCTGTGTGTGGATGTGGAGCTGCTCCCAGCACGTGGCTTGAGAAAACGCTCCCTTGCTGGTTCGCTGCCTTTGTGCCATGTGTGTTCCTCTCTGGAGTCTGCTTCCTCTCCATTCAGTCTGCTCATGTACCTTGAAGATAATGCTATGCTTTCCTGGTGACTGTTGCTGTATAACATTCTGGACATCAGGTAGTATCCACATTCCAGCTGCGTTCTTCACTTCTAGGATTGTTTTGACCAGGTTAAGGGTATTTCTGTGTGGCTGTTGAATCAGCTTGTCAGTTACTACAAAAAGCCTCATGAGATCTTGATAGGGTTGTGCTGAGCCCAGGTGCCCGTCTGGGGCATCCTGACATCTTCATAGCTTTCAGTCCTCCAACGAGCCATGTGGAGCTCTTTTTTTAAAGGTCTTATAAAATTTCTTTATTTGGCACACTTCGCTACTCTTTCAGCGTTAGCTGCCTTCTTTATGTCTGCTTTTAAGATTTTCTTTTTGTCAATGTTTTTTTTTTTTTTTGACAGGCAGAGTGGACAGTGAGAGAGAGAGAGGGAAAGGTCTTCCTTTTGCCGTTGGTTCACTCTCCAATGGTTGCCACGACCAGCAAACCACGCTGATCCGATGGCAGGAACCAGGTGCTTCTCCTGGTCTCCCATGGGGTGCAGGGCCCAAGCACTTGGGCCATCCTCCACTGCACTCCCTGGCCACAGCAGAGAGCTGGCCTGGAAGAGGGGCAACCGGGACAGAATCCGGTGCCCCGACCGGGACCAGAACCCCGTGTGCCAGCGCCACAAGGCGGAGGATTAGCCTAGTGAGCCACGGCGCCGGCCTATCAATGGTTTTAAACAATTTGATTATCACATGCCTTAGCTTAGTATAATTTTATTCATATTTCTAATAGTTGGAATCAATTTTACATCTTGAACCTTTGGATTCTAATTTTATTAAATATGGAAATTTTTTAGCTTTTATTTATTCCAATAGTTTTCTGCCCTCTCCAATTTTAGGGGTTTCAGTTATAGCAGCTACTGGGCTGCTTGTGGTTGTCACACAGCTTACTAATATTTTTTCATTTTTCTTTCCAATTCTGGTCTGTTGCTCCTGTGTGAGCTCCCCTGTTCTTTCCTTCTGGTCTGTTGACTCCACTTGTGACTTTCGGAGCACTGTAGTTTGTATGCCTGTTCTCATCTTTGTTTACTAATTGTAGCATTTGTGTCAGGTTCACTTGAACCATGGTTCTCCTCAGAGGGGTCCTGCATCCCTGCTTCTTTGCATGCTTGGTGTTTAAAAAATAGTTTCGATTCTGCTCTTAATTATTTTAAAATTTATTTGAGAGGCCAGGAGACAGATACATATGTATGTATGCATGGTGCCAGAGGAAGAGGTGGTTGCTTAGTCAGTTACCAGCTGGTTTATTCCTCAGGTGCCTGCACCTGCTGGCTCTGGGGCAGCCAGGAGCCAGGGCCCCAGTGTGTGCTCCCAGTGGGTGGCAGGGATGCAGGCACGTTAGCCGTCCACCACCCGCAGCCTCTGAGCATGTGGATTGGCAGGGAACTGGAATCGGTCAGGGCTGGGACTCAGACCCACGTGCCCCAGGTAGGGTTGAGGTGTCCTAAACAGCATTTCTTTTTTTAAGATTTATTTTTTTATTTGAAAGGCAGAATAGAGAGAAAGGGAGGAGGGGGGAGAGAGAGATCTTCCGTCTGCTGGTTCATGTCCCAAATGGCTGTAATGGTCGGAGCTGAGCTAATCCGAAGCCAGGAGCTTCTTCCTGGTCTCCCATGTGGGTGCAGGGGCCCAAGTATTTGAGCCATCATCTGCTGCATTCGCTTGCTCATTAGCAGGGGCTGGATTAGAAGTGGAGCAATCAGGACTTGACCTGGAGCCCGTATGGGATGCCAGTGCCACCGGCAGTGGCTTCACTTGCTACTCCACAGTTTCATCTCCTCCCCCCGCAACTGGCATCGTAACTATATGCCAAACACCCACCCTCAGAATTCACCCCTAAGAGTGTATAATTCATTGAAATTAAAAAGACATGCATAGTTGTGCAGTCATCACTGTAGATGAATGGGATCCTGCATGCCGTGAGTACTGAATCCTTGTTTGTTCTTTCCTACTTTTCCCTCTGTCCAGGCAGCCACAGCTCTTATCTCTGTGGAGGTGCCTTTTTTGGACATTTTATTTATGTGGGATCACACAATATAAGGTTTTTTGTGTCTTAGTATAGTATTTTTGTTCCTGGATTCCTTCCTGTTATGGCATACATTATGCTTGGTTTGCTTTTTTGTCTGAATAACATTCTGTTGTATGGGTAGACCATAGTTTGTTTATTCATTTATCATTTGTTTGGCCCCTGGAGTTTTGTAATGTGTGAGTTAGGAGAAATTAACATCTCTGAGTTTATTTCATGTATAATACAGAGAATAACAAAAAGCTGTTTTGTGTGTAAATTTTTTTTTTTTTTTGGACAGGCAGACTGGACAGTGAGAGAGAGAGACAGAGAGAAAGGTCTTCCTTTTGCCATTGGTTCACCCTCCAATGGCCGCCGCGGCCGGCGTGTTGTGGCCAGCGCACCGCGCTGATCCAAAGGCAGGAGCCAGGTGCTTCTCCTGGTCTCCCATGGGGTGCACTGCCCAAGCACTTGGGCCATCCTCCACTGCACTCCCGGGGCATAGCAGAGAGCTGGCCTGGAAGGGGGGCAACCGGGACAGAATCCAGCGCCCCGACCGGGACTAGAACCTGGTGTGCCAGCGCTGCAGGCGGAGGATTAGCCTAGTGAGCCGCGGCGCTGGCCATGTGTAATGTATTTTTTTTTAAGTAGGTTGAGATTATTCTAATCATTATCACATTTCCACATGTGGTGGATCAGCAGGTAATGTAGAAACTTTAGCTGTAAAGGGATTTTTTGTTGAGATATTATTAACTAGAGAGGGACAGTGTTTCTCTTGAGGAATTCAGTTTTTCCTTATTTTCAAGGGTGTAGTTTTCAGATAGTGGAGTGCGTTGTTTAAAGTTACAGTCTAATCAGTGTGTCTAAGCACATGCCTCCTGTGACGCGCTTGCACCAGACAAGGTGGGGAGCGCTTGCGTCTTCCCGGGGCTGCTCTGCCTCCCTTTCTCAGGCTCCTCCCCGTACCTGAGCCCTTGCTGCTTTGACTTCTTCACTGCAGATTGGCTATGCTTTTTCCCCCCATAAATTTATTTATTTATTTGAAAGAGTTACAGAGAGGGAGGGAGAGAGAAAGAGAAAGAGAGAGGTCTTCCATCCATTGGCTCACTACCCAAATGGCCACAACAGCTGCCAGGAGCCAGGAGCTTCTTCTGGGTCTCAAATGTGGGTGCAAGGGCCCAAGCTTCCCAGGCACGTTAGCAGGGAGCTGGATAGGAAGTGGACAGTCAGGACTCGAACTTGTACCCATATGAGATGCTGTACCACAGCAGCGGCCATGCTTTGCCGGGGGAGTGTGCACTCTTCCTTCAGCACGCTCGGGCTTCACACCCAGGCGCCTCTGCTTTGGTGCCGGGTGGCTTCTGTTGCACTCTTGATTCCAGTGTCCTCGGTTCCCTCTGCTCCTGGCGATGGGAGCTCAGCTGCTTGGAATTTGTCATCCATGGTCTTTTGTAGACATAAGGGATTCTTTTTAGGAAGTTTTTTCCCCCATTTTCTTGAAAGGTTGAGAGAGAGAGAGAGAGAGAGAATGCGCGTGAGAGCGTGAGAGAGAGTGAGAGAGAGAAATTTCCTTCTACTGGTTGCAGCAACTTCCCAGTTGGCTGCAACAACTAGGGCTGCGCCTCGCCAAAGCCAGGAACCCAGAACTCTGTCTGGGTCTCCCACATGGGTGGCAGGAACCCAAGTAATTGGGCAGTCACTGCTGCCTCCTCCCAGAATGCATTTGCAGGAAGCTGGATTGAAATAGATGGCCAGGACTCAAACCATCACCCCAGTGTGGGATGGGTGTGTTCCCACGTGGCAGCTCGAGTTACAGCATCATACACCTGCCCCAGGTTTTTATTTCTGTTGGACAAATGCCTAGAGATGGAACTGCCTGGTCCCAGGCAGGGTGACAGTTAATGTCTTTTCTTTTTTCTTTTTCTTTTTTTTTTTTTTTTTTTTTTTTTTTTTTTTTTTGACAGGCAGAGTGGATAGTGGGAGAGAGAGACAGAGAAAGGTCTTCCTTTTGCCGTTGGTTCACCCTTCAATGGCCGCCACGGCTGGCGTGCTGTGGCCAGCGCACCGTGCTGATCCAAAGGCAGGAGCCAGGTGCTTCTCCTGGTCTCCCATGGGGTGCACTGCCCAAGCACTTGGGCCATCCTCCACTGCCTTCCCGGGCCACAGCAGAGAGCTGGCCTGGAAGAGGGGCAACCGGGAAAGAATCTGGCGCCCCGACCGGGACTAGAACCTGGTGTGCCGGCGCCGCTAGGTGGAAGATTAGCCTAGTGAGCCGCAGTGCCGGCCGACAGTTAATTTCTTGAGAGCTTCCTGAGTGGTCCCAGCACTCTGACCGCTGCAGCAGTGGGTCACGGTGACTGTTGTGTCTCCCACGTCTGGTCCTCGCTGAATCGGGAGCTGTCATGCTGCCCTCAGAGCATGTGTGAGTATGCCCTCGAAAACTGTGAGGCATGATGGAAGCTGAATGCTGGATACTAGCACAGTGAACTTTTTCTTTATTGGCTATTGTTACTCTTGCTGTGGTTAAGCTATGTTACAGATAGGAAAGACAGACAGTGTGAGTATCTGTGAACTTGTTTTTGTTTAGTATATCGGGCATGTAAAGGTCTTCTGTTGCAATTGTCTTCTGTAAGTGGGGTTTTGGGAATTTTTGCTTAACTACTTACTATCATGACATTCAGAACTTTTCAAGAAATGGTAATTTCCCATTGAGAGCTACTGAGGGTACACTTTTATAACCTCAGAAAAGTATACAGTGTCTTTGTAATGTCAACAGGCAGATCTTGCCGACATGAGATAATACTACCCATTCAAAATTCTTGGCTAAGGTGATTTTGTATTTAACAGTTCTCCAAAACATCTTGAACAGGAATAGTGAGATAAATGTAAATCTGTAATAGTTGAAGAGTTCTGAGCTTTTTTAATTCATGATAAAAGAAAACCCTCATAGTAATATTTAAAAATCTCTGTGGAAAGACATAGTATATGCCCTCATGGCTTAGTGGAGTGTGCTTTAACTCTGTGGAGTGCGTGTTTTTTTTTTTTTTTTTTTTTTGTTTGTTTGTTTTTTGACAGGCAGAGTGGACAGTGAGAGAGAGAGACAGAGAGAAAGGTCTTCCTTTGCCGTTGGTTCACCCTCCAATGGCCGCTACGGCCGGCGCGCTGCGGCCGGCGCACCACGCTGATCCGATGGCAGGAGCCAGGTGCTTTTCCTGGTCTCCCATGGGGTGCAGGGCCCAAGCACTTGGGCCATCTTCCACTGCACGTGGAGTGCGTGTTTTAAATGCACTGTGTTCCCGTCTTAATTGTGTTTTGCTGCTTTCATACTGTGCTATGAGACTTCACATTACATGTTCTAGGCGCAAGTCCCTTGTCAGATGTGTTGGCGTATTCTGTCTGCTGATCTGTTTTCTGTGTTCACCAACGCCACACTGTCTGGACTCCTTGAACTTTTATAGTACGTCTTCGATTCTCCACCTTGAGTTTAATATTTTGGTTATGTGAAGTCCTTCATATTTCTGTAAATGTTTGAATCAGCATGTCAGTTTCTACAAGAAATCCTGCTTGGATTTTGATGGAGATTTTATTGAATTTGTGGATCAGTTTTGGGAGAATATTCCTTAATTTCTGCAGTGTTTTATATTTTTCTGCATAAAAATATTTCATGTTTTTCGGTGCATTCCTCCTAAGTAATATTTTCTAATGATATTTTAACTGGTATTGTGTATTAGTTACACTTTCTGGCTGTTCATTGCTAGTATGAGGGTATATCCAAAAGTTTGTGGAAAATGAAATTATGAGTTTATTTTGGTGCAAAAATCTGAAGCTCATGCATGCAAGGAGTTCACAGAAAGTCCATGGAAAAGGTATGTTATGAAAAGCTCCATGAATTTCAAAAATTTATGCGCCTAAATAAACTTATCTTTTAATTGCATTTTACATGGAACTTTTTTTTAAAGATGTATTTATTTAGTTGAAAGTCAGAGTTACACAAAGAGAGGAGAGGCAGAGAGAGAGAGAGAGGTCTTTAATCCACTGGTTCACTCCCCAATTGGCTGCAACACCCAGAGCTGTGCCAATCCGAAGCCAGGAGCCAGGAGCTTCCTCAGGGTCTCCCACGTAGATGCAGGGGCCAAGGAGTTGGGCCATCTTCTACTGCTTTCCCAGGCCATAGCAGAGAGCTGGATCAGAAGTGGAGCAGCTGGGTCTCGAACCAGTACTCATATGGGATGCCGGCGCTTCAGGCCAGGGCATTAACCAATGGTGCTATAGTGCCGGCCCCATCTGTGAAGTTTTTGAAGTTTGTTCACACAGCTGCATTTGATTGTCATGGTCATCTTTGTTTCCTGTGACATTCCAAAACCATGTTTTTTACTCAGGTATGTAGTTTCTTGATAGATCTTCACCAGTTTCTCTGTAGGTGATTAAGTCTTGCATTGCAGGCGGGAGTGAGGCTTCCGATGCAGTGCTGTTGAGAGGCACGGCCCTGCCCGGCTGAGAGGTGACCCCAGGCCTGTGCGCTTCCCTGCCTGGAACCTAGAGTTTGAGCCCCTGCTGAAGGCTGTTGGGGGAAGAGCCGCTGGGCAAGTGCAGATCTTCTCGTCAAGGCCTGCGTCCGGCTGTCTTCGTTTCCCCTTGTCATCTCTGGGGAGGCCTGCCCTGCTTTTGGGGTTCAGGTCATGAGTCTTCTTTGTGCTCAGCTCTCCAGTGGGCTGGAGACTACTCCCACAGCGTATTCTGGTGGGGAGGACACGCTCGCCTCTCCCCGCTAAGCTCACTTCATGCCAGTGAGAAGCGACAGCAGGTCCCGTGCCGCAGCCCAGAGCCCGTGCGTTCAGTGGGCTCTCCAGAGGTGCTCACTTCCTTTGCACCACGGCTGACCTGCTTCCTCCTCTTACACTCTGTGTGCTCGGTTGGGATGTAAGTAGCGACCACATCTCTATCCCTAGCTGGTAATGTCTGTGCTCGTGGGTGTGTCTTCTGTGCTTGTACTCTTTAAACCACTGTGATGCTGTCTCATTCTAACTGATTAGAGTGGCAGGCGTGCATTCCCTGTGTGTCGTGACATGGGTTAATTTTAGGTGTTTTTCAGAGTACACACTAAGTGTCATGAAAGCTATTTCAGTTATGCTTTGAACGTGTCATGGGATCTGATATTTAGAAGATACTCAGATTTGGATACTTGAATATTTTAGTGTTGTAAGCGGCTGGAGGCTGCTTCCATGTGTAGTCAAGGAGGTCTTCAAAGGGAGGGTTTCGTTAGAGCTCCTGAGCAGCCAGGGTGTCCTGCAGGTGTGGGGTGTTGTGAGCTGGTAGGGGTAGGGCAGATCGGGGAATGGTGGGCAGGAGAGGATGCCTGGCAGGCAGTTCGGGGTCAGTGCTGAAGAACTTGTGTATGATACAGATTTGAGTTATCCTATTTTGTTTTAGATTTATTTATTTATTTGAAAGGCAGAGTTACAGAGACAGGGAAAGAGAGGAAGGGAGAGAGATTGATGTTCTGTCCACTCGTTCATTCCCCAAGTGGCTGCAGTGCCTGTGGCGGGCCAGCCTGAGGTCAGGAGGCTGCAACTCCATCTGTGTCTCCCATGTGGGTGGCAGAGGTGGGAAGTGGAGCAGCTGACTCTGACCAGCACTCATGGGAAGCCAGCATTGCGGGGGTGGGGGGGGGGGCTTAACCCTCTGTGCCACAATGCAGGCCCTGAATTATTTCCCAAGTAATTATCAAATAATGGAGAGTTTTGGATGGGGATGAGCAATGATCCTTGGTTCTTTTTTTCCCCTGTTAGTTCATTTGGATTGAATGAGGGACATGATCGTCACAGATTCAGCGGAGAGGAGAGTGGCAGCTGGGTTGGTGGGCAGGAGTGTGTGTGAGATGCTGTGAGTTGCTTGTGGATGACTTCAGGAGAGCTCAGGAGAACACATCAGTGCTTGCTTTCTTTCACTGAGAGGGGAAACACCCGTGTTCTTATGCATTTGAGCCAAGGGTTATTTATTGCCAGAAGAAGGGCATAAGGGAAAGATTTAATTGGAGTAGCTTAGCGGTAAGTACTGTTGTTCCCTTACTTGGTAATATTCACTATTTCGTTAGAAAGGAAAAAGCTGGGGCCGTGGTTGTGTAACAACCACATGGACACCAGCATCCCTGTCAGAGCACTGGTTTGAGTCCCAGCTGCTCTGCTTCTGACCCAGCTCTTTGCCGACGTGCCTAGGAAAGCAGCTGAGGCTGTCCAGACACCTGGGCTCCTGCCACCCATGTGGGAGGCCTACATGGAGTTACGGGGTCCTGGCTTCAGCCTGGCCCAGTCCTGGCCACTGTGGCCCTCTGGGGAGTGAACCAGTGGCTAGATGGATCTCTCTCTCTTTCTCCCTCTCTCCCTCTCTCCCTCTCTCTACCCCTCCCTCCTCCTCTCCCCCTCCCTCCCTCTACCCTCCCCCTCTACCCTCCCCCTCTCCCTCCCTCTCCCCCTCCCTCCTCCTCTCCCCCTCCCTCCTCCTCTCTCCCTCTCTCCCTCCCTCCCTCCTTCCCTCCCTCCCTCTCTCCCTCTCTCCCTCTCTCCCTCTCTCCCTCTCTCCCTCTCTCCCTCTCTCCCTCCCTCCCTCTCTCCCTCCCTCCCTCTCTCCCTCTCTCCCTCTCCCCCTCTCTCCCTCTCCCCCTCCCTCCCTCTCTCCCTCTCTCCCTCCCTCCCTCCCTCCCTCCCTCTCTCCCTCTCTCCCTCTCTCCCTCTCCCCCTCTCTCCCTCTCCCCCTCTCTCCCTCTCTCCCTCCCTCCCTCCCTCCCTCTCTCCCTCTCTCCCTCTCTCTTTCTCCCTCTCTCTCTCTCCCTCTCTCCATCCACTCTCGTTGCTGTACCTTTCAGATAAATAAATAATTTTTTTTTAAAAGTAAAATGCCAATATATGATTCTGAGTGAGTACCTGACAGCAAATGGAATGGGTTTTGTTTTTAAGTTTATTTTCGTCTACTTGAAAGATAGAGTGACACATACAGACAATACACAGAGAGAGAAAAAGGTCTTTCAGCTGCTGGTTTAGGCCCCAAATGGCCACGGCAGTTACCCGGAACTCCTCGTGGTCTCTGACATGGGTGGCAGGAGCCCAAGTATTTGGGCCATCATCTGCTGCCTCCTGGGGCGTGAATCAGAAGTGGAATAGCCGAGACTCCAGCCACGCTCTGATACGGGAAGCGTCACGTGCTGTCCCGCAGGCCGGCTGCCGAATGTTGCAAGAGAAGGATGGCATCAAATGCATGTCCTGCGTCTTTCTCACTGTTGCAGTGTCACCCCACACGCGTGTTGCTGAGCTCTGTCTTTTGTGAGGGCAGGTGGCATGGTGTGTTGGTTGTGTGCTGTGACTTGCAGAGTGGCTCTGTTGTGTCTTTCTGTGGTCTCACAGCTCTGCCTGCAGTGTGCACCTTGGGTTGGCTCTCAGCCCAGATCCATCTTTTGGTTTAGGCTTAGGCTGTTCACGTGAGGAGAAGGTCGCTGGATGGGAGCCTTCCCAGAAGTCAGGTTTGTGGGGGCAGGGCTTCTCTGTCTTCTCTGCTTGCTGCCCTGCAGGTGCTTGGGCCGAGGAGGAACAGCAGCGTCCTGCGTGCAGTGCTGAGCTTGCTCAAGAAGTCAGGCGCTGTGGAACGTTCGACCAAGTCCTCAGCATTTAAAAACGTGTGCTGTCCTGCTCACATGCGTGAGGCCCGTGGTCTCACTGCCTTGTTACCATACTGTGTTTAGTCTCGTTTGTAGCATGATATTAAAGTTTTGAGAACTTTTGCTCCTGCATTTTACCATAAATCTTCTTTTCTTAAACACAAGTAAGTTCTATAAAAATGGAATTAGCGATCACTACATGAGGGTGCTTCAAAAAAGAATGGAATTGAAGATGAGCGTAGGGGTAGGCATCTAGTGTTCATTCAGGATGCCACTCAGGACACCGCGTCCCGTGGCAGAGCGTCTGAGTGCTGATCCCAGCTCTGCTGCTCACTGCAGCTTCCTGCTGCTGTGCGCCCTAGGGGGCGGCAGGTGACTGCTCACGCAGCTGGGTCCCTGCCCATGTACAGGACGTGAATTGAATCCCAGCTTCAGCTTTTGGCCTCACCTGGCCTGCCTGTTGCCAGCGTTGGTGGAGTGAACTAGCAGATGGGAGAGCTCTGTCTGTCCTTCCCTTTCAAATAAATAAAAATAAACGAAAAGAAAAGTTCATTTTGGCACAAAAGCTTTTGAAATTCATGCAGTTTTTCCATGACACACATTTTCTATGAACTCTTTTAAGTACCCTCAGGTACATTATGTCTGTACCATGTGACAGAATAGTAACTCTCTTAGGAATCTAATTCTTGATACAGGAATCAGAGAAAGAAGATTGGTTTTCTGTATTGCAAAATATTTAAACACTTCTAACCACATTACATCGTATGACAGTAGGTGTTTTTCTTCTCTTTGTCAGCTGTTCTATAACAAAGAATGTAAAGGAAGCATTATCAGATAGCTAGGAGAGAGAGTAGTGATAGAGCAGGGATCTGATCAGTGGCGTATCTCTACTGTTGGGGCTTAGGTACCAGCCTCATGATAGGGACAGTGTAGGCGCACAGCTAGAAGTGACAGGTAATTGAAAGATATCCTTTTGTCAGTTCCCTGTGTGGCTGAGTGTAGATGTATATTTAGTACCACAAACTTGGCTCTAAAGAGGAGGGCTGTGTGATTTTCTGAATAAAAAGATGCTCCAGCCCTTATAGGCTTGTGTTTGGGGAACACAGAAAATAACATAACATACAAAAGTTTGGAATCCTCAGAACGTAACTTTATGAGCAATATGATACCACTGCAACTCAACTTCAAGAGGTATTTTGGAAAGGTTTTATAATCAGTTGAATATGGGTATAAAAGTCAGTATAATGACTGGTAGTGTAGGGTTTTGATAAAGTGATTTGAACTCTTCTGTGTTAGCTGTCAGAGTAATCTGAATGTAAAACAGATGAACCTTTCCCCTTGTTAGAACAGGAGTTACAGGAATGTGAAGCAGCCGGTCCTGAGAGGGAGTAGGGGGCCGGGAGCGAGCCCTGGAGGAGAGGGGCAGAGACAGAGGGGCTGGGTGAACTGTGGGCCCTTTCACTCTCTGAGGCCGAGGTCTCAGGTTGTATCCTAAAACTCATCTACTTACTCTGCGTTTCATAGATTTAGTATATTATAAGTTACTGTTCTACATTAGATGCTAGGTGTGCATAACTTAAGTTTTTTCTCAGTATAATAATTGAAGAATTACTTTCAGTAGTAAAGCTTTAGTTTTTAGTCCTATTCTGTGTTGGTAATGCTACCAGTGGAGGGTGATTTTTACATGAGTTTATAATTTTCTTAATTGCTGTTTTCTGTGAGTTATGTGCCAGTCAGTGCCATTCAGAAATAGTAATGCATGTATTGTTACATCTTCAAGTTATTCAGTTATTAGATTCTTATACCTGATATTTCTGATTACTGCTAATTTATTGAAAACTGGAATTTTGAGAAAACAGGGGCTCCAAATGAGGGTCCCCTTCTAACTTCCATGAAGACATTCTCTCTGAGGTTCCACCAGGGGAGAATAGATTACTTGTGTTTGGTAGTTTACTAAAGAAATTAATTATTAGTGACTGTATCTACTTGAAATCATATGTGTAGAGAAATTTCTGATTTTTTTCCTGAAAGTTGTTTTTAAAGTCAGTATTTGCCTGTGAAAGTTGAAATCTGCTGTGCTGTTGTTTGTTGTTGTTGATTATCCTTCTTCTTCTTTTTAAGGTAAAGTGCAAGTTAAGAGTTCAGACATACAAGTTGGAGACCTCATCATAGTGGAAAAGGTTGATGCATTTTTAATATATTTTAGACCTTTATATACCAGTTACTCACATTTAGCCTGAATGCAAGTACCTTGAATCTGAAGGAAATTGAGAAGGTATTTGAAATCCTAATGTCCTCATGTAAGACTTGATGCACATGAAGAAAACCAGAGTTGTGCGTGTCCTCTCTGTTGCTGGCGCCTGTTTCGCTGCACGCAGGTAAAGCCCAGTGTTGTCTGACAAAGGACTTGGTGACTGCCTAATGGTGCCACGTCAGCATTGCTTCGTTTGACCAAGCGGTTGGGTTAGAACCTATTTATACTGCTACAGTGTTCAGAATTTTGTTTACAGATAGTTTTACTGGGCGTAGTTCTTGGATGTGATTCTTAGAGCTTACATTTAAAGATGGGAAGGTGGATGGAAGGAAAGGAGTTCTAGAGAACAAGAAAGGAGTTCAAGTCAGCCTGGGAGGCCACTGAGGAAACAGCAGGGCAGGGGTGGGCTGGGTGCTCCAGGGCTGCGGCCACTGGATGTGTGCGAGCGCCTGCCGCCTCCTACCGCTGATGACCAGTGCTGTGCACGCCGCACACCTGTGGACGCAGGAGAGGCTTTCTTCTTCTTTTTTTTTTTTTTTTTTTTTTTGACAGGCAGAGTTAGACAGTGAGAGAGAGACTGAGAGAAAGGTCTTCCTTTTTCCGTTGATTCACAAACCCCCCCCAAATGGCCGCTACGGCCGGTGTGTTGCGGCCGGCGCGCTACACTGATCCGAAGCCAGGAGCCAGGTGCTTCTCCTGGTCTCCCATGCGGGTGCAGGGCCCAAGCACTTGGGCCATCCTCCACTGCCTTCCCAGGCCACAGCAGAGAGCTGGACTGGAAGAGGAGCAACGGGACAGAATCCGGCGCCCCGACCAGGACTAGAACCCGGGGTTCTGGCGCTGCAGGCAGAGGATTAGCCTATTGAGCCGCGGCGCCGGCTGAGAGGCTTTCTTCTAATGTGAGCTCCTCCACCTGTTGTGACATGAGACCATCATACGTGCTGCACACACGCCTGCACGGAGAGAATGCACTCTAATGTGTGCTCTTCTGCCTCCCCCTGTGAGTGATGTGAGTGCTGTGCACACTGCACGTGTGTCTGTGTGTGAGACGGTCATTCTAATGCACGTGTGCTTTTCTTGAGTGTATGTGCTGTTGATATCTCTTCCTGAAATGACCTTATTTGTGTACTATTTAATGTCTTTTTTTTAAGTGTTACATTATTTATTTGAAAGACAGAATTACAGAGAGAGGTGAAGCCAGAGAGAGTGAGGGGTCTTCCATCTGTTGGTTCACTCCCTCTGTGACCACAATGGTCAGAGCTGTTTTTTTGTGTTTTTTTTTTTTTTTTTTTTTTTTAAGATTTATTTATTTATTTGAAAGTTTGAGTTATGTAGAGCGAGAGAAAGAGGTTTATCATCCACTGGTTCACTCCCTAATTGGCTGCATCTGCCAGAGCTGTGCTGATCCAAAGCCAGGAGCCAGGAGCTTCTTCCAGGTCTCTCATGTGGGTGCAGGGGCCCAAGGACCTGGGCCATCTTCTACTGCTTTCCCAGGCCACATCAGAGAGCTGGATGGGAACAGTTTTTCCACTCGTGTACATAGTGTTCCCATGTATGGGGACCAGAAGTCAGTAACCCTTTCACCATCAGGTTTCTGGTGGCTCCTTCCTGTTACTGTCACAGGACACACGGTTAGCATGCCTCGACACAGATCTCTGCACACTTGCTGTAGGTGTGATTCTGACGAGAGGTAACAATAATTACACCTCTTTTATTTTTTAAAACATCAGAGTTAGCTTCCCGCTTGTGTACAGACATCTTGGGTCCAGCCATTGCAGACATTTGGAGAGTGAACCATCAGATGGAAGACCTCCCTCCTCCTCGCCCTCCCCCTCCCTGGGTAGTGACTGCGCTGTGTCTGAGAGCAGTGCGTGTGGAGGTGTAAGGTAGGCGTACAGTGCTCAGTCTTCCTGTGGACATGGGATCTTCTGGGGGCTGTAGTTGCAGTGTGTGGAGGGAAAGAATCTAATCCTGGTAGATGACCCATAGTCCACAGTTCTCCAACAGTTGATCCTAGGCTTAACTAAATTTCTGTAAAGTCTCAGCAAGTGTTTTTTTTTTAAAGACAGATAGTTTTTTTTCTAAAGCTAATTTGAAAGATACAGGCTGTAGAACAGCTGAGGTGAGCTTGACAGTTAAATAAAAAGGGTTCCCCCTGCTGTGCTGAAGCTCTCACACATCCCCACTTCCCATCAAGGCAGTGTGGCTGGAAGGGCATGTGACCCGTCGGTCCTTCCCGACAGCATAGTGTGCATGGAAAAAGAGGAGCAAGGACTCAGCGCCACAGAACCCAGAAGTTGACCCCCCCAAGTATACACGCATGACTTTTGACAAAGTTGCAAAGTTCTTCTCGGAGAAAAGATTTATTTATGTATTTATTTTTTCCACAAATGGGGCTGGAGGATCCATAGGTTAAAAAAAAAATCATGGAATTAATGAAAAATGTGAAACCCTAACCAGTTTGGTGAAGAAAAAAAGAATGGATATTCAGAGCATAGGTCTAGGAAAATAGTTCTTAGACTTGATACAGAGAATAACACATACAAGAAAAATTGATGCATTTCATCTCATTAAAATAAAAATGTGTACTTTGTGGAAAACCATGTAAAATGATGAAAAAGCAAGCTACAGATTGGGAGAAAGCATTTGCAAGCTATGTATCTGTCAGATGCCTACTGAGAGTATGTAACTTATCAGAACTCAACAGTTGAAGAAAATTAGAAAATGGGCACAAGATTTCAAAAAGACTTTTTGCCACAGAAATGTATAGATAGAAAATAAACACAAGAGAAGAAAATCATCATTGTTCATCATGGAAATGCAGATTAAAACCCTGAAGTATCATTACACATGTATCAGAATGTTTAAAAATGGGGCCAACATCCAGTGTTTGCAGCGCATTTCTTGTGGGAAGATCAGTTGGTGTAGTTATTCCAGATAAGTATTTGACACTTTTTTTAAAAAAACATTTTTTATGTTTATTTGAAAGGAAGAGTGAGAGAAAGAGAGATCAAGGTCTTCCACCCGCTGGTTTGCCCCCAGATGGCTGGGCTGAAGCCAGGATCCAGGAACTCTCTCCAGGTGTCCCACATTGGTGCCAGGGGCCCAAGCATTTGAGCCATCCTCTTCTGATTTCCCAGGGCATTAGCAGGGAGCTGGATCAGAAGTGGAGCAGCTGGCACTGGAACCAGTGCTCCAGTGTGGGCTGTCAGTGTTGCAGGTGCTTCACCTGCTGCACCACAAGGCCAGCCCCTTGCTACGTTTCTCAAAGAAAGTAAGTGTGTAGCTGTCACATGGCCCATCAGTGTGCTCCTGCCTGCTTACTGCGGACATGTTCATTTGTTTTGGTACCTCTGCATTATTCCCAGAAGCCAGAAGCAGTGCAGATTCCCTGAGTGGGTGACAACGGAACTGCTGTATATCCATGCCGTGGTACCAGCAGGACAGCGCAGGCTGCTCCGTGCCACCTCAAGGAAGGAAGAACGGAGAGTAGCCAGTACTAATAGAAATTCTCTTGTTCACGTGGGACTGCCTCATGGAAGATCAGGCGGAGTAAGAGAATAACGAATATGGTCTTACAGTGAAACCCAGGAAAAAATCCCATGTATAACCTCATCAGGAAGAAAAAAATATTTGAGTAAATTTAGCAAAAGAAGAGTGACCCTTGTCCTCTGGATGCTGTGAGCACGCTGTGGGCCCCTGGGAGGCCTGAGTAGCTGAGGACATCAGAGGCTCTTCCCCGGCAAGGCAGCCCGGGCAGCTGGGGCCTGCAGCCACTGATGGGCTGAGGAGGAGCCTCCTACCCAGACGGAAGGACCCAGAACAGCCAGAGCAGGTCTGCGAATACACAGGTGCCTGCGTCTCAGACCGCAGTGCAGAGATGCAGCCGTCAGGATGGCGTGGAGCTGGGGCCAGCTGAGGGTCCCTGAATGAAGCCAGAAATCTAGGGTTAATGGCGTTTTGATAAGAATGCCTAGACACCTGGCCAGATACTGTTTCTGAGGTTCATCCCTCTTGCTGCTGGTTTTCTGCCTTTGACCCATCCCGCTGTCGATGTGATTTGGGTTGGTCTGACCCTTGCCTCTTCGGAAGGATCTCTGGGTGTCACTGACTGTGCCCTTTGCACACAGTGACTGTTGGATGCGGGGTGTAGGAGCACATGTCACTGTAGTGCACACTGTGCCGTATGTAGCAGTACCTACCTTCACATGTTTGCCACACACTGCGTTCTCTGTCGTTTCAATGTGGCATTTCTAGTGTGTATGTAGTAAGTGCAATTTCAGTGAATATTTCTTTTTATAAGACATTTATTTATTGGAAAGTCTGAGTTACACAGAGGAGAGACAGAGAGAGGACTTCCATCCGCTGGTTCACACCCTAATTGGCCGTAGCAGCCAGAGCTGTGCCAATCTGGAGCTGGGAGCCAGGAGCCTGGACCCTCCTCTGGGTCTCCCACATGAGTGCAGGGCCCAAGGATTTGAGCCATCTTCTACTGCTTTCCCAGGCCATAGCAGAGAGCTGGATTGGAAGTTGAGCAGCCAGGATTCGAACTGGCACCCATATGAGATGCCAGCACTGCAGGTGGCATCTTTACCCACTATGCCACAGCGCCAGCCCTTCGGTGTATATTTCTATAAATTCTAATAATTGGGGCATTTACCACATGATTGTGTGTGTGTGGAGCCTGTTTTTCTTCTTGTTAATTGGTAGCTTTTTGTGTGTTGCAGTTGTCTTTCCCCTTGCTTCCTGGGAGGCTCTGTTGAGCAGAAATGAATTTTGATGGAATCTGCTTCATTCACCTTCTTGTTTATGGTTAATTTTGTTTTTTTTCAGTTGTTGGTGTTGGTTCAAAAATTTGTCCCTACTCAAAAGTCTAAAAATATTCTTACAGTGTTTGATGAGTGACAGGACAAGTCCTTGAATAAGAAAAGGTCCGTATTACCTGTCAGGCAGTTGTTGTTTTAAGATTTACACTTGGAGCTGTAATTCAGATGGTTTTCATCTTTCGATTGAGTAGATCTAGGCCTCCGTGGACCCCATTTTCTTAGCAGTGTTTATTACAAAGACCTTCATCTCACTGATCTGCAGAGCCGTCTTCCCACAAATCTGTGTCCGTATACCTGTGGGCCTATGATTAGATTCTCTAGCTTTGCATTGTTATCAGCCTATCGTGTCTAAATCACACTCGTTTAGTCTAACAGTTCTGATAGGTTGTGAGGTCAATCTTGGTCATTCTTAGCCTTTGTGTTTCCCTATATGCATGAGGAAAACTTTGTCCTTTCCGTCAAAACACATGCCAAGAGTTAAATATATTGATTAATTTATGGGCATTTGACATCACTATACTGCACATTCTAATTCCTGCACTGTAAATGTGTTCTATTTAAGTTTTATTTGCCAGCAATGTTTTATGTAGTATGTATTCTTTTAAATATTTATTTTACTATTTGAAAGAGTTAGACGGAGAGAAAGAGGTCTTCCATCTGCTGATTCACAATGGCCAGGGCTAAGCCAGGCCAAAGCTAAGAGCCAAGAGCTTCACCCGGGTCTCCCACGTGGGTAGCAGGGGCCCAAGCACTTGGGCCATCTTCCGCTGCTTTTCCCAGGCCATCAGCAGGAGCTGGATCAGAAGTAGAGAGGCCAGGACGTGAACTGGATCCCATATGGGAAGTTGGCATCACAGGTAGCAGCTTTATCTGCTACACAACAATGTTGGCACCTGATGTATTTTTTAAAATAGAGATGATGCACAGCTTTTGTTAGGCTTATTCCAATGTTACTTTTTTCTGTTTACTGAAATAGGCATAGTTATTTATTTACTTGTTTTTTAAAGATTTATTTTCTATGAAAGGCAGAGTTACAGAGAACGAAAGGGAGTGATGGAAACCTTCCATCTGCTGCCTCACTCCCCAAATGGCCACAATAGCCAGGGCTGGGCCAGACGGAAGCCAGGAGCCAGGAGCTCCATCTGTGTTTCCCATGTGGGTACAGGGACCCAAGTATTCGGGTCATCTGCTGCTGCCTTCCCAGGCACATTAGTGGGGAGCTGAATTGGAAGTGAAGTAGCGGGGACTTGAACTGGTGCCCATATGGGATGCCTGTGCTGCAGGTGGTGACTAGCATGTTACACCACAGTGCTAGCCCCTGAAATAGGCATATTCAAGAAGAGACTTATTGTATTGCTTTTTGTTTCTGGTGTGTGTGTATATATATATATATATATATATATATATATGTATATGTATGTATATATATATATGCATGTGATTGTGTGCGTCTTTGCGTGTGTGTTTTGTTGTGTATTGTGTACATACGTGCGTGTGTGTTTTCTGTGTCATTTAGTTCTGCCTTCACATCTGCTTCCATAGTGTACTTTCTGGTGGGTTCAGTGGCTTTTTTCCTTTTGTGTTCAAATGTTTGTGTATCTGTTCTGTCCTGTTGTATGCATTGAATTGTGTGTGTTTTCCTGACTTTGGCTGTTCCACTCATTTTTGTATGTCACATCTGTATTACCATTCAATGAAATGTTCACTAACTTCCTTGGTGGTTTCTTCCTTGGTTTGAGTATTCTTTAGTCTTTTTTTTTTTTTTAAATATATTTATTTATTTGAAAGAGTTATAAAGAGGCAGAGAGAGAGGTCTTCTATCTGCTGGTTCACTCCCCAGTTTTGGCTGCAGTGGCAGGAGCTGAGCCAATCTGAAGCCAGGAGCCAGGAGTTTCTTCCTGGTCTCCCATGCAGGTGCAGAGGCCTAAGGACTTGTGCCATCTTGTACTGCTTTCCCAGGCCATAGCAAAGAGCTGGATTGTAAGTGAAGCAGCCAGGACTCAAACTGGCGCCCATGTGGGATGCTGGCACTGCAGGCAGCAGTGTTACCTGCTATGCCACAGCGCTGGCCCCTATTCTTTAGATCCTAACCCATCACCCACCATTCCTAGTATGAGAAAGGGAGTAGCCCTGTGCGACAAGTGTTTCTTAGCTTTCATAAAGCAGATTTTTTTTTGTTACTGTCGACAGGTAATCTTTGTTTTAATCATGTGCAGTTAAATTTTTGTTTAGATCCCTCAAGATATATATATTTCACGAAAATTATGTGAAGTATTGTTATAATTACACATTTTTCTTTAAATTGATAGATCTTTCACACTTGATATAATTATTTGCAATGATGATTAAATGTATGAGTAAAAGTTTTTATATGCCATGTAATATGTTTGAGTTTTTCATTTTTTCTCTAATAAGAGACTGTTACCACAGATTGATTGTGGGACTTTTCTTTTCAGCTTAGTCATGCATTTACTAGTTACTCACATTTATGAAGTGCGTTGTTTTTGACCTGCTGTGTTGTGTGCCGGGCACTGGCTCACTGTCCTCGCATTCCAGGGCAGCATAGTCCAGTGGGGAATACAAAGTTTTTATCAGGCTGTATTTTATATGTCAGTTACAATGCAACAAAAGCCACAGAAGTGCCAATATTGAACATTTTCAGACATGAAATATTCTTTTTTAAAGATTTATTTTATTTATTTGAACGGCAGAATTAGGGGAAGAGAGAGAAAAATCTTCAGTTTACTGGTTCACTTCCAAAATGGCTACAACAGCCAGGGCTAGGCCAGACTGTAGCCAAGAGCTTCATCTTGGTCTCCCATGTGAGTGCTGGGGCCCAAGCACTTGGGCCATCCTCTGCTGCTTTCCCAGACGCATTAACGGAGCTAGATCGGAAGTGGAGCAGCCTGGACTCAAACAGGCTCCATATGGGATGCCAGCACTGCAGGTGATGCTTTACCTACTATGCCAGAACACCAGCCCCAGGAAGTATTCTTTTTTTTTTTTTTTTTTTTTGACAGGCAGAGTGGACAGTGAGAGAGAGAGACAGAGAGAGAAAGGTCTTCTTTTGCCGTTGGTTCACCCTCCAATGGCCGCCGCTGCAGCTGGCGCACCGCGCTGATCCGATGGCAGGAGCCAGGAGCCAGGTGCTTCTCCTGGTCTCCCATGGGGTGCAGGGCCCAAGCACCTGGGCCATCCTCCACTGCACTCCCCCAGGAAGTATTCTTAAAGTCATAAGTGAGTGCTATTTACATGGCTTATATATGGGAAAATTCATAGGATTTCCATTAAAGTGTGATTTAGTATACTAATTTTTATATATAAATTATAAATTGTAGTTATTTCATTAAAAGTTTTATTATAACCTTAGTTTTTGCTAGCTATTTCTACTCTGGAATGGAATAGAGTTAATATGTAGGCCTGCACATAATTAACATTTTATATTGTTGTTTGCAGAACCAGAGAATTCCATCAGATATGGTGTTTCTTAGAACTTCAGAAAAAGCAGGTATTTTTTTACTTATTTACTATTTTACATTGCTGATGATTTAGTAATTTGACAATTTAATTTTCATTTTAAAAGGTAAAAGTAAAATTTAAACTTACTGAAATTTCTTTCATTGAAGTATTGGTTTCTAAATGACTTTTAATCGCTGATATTTGAAAAGATGACTTTACCATATAATGTGTACTTAAAAATAATCCTGTCAACCTGTCCATCCGGTGAGAGCATCCACTCAATATTAACAGTGACACATGACCAAATAAGTAGCAGTGTGGCTCACCATTTGCTCTCTCTGCATCCACCTGGGGTTGCTGGGCTGCAAGAGGGAGGGAGACTTGGTTGCCACTTTTAGAGTACATAGGTTCTGTAGTAAGGAGAAATGTCAGGGCCCCGTGGGAGGGGCGACTGCTGAGAGCTTCATAGGAAAACGACGCTTCTGTGAGCTCCCCAGAGTCGCGGGGCTCCAGAAGGGAGTGCCGAGCTGGAATCCCGTGCGGTCTGGCGGAGCTGTGCTGGGAAGCCGGAGCCCTCGGATCAGGTCTGCACAGGTCTCAGGCCCCGGGCGGGCGGCGCTGCTGAGAGGAAGGCTGCAAGCCGAGGCGTGGCCGCAGCTCCCTGCCCGCCACAGCTCCGGCTTTGATGAGTAGATGAGCCATGTTCTACAGGAAGCTAGCCTGCGCTGGTACATGGTTATTTCTAGTATGAAGACCCTGGAGAGTTGTGCGTGAGATCTCTGGGCATTGCTTTACTGTTTCTCCGTTTTTAAGCAGTATACTTGAATGGCTTCCCTCAGACAGAGAGCGTCCTTTCTGCCCCCAGAGCCTGTGCCGCTGAGGGGGCCCCAGCTCCTCCAGCTCCATTGTCGTCTGGCTAGAGGTGTTTACACACCACCCTCCCCACCCCTGGGGACTCCTTGCAGCTCTCTGGCTGCCATCCCACCCCTCTAGAACAAGTGGTTTGTCCGTGATTTCACCATAGTCCTCTGTGTCGGTCGGTGTGAAATTTGAATGGTCTTGGCTTTCGTTGTCATTGTGTGCTAATCATCCTTTGGGACCTGCTGGGGATCTGTGGCACACTCAGCAGTTCAGTTGCTGCCTTTTATTGGAGTCTTTAATCCATTTCTACTTAACATAATCAGTGTGAATGGGATTTATCTCTCTTTGTTTTCTACATATCTTAGAATATATTTTTTTAAAGATTCATTTATTTATTTGAAAGTTACAGAGAGGGGCCGGCGCCGCGGCTCACTAGGCTAATCCTCTCTCTGCGGCGCCGGCACACTGGGTTCTAGTCCCAGTCGGGGCACCAGATTCTGTCCCTGTTGCTCCTCTTCCAGGCCAGCTCTCTGCTGTGGCCCAGGAGTGCAGTAGAGGATGGCCCAAGTCCTTGGGCCCTGCACCCCATGGGAGACCAGGAGAAGCCCCTGGCTCCTGGCTTCGGATCAGTGTGGTGCACCGGCCGCAGCGCACCGGCCGCGGCGGCCACTGGAGAGTGAACCAACGGCAAAGGAAGACCTTTCTCTCTGTCTCTCTCTCTCTCTCACTGTTATAGTAAGTTATAGAGAGGGAAAGACAGAGACAGACACACACATGCACACGTGTGTGCACACACACACACACACACAGAATCTTCCATTCGCTGACTCATTCCCCAGATAGCTGCAATGGCCAGGACTCAGCCAGGCCAAAGCCAGAAGCCAGGAGCTTCATTTGGGTCTCCCACGTGGGTGCAAACACTTGGGCCATCTTCTGCTGCTTTTTCCAGCTCATTAGCAGAGAACTGGATTGGAAGTGGAGCAGCTGGGACATGGGCCAGTGCCCGTATGGGAAGCCAGTGTCACAGGCGCCGGCTTTACACTACGCACAGCCGTGGCCCCTGTTGTGTTTTCTCTTGTTACTTCAGCACTGCCTTATTTTGTTTTAAATAAATACTTTCTAAGGTACTGTTTTAATTCTCATCGTTTTATCACTATATATAGTTATAGTTGCCCCCAGGATTATAAATAACACAGCCTATTCTTAGCTAAATTTAATGTTTTTCTTGAGTACGTGCTCCAGAGACTGCTAGAGTTCTGTGGTTGTTTGCTGGGGTTCTGGTGATCTTCTCCTGCAGTCGTGGGGAAGTGGATTTTCATATTTGCTGGGGTTCTGGTGGTCTTCTCGTGCAGTTGTGGAGAAGTGGATTTTCATATTTGCTGGGGTTCTGGTGGTCTTCTCGTGCAGTTGTGGAGAAGTGGATTTTCATATTTGCTGGGGTTCTGGTGATCTTCCCCTGCAGTCGTGGGGAAGTGGATTTTCATATTTGCTGGGGTTCTGGTGGTCTTCTCGTGCAGTTGTGGAGAAGTGGATTTTCATATTTGCTGGGGTTCTGGTGATCTTCCCCTGCAGTCGTGGGGAAGTGGATTTTCATATTTGCTGGGGTTCTGGTGATCTTCCCCTGCAGTCGTGGGGAAGTGGATTTTCATATTTGCTGGGGTTCTGGTGGTCTTCTCGTGCAGTTGTGGGGAAGTGGATTTTCATATTTGCTGGGGTTCTGGTGATCTTCTCGTGCAGTTGTGGAGAAGTGGATTTTCAGAGGCTTTGTTCCACCCTCCCTGCTGACGTCAGCTGTTTGCTTGTTTGTGCTGTCTTTACAACAAAATATTTGCATTTGAGAAATGCCCTTTTAATGATTTTGGGAGAAATATATGTGAGATTACAATCACTATTCCAAACATGGAAATGGTTTTGGGTAACTGGCTTAAATGGACAACCTTCTATATGGTGTGTTAGAGGTGAGTTATGGACAGGGCCCAGCCTGCCGCAGGTGGAGATGCTGAGAAGTGTGCATTTTACAGGGAGCAGTCTGCGCATTGGTGAGCTCAGTGGCCTGGTGTACGATTTTATGACTGACAGCCGTTTTGGAAACTTGTCTGCTCAGTAGTCTTCTCACTGTGTCCTTGCTGTGGAAGAGTGGGACAGCACAGCATAAATGGAATATTAGCGCAGTAGGCCAGTGGGATGCTCTCCATGGTGCTAACCTCAGATAATTAAGATAATATCCCAGTTGAGCATGTCGTAAATAATCTCTAATTATGCCTTGCAGTCCACTTAATAGTGAGAATTACTCTCTGTAGTGAGAGTAATGGTCATTCACTATTTTGAGGGTCATGGATTCCTTTGAGAGTCATAAGAATTACCACCTTGTTCCCCAGAAAAATGGACTTTAAATGCACATATGCTCAATTGTGGATTGTTTTAATATTCTAGAAAGTAATTTATGGATTGTGGGCTTAATTGTCTGTTTTAACTTATAGTTCTCTTATAGTCCTTCGTATTATTTTTTCTATCAAATTTAAGTTGTTAAAGTAATTACTAATTGATCACATTAGATATTATGAAATCAGATTACTATTTCATACCATTCTTCATCTTTTTTAAAAAAGATTTATTCATTTATTTATTACTTGAAAGGCAGAGAGAGATCTTTCATCTACTGGTTCACTCCTCAAATGGCTGCAATGGCTGGGGCTGGGCCAGGCTGAGGCCGGGAGCCAAGAGCTCCATGCTGGTCCCCCACGTGCGTGGCAGGGAGACGAGTGCTGGGCCATCCCCCACTGCCTTCCCAGTGCATTCAGGGCCTGGATTGGAAGGGGAGCAGCGAGGGCTCAGTCGGAGTTCCATTGTGGCTGCTGGCTTTGCTGGCGACAACTTAGCCTACTGTGCCAAAACATTGGTCCCTGTTTCTCTTCTCTTTAAGAAATGCTCTAAGTAGCACCCAAGCTGTACATGATGCGTCATAATATTACTTTCAGTCAAGGTTTGTTAGCTTTCAAAACTGTTTTTTTGTGATTTAATGATTTCAGATTTTCTTACTGCCTAGCTTTGTGTTTTCCAGAGTGCTGCACCGTGTTCAGCATCTGTGGGTGTTCTCGACTGGCACTCTGACTGTTGTGGATTGCTTTCCACTGTCAGGTTTAAAAACCTCACAGTACCGTGTTTATCATCATGGAAATCTTCACACTGTAGGCAGCGTGGAAGTCCTAAGTGCGTGCAGTGTTCGCGTGCGGGCCGTGGCCGGCTGTGTTGGAATGGTTGGTCTGCGGCATCGTATTGACTGCATCCATACAGAGTGTTCTGGGCCAGGAGCTGACTGTTTAGAATGTAAATGAAGCTGCTGAAGACTCTGGTGACTGATGGCTTAAATTCCAATTAATCAATTTCTTCATCAGTTTCTTAATTCAGATCAAATATTTCCTGAGTGCACACAGTTCTTTTAGAGGTATTAAGAGAAATTAATGCTTTGGAACTAATTTTCATCAATCTTTTATAAATGCCAATATCTTTTTCGCTTGTCTGCTAAGTGATGACATAAAGGTTTAAGTGTTGGGACATTTTATAGTAGCGTAGCTGTCACTGGTTAGTGGGATGAACCGTAGGTAAATGGCACTCTGCTCATCTCATCCACATCATCTCTGTTGCACTGTTCATCTTGCCGCCAGCTTAAAAATTTCATGAAGAAGTTACTAAGTCATATAAATGCTTTAAAAATTGAGTTTAACAGGAAATGATGTGGTATGATTGAGGCCAAGTCGATGTTTCTGGAGCGTGCGCTGTGGCCCATCTTCCAGTGCTGTTGGGGCTGACAGTGCAGGCGGGCGGGGCGCTGTCCCCTGGTGGCGTCCGCCCCGTCTTCAGCACTGCCGGCGTGGTGTAGACACTGGCTGATCTTCATTTACCCGCCATAAACCTGTCCTTCCCCACAAACTCTTGTCAGTTATACAAAATAAGATGAAATATTCATAAGAAGTCTGTAATGGGATCTGAGCAGGCCATTGAATAATTCACTCTTGGCGAGAATGACTGGCATCGGTTGTAGCGGCGCTCTGTTACGGATCACCAGAGTCCCATCCGACGGTCAGGTTTGCCAGCCTGATGTTGCTGCAGTCGTCTTTTCTCTCTATACTGGTTAAAGTGAAGGTAGTAATTTTAACTGTGCTTGAGGAAAAATAATACCGGATCATTCCCCCATGTGTCAAAGTAGCATATAATTATTTAACCTGAAGCATGTCTTTTTTTGGTAAAGGAAATAAACTTCATTGTTTCCAGAGCTAGTTAGTCTGACCCTTCTGAGACACTGTGAGGTCTCACCTGTTGCTATCTTGTGTGTTCCCGAGTAGGTAGCGGCAAGCCAGGCCCTGGGCGTGTCAGCATGCAGCATGCAGAAACTGCAGACTAGCCCGTTTTCAGCTCCCTTTGTATTCTCTGTTAGAATACATACACACATTTTTTTTTCTAAAAGATTTATTTATTTGAAAGGCAGAATTAGAGAGAAGGAAAGACAGAGAAATCTTCCATCCACTGGTTTACTCCCCAACTGACCACAACAGCCAGCTAGGCTGAAGCCAGGAGCCTAGAACTCTGCGTCTCCCACGTGGGTGCAGGGGCTTGAGCACTTGGGCCATCTTCTGCTTTCCCAGGCCATTAGCAGGGGGCTGGACTAGAAGGGGAGCAGCCAGGACTGCAACCAGCACTCATGGAATGCTGGCATCACAGGCGGTCACTTACTCTGCACACACAGCACTGGCCTGTACATGCACACGTACTTAAGTGAAAAAGTCAGTCTTGAAAGAAGATTCAGGGCTGGCGCCGCGGCTCACTAGGCTAATCCTCCGCCTTGCGGCGCCGGCACACCGAGTTCTAGTCCCGGTCGGGGCGCCGGATTCTGTCCCGGTTGCCCCTCTTCCAGGCCAGCTCTCTGCTGTGGCCAGGGAGTGCAGTGGAGGATGGCCCAAGTGCTTGGGCCCTGCACCCCATGGGAGACCAGGAGAAGCACCTGGCTCCTGCCATCGGATCAGCGCGGTGCGCCGGCCGCTGCGTGCCGGCCGCGGCAGCCATTGGAGGGTGAACCAACAGCAAAGGAAAGGAAGACCTTTCTCTCTGTCTCTCTCTCTCACTGACTACTCTGCCTGTCCAAAAAAAAAAAAAAAAAAAAAAGAAGATTCACCTTTAAATGAGTGTGTGCTGCAGATTGTCTCGTGCTGCTTCTTACACCATCAGCCCTTGCAGATTGTTCACATTCCCATTCTTTTTTTTCTTTTAAAGATTTATTTATTTAATTGAAAGTCTGAGTTACACACAGAGAGAGAAGGAGAGGTGGGGCGGGGTGAGGGGTCTTCCATCCACTGGCTCACTCCCCAATTGGCTGCAACAGCCAAAGCTGTGCCAATCCAAAGCTAGGAGCCTGGAAGTTCTTCCAGGTCTCCCATGTGGGTGCAGGGGCCCAAGGACTGGGGCCATCCTCTACTGCTTCTCCAGGCCAGAGCAGAGAGCTGGATTAGAATTGGAGCAGCTGGGATATGAACCGGTGCCCATATGAGATGCTGGCTCTGCAGGCTGTGGCTTTACCCACTACGCCACAATGCTGGCCCCACTCATTCCCATTCTTTTGACAAATAATACAGAGCTATTTGTTTAGCTGTAATTAGGTGTGTTTTTCATAGTGTGTGTAACCAGACAAAAGTCTTTCGGATGTATCTTTAATTGATAATGCAGATGATTAAAAAGTCTTCATAGTTCTCCCTGTTACTATTAGTTCATCTTTCTGAATTTCCCAGGCCTGTTTTTGTAGTGGTAATGCTCATGTCTAAGATAAATTGCAAGAATTGGTAAGGTTAGATTATGTGGGTAGGCCACATTTTGGGCACTGAATTGCTGATGGCAATTTGCTGACAGTGCATCAGTCAGGAGAGAAATGATTCGTGTTCTGTTCTGGGAGAGTGAGAGCGAGGGAACACTCCGCAGTGTGCAGAACTGCGAGCTCATTGTGGGGCAGGGTCCTCACTTAGCCCCTTTGCAGGTGAGCCCCCTGTGAGCTCTGGCCTTGTCCTCACCCAGCTGTACAACAGAAGCATCCCCGTCCTTCCTCTTGGGAAAACCAACAGTGACTCCGGAAGTTGTCAAGTGTGAATTGTTCCTGGTTGAAAACCAGGAGAGGACTTTTTTTTTTTTTTTAAGATTTATTTATTTACTTGAAGACAGAGTTACAGAGAGGCAGAGAGAGAGAGAGAGAAAGTCTTCCATCCACTGATTCACTCCCCTTTTGGCCGCAGCGGCCAGAGCTGAGCCGATCTGAAGCCAGGAGCCAGGAGCTTCTTCTAGATCTCCCATGCAGGTGCAGGGGCCCAAGGACCTGGGCCATCTTCTACTGCTTTCCCAGGCCACAGCAGAGAACTGGATCAGAAGTGGAGTAGGCAGGACTCGAACCATCGCCCATATGGGATGCCAGCACTGCAGGCTGCGGCTTTACTCACTTACGCCACAGTGCCTGCCCCATAAATGAGTCTTAAAAGGCTTCTGCTACCCCCACTTTGCAACATTTTTGTATTGTAATTCCAGCTCCTCAGTCCACCCTGACAGTCAGGCAGAGGCAGACCTGAGTTGTTGCTGTCAAGCACATGGCTTTGCAGTGCAGTGGACTTCGTCATGGTGTTCCAGCTGCAGAGCGTGTGCTAGGACGTTAGCACCTCCAGGGACCTGGTGTCTCCTGGGTAGACTGTGACTGGCCCTCGGGTAGAAGGTGCTCAGGAGCAGCAGTAACTCTCTGGGCAAGCGTTTGCATGCTGAGTCTGTGATGACCACTTCCCGGATGTGGAGTCTGATGTTGGTTTCTCCTTCTGGGACTTCTAGGGTTTCTTTCTGAATGGGCCAGGCTCCCAGGAAGTACCCGTGTGTTAAATTCCTCCTTGTCCCTCAGGCTTCTCCTTGTCACTTATCCCAGTCCTTCTCTCCCTCATCTGTTTCCCCTGGGCCCTGCCCTGGAGGTTCAAGGGCAGGTGAGAGCGAGGAGGTCGCGGAGGCGGTCCTCGGCCTTGCCCAGGAGACCTGGGAGATGGTGCGCTCTTTGTCTGTGTTATTGGTGTTTCTCACGTAGTCCTCCATCAGGATGTCAGGATGCGTCTCTGCCCTCTCTGGAATGCTCCCAGTGACATAGAGTTACATATAAGGGTTATGGGTGAATGGGATAATCAGCTCCATTCTCCACGCTTCTTCCAGAACCTCTTTTCCCCATTTATTGTTCTCTCTCTGTGTATTCAGTTACCCCATTAAGATTAGCAGGAGCCTTGGAACCTGGAAGGTTCCAAGGTGTTCAGTACGCACTGACACACGTGCAGAAGCAGTGCTAGTGTAAGTGTGCTACAGAGCACAGCCATCTGTCTGAAGTGCATATTCCCAGAGTTCTTACTGAATGTCTCCCATAATTCTTGTAAAATCTTCCTCAAGTCTTCATTTACTTTTTTTTATTATTATTATTTTATGTATTTGATTGAGAGGTAGAGTTACAGACAGAGGGAGAGACAGAGCGAAAGGTGTTCTGGTTCACTCCCCAAATGACTGTAATGGCCAGAGCTGGGCTGATCCAAAACCAGGAGCCAGGAGCTTCTTCTGGGTCTCCCACGTGGGTGCAGGGCCCAAGGACTTGGGCCATCTTCTGCTGCTTTCCCAGGCCATAGCAGGGAGTTGGATCGGACGTGGACCAGCTGGAACTTGAACTGGTGCCCATATGGGAGTCCTGCACCACAGCTTTACCAACTAGGCCACAGTGCTGGCCCCTGCTCCTCTTCTAATCCAGCTCTGCTATGGCCTGGGAAGGCAGTGGGAGGCGCTCCAGTGCTTGAGCCCCTGCACCTGCGTGGGAGGCCTGGTGGAAGCTCCTGGCTCCTGGCTCCTGGCTTCAGATGGGCCTGCTCTGGCTTTGGTAGCCATTTGGGGAGAGAACCAGCGGGTGAAAGGCCTTTTCTCTCCCTCCCTCTGTCTATAACTCTACCTCCCAAATAAATAAAATATTAAAAAAAGATTGAACAATAGCTTTTAAAAATGCTCTTATTTTGAAATAATTATTGACTTCTTGGAATCTGCACAGATTGTGTGTGGACATGTGTGTGCCCTCCCCCAAGGCCCACAATAGAATGGCCTGGCCCTGGCCCCACGTGCCCTGCCTGGCTCAGTCGCTGGTAACACAGCAACTGCCCTGTGTTAAGCCCGAGGGTCTTGTCCATCCCTTGTCTCTTGTCCTTGGCCACTATTAATTTATTGTCCATCTCTGTAACACTGTCATTTCTGGAATGCTGTGTGAATATTTCAGCAAGTCTGTGTTGCCCTCATGGCTAGTGTTGTTGAGTGTTTTATGTGTGTATTTCTCTTTCATGAAATGTCTCTCTGTGTGTTTTGCCCATTTTCTAATTGGATTGTTTTTTGTTTTTTCACTGTTGAGTTACAAGAGTTCTGCATGAGTCCTTAGTCAGATACACGACCTGCAAATGCTTTTCTGATTTGAGCTTTGTCACTGACCATTCTGTCTTCTGCCAGCACCTTCAGAGAAGCAAGATCGTAATTTTGTAAATGTCCAAGTGGGTTTTTTTTTTTTTTTCTCTCTCTCTCTCTCAGGAGCTTTTCCACCAGGCCAGAGGGGAGATGGTTCTCTGCTTATGTTTTATCCCAGCTGAAGGTGGGCAGAAAGCTGAGCGACCACCCTCTGCACCCTCTGTGAAACGACAGGTCCAGGAACTGCTGTACACATGTGTACACATGGCTCTCCAGGAGAGCAGAACCTGCCCAGGCGCCACTTGGGGACGCTGGGCTCCAGGAGCCGCAGTCTGAGGCGCAGAGCCGGGCCTCCGTGCAGACAGTGGCAGGGTCGGGGGTGCAGGAGTCCTGCAGGTGGACGGTGCAGAGAGGTAGTGTAGGGCATGGGCGATCAGCTGAAGCCTAGCCGGCGGTGGTGGTGCCCTGGCGTTGGTCAGGAAGAGGCCGTGACCGTGTGGGTGTGTAAGGAATCCCAGTCATTCACAGTGTCTGCCTTGGGATAATTCATGTTGTGAGTGTGTGTTCGTGTGGCTTTTTGTACCTGTTTTATTTTTTAAAGATTATTTTATTTATTTGAAAGAGTTACAGAGCAGTAGAGACAGAGAGAGAGAGCTCTTCTATCAGCTGGTTCACTCCCCAAGTGGCCACAATGGCCAGAGCTGCGCCGATCCAAAGCCAGGAGCCAGGAGCTTCCTCCATGTCTCCCACATGGGTGCAGCGGCTCAAGGGCTTGGGCCATCTTCTGCTGTTTTCCCAGGTCATGGCAGAGCTGGATTGGAAGTGGAGCAGCCGGGACTTGAACCGGTGCCCGTATGGGATGCTGGCACTGCAGGCGGCAGCTTTACTCACTACATCACAGCATCAACCCTGTACCTATTTTATTTTACAATTAAACTTTTTTCAAAAACACCAAAGTAGGTTGAATGAGTTCTCTCTATGTTTAAACTTTGAATTTTTTATGCTCTAATCACTCCTTTTGTTTTTTAGGAATTGCTTTTTTTAAAATTGTTATAATTTGGCTTTCTAAATGTTGTGAAATAAGTGTGATTTCCAAGTGAACAATATAAAATAAGTTATATTCAGAAATATCTAGCTTCTATTCCTATCCCTCTGCTTCCAGTGTTTTCTCTGTAGGTGTTATGCACGTGCGTAGCTCTGTACACGTGCACCCAGATGCACACACCCACACATATACAGAGATATGTGCCCGTGGAAACACATGTACATGCAGATACACAGTACAGACATGCGGATGCACATGCATACAGATGCACGTACACCCGTACACGTACACACCCATACACAGATAAACATGCACACACAGACCCAGAGATATGCAGTCACACACGTGCGTGCACACACATGCATCCTCTGTAATGGTTAGGTATCATGCTGCACATAATACTGCTCACCTGAATTTCTCCCTTGAACAGTGTGTGTCCCGGAGACTGTCCCACTGTAGTGCGCTGGGATCGCTCTGGTTTCCTCGATTTCCTTTTTAGAAGGCTGCTGCCTGTGCCATGTTTTCCTCGCTGGTTCTTTAGTGCTGCCGTGAGTGTCTGGCACCATGTCCCCGTGTGCTTTACTCTTGTCCTTCAGATGGGCGCTGAGAAGCAGGGGGAGACAGTGTGGACACAGGGTAGATGGAATCTTTTAATTTAACATTTTCACCTGTTTTAAACTTGATAGGGGTGTGAGTAGGGCTGAACTTTTGTCCTGGAATGTGTGGTGTGTAGTGGAAAGACTAATTCATGATTAGCAAGCTAATATCATGTGCTCGTGGATATTTTATGTGTATACTTTTTAACTTTACCAACATACATATTAGAGGTGAAAATCGCCTATTTAGTCATTGTAAAATAAACTATGAGTTGATATTAAATTTTAATAGACAAGAACACCAAATAAGAAATAAGTGATCAACTTAAAAATCACATGACCTTTTTCTTTTCAGCTAATTGTTCTGTGAGTGACTAATATCACCTAAAATAAAGACTTCCAGGGTTTCATTCCGTGTCTCACTGTGTCCTGCTTGTGCTTTGGGGGTGCCTGTGGCTCAGGAAGAGCCTCTGTGACAGAGCAAAATGGTCACTTCTTCTTTTCTGCCCCCAAGGTTCGTGCTTTATTCGGACTGATCAACTGGATGGCGAGACCGACTGGAAGCTGAAGGTGGCAGTGAGCTGCACGCAGCGGCTGCCTGCGCTGGGGGTGAGCAGCTCTCTGGTACCCATCTGCCCTCTCGGTGGTGGCTCCTAGGCGGTGAGCGCAGCGCGGTTTGTGCCCACCAGTGAGACCTGGAGAATTTGCTTTGTGATTTCTTGATTCCTAGTGAGCATCGTCACAGATGGTGCCAAAGTCATTTCCAAGGTGCCTGAGTACACAGCCCGTGGTAGGTGGCTCTGAATGTTCCTGTTGGCTTGATACTTGGGTTTCTTTCCTTCCCTTCCTCTCCTTCCACCCTCTCTCCCACTGATGAGTAACGTTTAAATGGAGAATTTTGGGTGGGGATCTGGTGACTGAGATGGGATGTTACCGTGGAGGCTGTAGAATCGACACTGGCTCAGCCTGGCCTGGGACGTTCACTGCGTTCTCTTGGGCAGGATAGGGAGGAATGTGTCACCAAGCCTCTGAGCTGGGGAGGAAGGAGAGGCTGACGGTTCCTGAACTTACAGGGCTCTCGAGAATCTCTCCCCAGTGATAGAATCCCCTCAACTGGGACATGTTTTTTTTTTTTTTTTTTAAGAAAGCCATAGTTGAAGCCATTTGGTGTTATCTTGTGTTAGTTCATACATAGCACTGCTCTGAATGTGAGAGCTTTGTCTTGCATATTTAATGGAGAGAAAAGAAACACTGAGATTAGGCACTTGGATCCAAGCAGTTGTTGGTCAAGGAAAGGGAAATTGGTTCTCTAGACTAAGTTACTCTCTTTAGTTTGGTTGAATTGGTAGACATGGCCTCCTGTGTGCATATAGCAGACGATTAACTGCCGTCACAGCAGGAGCCTCCTTGTTCATGTGTAAGACTCAGACATATTTTGATTATTCATGCATTTCAGCGATGCTTGTATATCTATAGGTCTAATTCATTCTTTTATGTGTTGTATGTACCTTTTCTGGTTTTTTTTTTAAGATTTACTTATTTATTTGAAAGGCAGAGTTACAGAGAGGCAGAGGCAGAGAGAGGAGTTGAGGGAGGTCTTCCATCCACTGGTTCACTCCCCAAATGGCCATAACAGCCGGAGCTATGCCCATCTAAAGCCAGGAGCCAGGAGCTTCCTCCAGGTCTCTCAGATGCATGCAGGGACCCAAGGACTGGGTCATCTTCCACTGCTTTCCCAGGCGTAGCAGAGAGCTGGATTGGAAGTGGAGCAGCCCGGACTCAAACCAGCGCCCAGATAGGATGCTGGCACTACATGTTGTGGCTTTACCCACTTCACCATAGCGCCGGCCCAATGTGTACCTTTTTTTTTTTTTTTTGAAGATTTATTTATTTATTTGAAAGAGTTACACAGAGAAGGAGAGGCAGAGAGAGAGAGAGACAGAGGGAGAGAGGGAGAGAGGGAGAGGTCTTCCATCCCCTGGTTCACTCCCCAATTGGCCGCAACGGCCAGAGCTGCGCTGACCTGAAGCCAGGAGTCAGGAGCTTCTTCCGAGTCTCACACGTGCTTGCAGGATCCCAAGGACTTGGGCCATGTTCTACTGCTTTCCGAAGCCATAGCAGAGAGCTGGATTGGAAGTGGAGCAGCCGGGATTTGAAGCGGCGCCTGGCGGCGGCTTATCCACTTCGCCACAGCGCTGGCCCAGTGTGCACCTTTTCTAAAGCCCATTGGAGACTAATGAGACTTCGGTCTTTACTTGTCCACTTATTCATCCTCACACGCAGCATGGGCCATGTGGGTGCTGTCATGCAGTCAGTGTCCTCTTCTCTTCCTCCTGGTTTTTGGAACCCTTTAAAAATGTAAAGTTCTGGCCGGTGCCTTGGTTCACTAGGCTAATCCTCCGCCTGTGGCGCTGGCACACCAGGTTCTAGTCCCAGTTGGGGCGCCAGATTCTGTCCCGGTTGCCCCTCTTCCAGTCCAGCTCTCTGCTGTGGCCCGGGAGGGCAGTGGAGGATGGCCCAAGTGCTTGGGCCCTGCACCCCATGGGAGACCAGGAGAAGCACCTGGCTCCTGGCTTCGGATCAGTGCAGTGGCGGCCATTTCGGGGGTGAACCAACAGAAGGAAGACCTTTCTTTCTGTGTCTCTTCTTTCTCTCACTGTCTAACTTTGACCAAAAAAAAAGTAAAGTTCTTGCCTCTCAGATTGTGCAAAATGAGTACAGGCTTTGGACCACATGTCACAGTTCTCTAACCTGAGCTAGAGAGTGACTCCTCTGAGGCCACCAGCCCCCTCCAGCCCCTTTTATGGGGGGACAGCAAGCAGGTTCTCCTTGGTCGACAGAGGATGTAGCACGATGTCTTCCTTCACACAGCTTCTCGGAAGTGCCGTTGTTCGGTAACTGGATGCCACAGTTTCAGGGAGGAGTTGTGACAAATATTTTATCACTAGCAGTGTATGATTGCTAACCCTTGTCGTGTAAAATATTTGGTATAGATACTGAAGAACATACCCCCAGTTGGGGTTGGCGCTGTGGTTCATCACGTTAACCCCCTGCCCTGAAGCACTGGCATCCCGTATGGGCATTGGTTCGAGACCTGGCTGCTCCACTTCCGATCCAGCTCTCTGCCATGGCCTGGGAAAGCAGTAGAAGATGGCCCAACTCCTTGGCCCCTGCATCTACGTGGGAGACCCCGAGGAAGCTCCTGGCTCCTGGCTTCGGATTGGCACAGCTCTGGGTGTTGCAGCCAATTGGGGAGTGAACCAGTGGATGAAAGAACTCTCTCTCTCTCTCTCTCTCTCTCTGCCTCTCCTCTCTCTGTGTAACTCTGACTTTCACATAAATAAATATATCTTAAAAAAAAAAAAAAAAGGACATGCCCTCATTTAGAGGAGCAGTGCGCCGTGCTGGTCTGCTTTGCTGTCCTCTGACTGCTGGTGGGGTTGCGGTCCCCACCACATGGTCAGGCAGAGGCGGAGAGGCGGGACTCCTGCCCTGCAGCTCACCATTCACTTCACCTGTGTACGGGAGCTCGCCGGCTGGAGGTGCCACGTGCATGACCGTGGTGTCTTCCAAGTCAGTAGAACCTGACCTTGCAAGCCTGTGTGTGTTTGCAGCTTTTCCTTCCTTGTTCTTTCTTCCACTTCTACTCTGTACACCATGCGGTCTCCTTCAGTCCCCGGCCAGAAGTGGTTTTTTTCTTAAGCAGGCAGACTGCCGTTGTGGAGCAGGGTTTCTCATCAAGGCATGTAGCACGTAGCGTCCCAGCCAGTTTCTTTGTTCTCTTGGTCTATTATGTCTTCATGTCTTCTGACTGTTCATTAAAAATCTGTAGGATGCTCCATATGGTTTATATGCTCTGTGTTGCTGTAACATTTGAGTGGTTGGCAAGTGCAGAAAGGCAGGTTTTCCTGGATCAGCCGATGTGGGACAAGGAGAATCGGGCGTGGTGTTGACTCCTTGTTGACAGTGGCCTCACTCGTGCCCATGATGGGGATAATGGGCAGCTCCTAAATCGTGGTGTTGTGAGCCTGGTGCAGCGCTCGCCCACCTTGGGGCACATGGGGCGGGTGCAGGCGGCCGCTGCTGAACCACAGGGCAGTTTTCCAGGATGGCAGAGCTGTGAAACAATCCCTCAGCCATGAAAAAGTGCTTCATGCTGTCTATCCTGGCCGACATTCACTGTTGCCATTGTCATTCTGACAGTTGTGGTTTTGAGTTTCTGTAATGTCTGCTAATGCTGAATACTGTTTTGTGTGCTCATCTGCCACCTGCATGACCTCTGGGCCAAAAGGTTTGCTCGTGTCTTCTTGGTGGCTGCCAGGTAGGATCCCCATGCTAATGTCGTGAGCTGAGAACACGCTTGGGCTGTGAAGCTGCAGTTTGCGTGGGCCCTGTCTGTTTCTCACCTGCAGTGCTGCACTGGCTGACACCTCTGATGCAGTTGGAATGGAAGTGACACTCTCTGGTTTACATCAGGGAAGCACTCAGTGTTCCTGTAGGCCAGCAGTGGTGGCCTTTCACAGTCCCCTGCACAAGTTGAGGAAGGCTTTTCTGGCACTGCATCGAGGAGTGCGTTGGTCATGCCTGGGTAATGGGTTTCAGATGTTTTCTGCATTCACTGAGAGGACCCTGTTGTTCCCCCCATATCTCTGAGTGTGCGACGTGCTATGGGGACTGATGCAGTGTTACACCCACCTCATGTTCTCGGGACGAGCCCCATGTTTTCATGTCGTACTCAGGATTGAGTTTGCTGTTGTTCCATTAAGCATGTTTTAGGCTGATGTCCATGAAAGGTGTTATGGGTGTGGTGTGGCTTTTGTTTGTGTCTTGGTGTGATACCCAGGGTTGTGTTTCCCTCATAAAAGGAGTGGAAGATCTTTTTGCCTCTTGTATTTTTTAAATAGTTGGCCTAAGATTGTTGTTATTTCTGTTTTATGTTGGACAGATTCACCTTTAACCACCTGGGTTTTGTTAAAGATTTAATTATTTATTTGAAAGACGGACTGATAGAGACAGAGTGAAAGGTCTTCCATCTGTTGGTTCACTCCACAAATGGCCACAGCAGCCAGTACAAGGCCAACCCAAAGGTAGGAGCCAGGAACTCTATCCAGATCTCCCACATAGGTGACAGGGGCCCAAGTACTTGAACTGTCTTTTACTTTCCCAGGTGCATTAGCAGAGATCTGGATTGGAAGTGGAGCAGCTGGGGCTCAAATTAGCACTCCTGTGGGCATTGGGATGCCAGTGTCATAAGTGGCAACCTAACCCGCTGCACTACTGTGGTGGAATGAGAAGGTCATGCCAAGATGGCCGCTGGCAAGCGAATCCAGCGCAGCACACCACGACTCCCACCACTGGCTGGTACACTTTGTTATGAAATATGACTAACCATTTGAGTAAAATAACTATGCTTAATGAAAACATTTTAATTTTTTTTCAAGATTTATTTTATTTATTTGAAAGAGTTACAGAGAGAGGTAGAGACAGAGAGAGAGGTTTTCCATCTGCTGGTTCACTCCCCAGATGGCCGCAACGGCTGGAGCTGTGCCGATCCAAAGCCAGGAGCTTCTTCTGGGTCTCCCATGTGGTTGCAGGGGCCTAAGGACTTGCTATCCCAGGCCATAGCAGAGAGCTGGAAGGGAAGAGGAGCAGCCAGGGCTAGAACTGGTGCCCACATGGAATGCTGGTGCTTCAGACCAGGGTGTTAATCCGCTGCGACACAGCGCCGGCCCTAAGCCTTTTAATTTTTATAAGATTTATTTATTTATTTGCATTTCATAAGTACTACTTTAGGAAAACAGTGATTCTTCCCAGCATACCCACCCTCCCATCCACTCTCACACCTCTCCTTCTCCTCCCTCTCCCATTCTCAGTCCGATTTTCCATTAAGATCCATTTTAATTAACTTTATACACAGAAGTCCAACTCTATACCAAGTGGAAGGTCCAACAATTTGCATGGAAAACAAAACAAAACAAAAAACTGTTGCTCAACAGTCGAGACAAGGGCTGTTCAAAGTCATTGCATCTTGAAGTTAATTTCACTTCTTCATTTTTTTTTTTTTTAGAATCTTAATTAAGGAAGCACTCAAGAACTTTTGCAGTTACTTAGACATAATTATAGTACAACTCTTTGAGGACAGAGGTCCTGCATGGAAAGTTAACGCACAATAATTCTTGTTGTTAATTAACAATTAACACTCTTATGTATGATGTCAGTGATCACCAGAGGCACTTGGCATGAGCTGCTTAAGCTATGGAAGCCCTTTGAATCCACAAATTCCCTCAGTGTTTAGACAAGGCCATAAGCAAAGTGGAAGTTCTCTCCTCTCCCTTCAGACAAAAATATATCCTTCTTTGATGACCACTTTTTTCCACTGGTGTCTCACCCACTGAGGTCTTTCATGTAGGACATTTTTTGCCACAGTGTCTTGGCTTTCCATGTCTAAAATGTTCTTGTGGGCTTTTCAGCCAGACCAGAATGCCTTAAAGGCTGATTCTTAGGTCAGAATGCTACTTAAAGTGATTGTCATTCTATGAGTCCACTGTGTGGACTGCTTCCATGTTGGTGCATTCAATCATTTTTGATTCTATCTATTACTATTACCAGACCTTTAATTCTAGCCAGATGGTCACTTTAACACTTAAGATGGTATTTTTACAACCTAGCTTAAGGGGATTTGGGGTCCCATGGCAAGTTTTTAAACTGTACCCTTAGAAGTAAATCCATAGGAATGTATGCAGAACTGTACAGCTTCACAGTTACAGGCTTTATACACTTCATAATTACAACTTTAGGGACATGGTGATTCTTCCCACCATGCCTGCCCTCCCAATCATACTCCTACCACTTTTCCTCCTTCCCACTCTTAGTATTTTTTTTTTTTTTACTGAGATCTATTTTCAATTAACTTTATATACATATGTTTGGCTCTATGTTAATAATTCAGCAAATAGACTATATATATAACAATGCTGTTCCTCGACAGTAGAGACAAGGGCTGTTCAAGTCATTGCTTCTCAAAGTCCGTTCCAAGACTACAGATCACCTTTTAGGTGCTCTGTTATCACAGGTCAGGGAGAACATGTGGTATTTGTCCCTTTGGGAATGGCTTATTTCACTAAGTATAATATTTTCCAGTTTCATGCATTTTGTTGCAAATGACCAGATTTCATTTTTTTAACCACTGTGTAGTATTCCATAATGTACATATCCCATAATTTCTTTATCTAGTTTTCAGTTGATGAGCATTTGGGTTGATCCCATGTCCTAGCTGTTGTGAGTTGAGCTGCTGTAAACATGGGGGTGCAGATAACTCTTTCATATGCTGATTTCGTTTCTCGTGGGTAGATTCCCAGGAGTGGGATGGCTGGGTCGAATGGTAGGTCTATATTCAGATTTCTGAGGGACTCCATGCTGTCGTTCCCCAGCAGCGTCCCTCACCAGGAAATCAGGGAGCCCTGAGCTTGTCGAGCCTCCACAGTGACTGCCCAAAGTCTAGCCACAGCCTGAGCCTTCCCACACAGCCTCAGTGCTCTTACAGTCTCGGCATTCTCACAGGTCAGGCACACGAGCCTCCCACATCACAAGCACCCAGGTCAGGCACACGAGCCTCCCACATCACAAGCACCCAGCCCCCGTCTGTTCTCCCTGCCAGACTCGGAGCCTCTGCCTGGCTGGTTGCTGAGCATGGACGCAAGCAGCTGGTGCGGATGTTCGTATGTCAGCAACGGCTCCCACTCTCTCGGCTTGTTACAGGACACTGTTGCAGGGTGATCAGAGAGAGAGAAACGCCCTCCCCCTTCTCCTCTAGTTTGTCAGGTACAGTATCCCCCACAGGGCTCCAAGGCAGATTTCCTCCTGGCATTTACTGCAGCTTTATCGCCAGTGGCCTGGGCTGCTGCAGTGTGGTCTCACCTCACTCTCCTAAGCTGGTGCGGAGGCTCTCAGCTACTGGGATCCTGATTGTGCGTGTCCACACCCTCCACGTAGGTCTACTGTGTCCCTCCAACCTGCATGGACTTTCCTCTGCCGTTTTCCCCCAACTCTTCCCTGGGACTGTACTCTCTCCACTTTTTTAAACTATCTTTTCCTAGACTAGAGTGGTACGCTGTCTCCCTACTCTGACATTGTAATCCAGTATATTTATTTAGCACTTTAATTTTTATATGAGCATAAAATCAAAAAGCAGTGTATCCTAGAAAAAAAAGGAAATTTAAAAGTATTCTGATTCATTACTCAATTCAAATTTGTGACTTTATATCATTTTGTTTATTTGATATTGATCTTTTTTTCATAGACAGGAAACTAGTTTTACTGTTTGGTTTGTCCTGTTTCAGCCATGTGCCTGAAGTTGTGTAGTTGTCCCTCCTTTTTCTTCTGTGTCTTGATGTGATAGATGCGGAGCATGTTCTGTGTCCAGCACTATGTGTCGTCACAGCGTGGTCCATTCAGTTGTGGCCTTGTGCCTCCAGAAGGCATCCTGAAGCTGTGAGGTCACCACTCTTGGCACTTGGTGGTCAGAGAAGGAAGAGTTGTCTTCTTGCTGCTTTGCTGCTGGCGAGAGCATGTGGACGTTTGGGAAACGGGTTTCTGTCTTTTGTGATCAAGCAAATTTATTAACAACCAGGAGGCCACAGTAATTTTCAATAAATCATGACTTGCTGATTTATTTCAAAAGATCCATATAGCAGTAAACAATACCATTTACATTTAATTAGTTTTATTGAACGAAAGGCCATTTTATTGGTAATGAACCACATGTTATGATTAAGGGTGTATTTTAATGACCTTTAAGTAATGCAAACAAATGTTGCCCTTGACCTAATAGCACAAGCTTTTCTGCCTTATTGAAAACTTCAGAATGATTTCTAAATTATCATGAAAAGCTCCGAATGACATTCTCATTATTGTGCCATTATTCTGGCATTTGATGTCTAATATGCTAGATGAAATGTTTCCCTCTCAGTGCCCCTGTGCGCAGACCTGAGGGCTTGCTGGCTTTGCTTCATTTGCATGTGTCAAAAGGCAGCTGCTAGGTGAAACTTTCTTGCTTTGAAAATCACTGTGGCAGTGAAGTGCGTACTTGCTAGGTGATTCTCAAACGTGCCTTGTCCGTGGGGTCCCTTTGGCTCCTTAATAACGTGCTAACAGTATTTTCGTAAGTCTCAGACGTATCTCCACTGGTGTAAATGAGCCTGACTCAGTTAACTTGGAAGTCCGTGGTTGTGGCCTCCTCCTGAGTCTGAGCAGCACCAGTGCCAGGGAGGGGCTAGTGTGCTCCCTGCCCTGTTCTTGGGGGGTGTGGCTTAGCTTTCTTAAGCACGGGTCCTCTGGCAGGTGGTGGGGCAGGGGCAGGGGAGTTTCCTTCCCAGCAGCAGGGTCTTTGAGGAGGCTTGAGCGAGAATCTCACGAACAGTGGTCTCTACACCCACGGGACAGCTCCGCCGGCGTCTTGAGCTCCATCTTGCATCAGCATCTTCCGTGGACGAGAGTAATCTGGGGGGACTCAGCACTGCACCTCGTTCCTTCCTCTGATGTTGGAAGCATCATGTTCTATGTTTTTTCTCTTTACTGTCAAAGACTAGAATGGGAGGGATTGCGTGGCGTAGCAGTTGAGTCACCCCTGGGTGACCAGCATTGTGTATTGGAGTGCCTGGTTTGAGTTGTGGCTACTCTCTTTTTTATTTGAAAGTCAAAGTTACACAGAGAGAGGTCTTCCATCTGCTGGTTCACTCCCCAATTGGCTGCAATGGCCGAAACTGTGCTGATCCGAAGCCAGGAGCCAGGAGCTTCTTCTTGGTCTCCCACATGGGTGCAGGAGCCCAAGGACTTGTGCCATCTTCTACTGCTTTCCCAGGCTATAGCAGAGAGCTGGATCAGAAGTGGAGCAGCCAGGACTTGAACTGGCACCTATATGGGATGCTGGCACCGCAGGCAGCGGCTTTACCCGCTACGCTACAGCGCCAGCCATGGCTACTCTCTTTGAATCCAACTTCCTGCTAATGTGCACACTGGGAAGAGCAGGAAACCCAAATTGTGTTCCTAGCTGCTGGCTTCAGGTTGGCCCAGCCCTGGCTGTTGTGGGCATTTGGAAATAAACCAGTAGATGGAAGATCTGTGTGTGTGTGTGTGTGTGTTTGCATTTCAAATAAAATGGAGTTGAATAAAGACTAGAGTGATCCTCTTTACTGAAACTTGATTGATACACCCCAAGTCAAGCAGAAGTTTTCCTCCTCCGCTCGTCAGCCAGAGGTGGATGTCCCAGACATGTCCTCTTCAGTGTGTGACTTTGCACAGCAGGCCCAGTGGCTGCTCTGCCTCTGTGCTGGCCAGCAGCAGAGGGGGAGGAGGACACAGTGAGTGCTGCAGCCAGGTGTGGCCTCCCCCCAAGCCCGTCCACTCCGTTTTCCCTAGTTGGTCATGTGGTTGTGGCCAGCTGTGGTACATGTTGAAGAAGGTGTTCTGGTGTGAAGACCCCTGCCCGTCTGCAGCTTAGAAGTTCTCATTGGCGGGGAGCCGGGGAGACAGGTGGACTGTGCCCCAGCAGGCCCTCCGTTGCCCTGCCTCCTACATTGCCTACTGAGCAGGCTGCACTGAAGCTGCTGGGTCTTCTTGCCCTGAGAATACGTGGCTCTCCTGGCGGTTGCCCTCGGGGTTTCCGTTCTGGTGACGTCATTTACTCTAGGCTAGTTCTTCAGGACACTGAGCTCTGGATACATTTGTGTGTTCCGGACACTTACGCTGGAGAGATTGTAGCAAATGGAAAGCCCTTCCATTTCCCACCACCTCTACTAGTGACTGCTTTCCACTTTTTCTTCCAAAGCCTGGGCTGGTCCTGTCCCTCCGAGCTTTCCGGAGACCCTGATAGCTCTTCAGTCCCTCCCCCTTCCCTGACCTTCTCTTCCACCTGGTCGCTTCCCGTCGTCCCCTAAGGCTTGGAGCCTACTGCGTTCCTCAAGTCTTCCTTCAGCTAGCTGTTACTTCAGCTTTGGCTTAACTGAATATTTTTGGAGTTCTGTTTTAATTTAGCTGTTGACTTTGTAGCTCTACCTTTTTCTGTAGTTTCCACAGGTTGTAATTTGCTTTCAATTTTAAGTGTTTTGTGAAAAGTTAAAATTGTATCACTTCACATACAGTGTAAGAACCTTGTCACTGAATAGATCTACTGTATCCTGCATCTCCTATGTGCTATACTTCTAAATATCTCCTGTATTTGTCTGTGTTATAAAGTGCTGCATCACAGGTTCATCTGCATTTTAAAGAAATCAGAGGAAAAATAGAATTTTAATTTCCCTCCTGATATTTACCCATTTCTGTTCCCCTCATTGCTTTTTGAAGAGCTGAGCTGCTTCTCCCTTAGCCCAGCACGTCCCTGAGCATCTGCGTCATGCATGTCTGCTGGAAGTGAGACCGCGTCTCGCCTGTGTTCTCAAGGATAGTTTTGCTCAACATTGACTTCTTTATGGCCAAGCTTTCTCTGCCTCTGTAACACTTTAAATGTTTATTCTGGGGCTAGTGCTGTGGCATAGCAGGTGGGGCCGCCTCTTTCGGTGCCGGTATCCCATGTGGGCACCGGTTCGAGTCCCAGCTGCTCCACTTCCGATCCAGCTCTCTGCTGTGGCCTGGGAGGGTAGTGGAGGATGGCCCAGGTCCTTGGGCCCCTGTGGCCATGTGGGAGAGCCCGGGGAGACTCCTGGCTCCTGGCTTGGGATTGGCACAGCTCTGGCCATTGCAGCCATCTGGGGAATGAGCCAGTGGATGGAAGGACCCCCCCCCCCCCCGCCTCTCTCTGCCTCTCCTTCTCTGTGTGGCTCTTTCAAGTTAATAAATAAATCTTTAAAAAAATGTTTATTCTACTGTTTCCTGCTTCTTTTCATGAGAAGTTAGTGGTATTTTGATAGTTGCTCTGCTGTATGTAACCTGTCATTTTTCTCTAGGTATTTCTGGAGTTTTCAAAATCTTACTCTGTCTGAGGTTTTTCTGAGCTGCCTGAGTCTGTGCATTTTTGGCTGTCTGCAGAGTTGGCGTATTTCCAGTCACTATTTCTTCAGGTAGCCTACCTTCCCGCCTGCAGGAAGAATCACAGAAAGAGAAGGAAGCAGAGAAAGAGACCTTCCATCCTCTGGTTCACTGCCCAAATGGCTGCTGGGGCGGGGCCCCGTTAACACCAGGAGCCTGGAGCTCCATCCAGGTCTCCCACATGGGTGCAGGGGCCCAAGCACTTGGGCCATCTTCTGTTCCTTTCCCAGGCCATAGCAGGGAGCTGGATCTGTAGTGGAGCAATGGAGACTTGAACCAACAATGCCCATTTGGGATGCTGGCATCGTAGGCGTTGGTCTCCCTGCCAGGCCACCGCACCAACCCCAGAGAGCTCCCCTTTCCTACTCTCCCACCCCCTTTTAAGCCCAATTATGAGCCTGCTGGGTGTCTTGAGATTCCCTCCCTGGCTCTGCCTCCATGTCCATCTAGAGATCGTTCTTCCTGTGCTCTGGCAAACCCCCTCTGCACCTGTCTTCGGTTCACCACCTCTACTCTGCTGGCTCCACTCTGCTGTTGGATCCATCTGCACGATTCATTTCACATACTTAGCTTTTGCAAGTCTACAATTTGCATGTGATTCTTTTTTTTTTGTTTGTTTGTTTTTCTTTTAAGCGTACTTTCTCCTTCTCTGCTGTGATTTCTTGTTCATACTTTCAGGGCATATTTTTGAGAATTTCAGTCTTCAGGGTGTCATGAAGCTGCTTTGACATTCTCATCCCTTACCTTGGATCTCTGATCCTCTCATGACTGGTTTCATTGACTTTATTTCTAGACTTTGGAACTTGTGGTTTGATTGATTGATTGAAAGACTGAACGACATAGAGGATGGAGGGGTACTGAGGAAGGAGAGAGAAAGAAAGAGTGAAACCAAAACAGAGACAGAGATACGGCTTTTCACCTGCTGTTTCACTCACCAGGTGGTTACAACAGCAAGTCTGGGCCAGGTTGAAACCAGGTTCTCACGTGGGTGGCAGGGACCCAACACTTGGGCCATCATTTGCTGCCCTCACAGGCACCTTAGTAGGGAGCTGGATTGGAAGTGGAGCAGCTGGAACTTAAATTTGGATTTTATCTTCAACTTTATTAATGACGCATGGATACTGGATTCTGTTAGGTTTTTTGAAGAATGTTGGCTTTTTGTGCGTTTGACTTTGTTGTAACAGGTTGTTACTTGGATGGAAACTTTGTTGATGTAGCTGAGCTGTGCTGCCTGAAATCCGCCCTGACCAGGAGTGCTTCATGCTCAGACTGAGATTACACTCGCAGGGGAAGGCCCTTGTCCGGTGCCGGCCTTCAGAGAGTTCAGTTCCATTCTCGCGTTCCTGCTCCTGAGGCCACCCTAACCTCTGACCTCTGCTTCTTCATGTCTGGGATCTGTGGGTTTCCACCTGAAGCGCGGCAGTCACACTGGCACATTCCCACATGCTTCCCCACAGAAAGGGAGCCGTGACCCTGCAGGTGGCAAGCCGCTGTGGCTGTGGTCCAGATGTGAGGACTTGTCCTAGGACGTGCAGGTCTCAGAGTCCCTCCTCTGGGCTGTGATGTGTCACAGCAGAAGGGCTGGGTGTGGAGTCCAGAGGAAGCCAGCGCCAGTGTCCAGGGCTGCTCTCCAGTGGAGTCACAGAGGCGCCAGGTCAAGACCAGTGGGTGACATTTTCTCCTTCTGCTGGGGGAACTACTTAGAGCTTTATCCCTTGGGAGCGTTGCTGGGGGCTGGTCACAAAAGCACCAACCAAGATTTCAGGATCCCAGGAGGAAAGCAGCTTTGAGGATGAACCACATTGCTGTGCACGGCTGTAGCACAGTGAGCCTGCCTCCTCTCAGAAGGCTGGGAGCCCTTCCTGAACCCCCATTACCGAGCCTCCTCCTCAAGGGCCACCTTGTGCAGGCCCTTCTGAAGGCCAGGGCCCTGGACCTGCGGCGGGAAGTTGTCTCTGCGTGGCCTGTCACGCTGGCCTGTGTGTCTGCAGCCCAGTTGTGAGTGGTATTGTTGCTTGTGGGACCTCACGGCACCGAGCGAGCCTGCCCTGTAGTGCTGGTCTCAGGAGCACCCGACTGGCAGGTGGAGCAGGGCCCGTGCACCAGCAGTTCACTGAGACTGGTGCTGTGGCGTGCGAGCACAGAGAGCCCGCTGCCCGTCTGAGTGGATGTGCGCACAGTGGCAGCAAGGGGAGCTTCTAGAACAGTTCTGAGGGACAAAAGTCATTTAGGCTCCCTTCTTCAAACTGCCCTGTATCAAAATTTTTTTTTAAAGATTTATTTATTTTTTGAAAGTCAGAGTTACACAGAGAGGAGAGGCAGAGAGAGAGGTCTTCCATCCGCTGGCTCACTCCCCAGATGGCCACAACGGCCGGAACTGCGCCAATCCGAAGCCAGGAGCTTCTTCCGGGTCTCCCACACGGGTGCAGGGGCCCAAGGACTTGGGCCATCTTCTACTGCTTTCCCAGGCCATAGCAGAGAGCTGGATTGGAAGAAGAGCAGCCGGGACTAGAACCAGTACCCATATGGGATGCCAGGGCGTTAACCCACTGCGCCACAGTGCTGGCCCCAAAATGTTTTAAAAAAAAAATTATTGGAAAAGTAAAGTGACGTGGATAGATAAGTCTCCTGTATACTGAGTCACTCACTGCTCAGGTGCCCCCAGCAGCCAGGGCTTGGGCTTGGTTGGGCTGAAGCCAGGAGCCAGGGACTCTGTCCAGGTCTCTCCCATGGGTAGCGCAGGCCCAGGAACAGGGAGCTGAATCGGAAGCAGAGGTAGAGCTCCACCCAGGCCCCCAGGACGGAACGTGGGATCCCACACTGTAGCTTAACCCCACACGCCCCGCGTCTGTGACCAAGTGTCGGGTCCGTTTCTTCTCTGTGTGACAGAATCTGCTGCTCTGCTTGGCAGCCATGTGCCTTCACACCCCTTCTTTCCCCAGATGTTTCTTTCATCTGGAAGGATTCTGTATGCAGGAAGTACAAAATTTCTTTTTTCTTTTTTAAAGGAAAACATTTTTTATACACCTTAACCAGCACTGACACATCATGTTTAAGAATCATTCAAGAAGAAATTCTGAATGTTCAAACATTTTCAAAATGCCTATATAATCTCCACCCCTTTCGTCCTAATGGTTTTTCCTGGGAAAGGCCCTCTGCTTTCTGGGTCCTAGCACCCAGCCCTCAGGCTGCCTCTCTGGGAAGTGAAGGTGGAAGTTTGGCCACTGCTGCTGCCAACTGCAGCTGCTCTGGGTGGCCATGCACCCCGTTCCCAGCACTGAGACTCCCCTGGGACATGTGGGGCTCCCATCCCTGCCATGTGCCTTCTCAGCTGGCTGCTTTGGCCAGGGCCGCAGTTAGGACCCTGGGCTCTGTGACTGACAACAGCTCAGTTTCAGGTGCCTGGCCCCGCAGAGAAAAGCCCTGTGTCTGTGGTATGTTCTGGTTCCTGGCTGCTCAGGGGTCTGACACTACAGCCACCCTGCTCTCTGAGCCATGCGTGGGAATCTGTCTGCTCTCAGCGTGGCCACCACAAGCCAAGACTGAGACGGCCTCTGGCAGACAAGACCCCCCCTGAATCAGGTCACTGAGCACTTGGTGTGCACATGACTCCAGCCTCGTCTGTCTTGGTTGCACCTCCAGAGTGAGAACCACGTGGAAGCCCGGTGACGGGCGCTTGCAGAGCACCTCCCCAGTGGTTGGTGCAAGGCGCTGCCAGAACCAGGAGAAGGCGCCACACTCTGCTGAACTAAAAAACGCTTTCTTTAGTTATCTTCTGGCCTAAGTCAGAGTGTTGGCACACAAAATCTAAGAAAATCAGGGGTCACTTTTGGTAAATGTTATATGGGTATGAGAAATATTTTTTTTTGACAGTCAAGTGGATAGTGAGAGAGAGACACAGAGAGAAAGGTCTTCCTTTTTCCGTTGGTTCACCCCCAATGGCCACTGCAGCCGGCGCGCTGCAGCTGGCGCACCGTGCTGATCCGAAGCCAGGAGCCAGGTGCTTCTCCTGGTCTCCCATGGGGTGCAGGGCCCAAGGACCTGGGTCATCCTCCACTGCACTCCTGGGCCACAGCAGAGAGCTGGACTGGAAGAGGAGCAACCGGGACAGAATCCAGCGCCCCAACTGGGACTAGAACCCGGTGTGCCAGCGCCACAGGCGGAGGATTAGCCTAGTGAGCTGCGGCGCCAGCCGAGAAATATTAATTAACATTAATTTGCAACTGGAAGTGTAATGTGTGGTGACGTTGTGATTAACTCCAGCGTTCTGTATTGCAGGACCTTTTTTCTATCAGTGCTTACGTTTATGCCCAGAAGCCACAACTGGACATTCACAGCTTTGAAGGGACTTTTACCAGGGTAAGTCACAGCTGTTGTGCGCTGCAAACACATTTGCTGTATGTATAAGTTGAAATTACTGAACCTTTTTTTTATTAATTTATTTTTATTTTACTCACAAGGTAGAGAACAGAAAAGAGAAAAAGTGATACCCCATCTGCCAATTCACTCCTTAAATACCTGCAACCACCAGGGCTGGGCCAGGGCCGAGCCAGGAGCTCACTCAGTTCTCCCTTGTGGGCATCAGGGATCCAAGTACCATCACCACCTACTGCTCTCCAGGGTGCACACTCGCAGGAAGCTGGTTCAGAGCCAGGGCTTGAACCCAGGCACCCCAAATGGGGTGCAGGCATCACAGAAGGCCCTTCGGGCCCAATGCCTGTCTCCCCGCCTGCTCTGGAGACAGTAAGAGTGATGCAGTCAGAAGCTGCTTAATTTTTTTTAATTTTAAGAGATTTATTTATTTCATTTGAAAAGTATAATGAGAGGGAAACAGAGAGAACCATCTTCCATCTACTGCTTCACTCCCCAAATGCACGTGACACCTGGAGCTGGGGCTGGGCCAACCGAAGCCAGGAGCTAGGAGCTTCATCCATATCTCCCTCGTGGGTGCAAGGACCCAAGTACTCAGGCCGTCTTCCACTGCTTTTCCAGGGACATAAGCAGAGAGCTGGATCTGAAGTAGAGCAGCTGGGACTGGAACTGACACCCATATGGGATGCTGGCATTACAGGCCACGGCTTAACCTGGTGCGCTACAGCATTGGCCCCGGAATCTTTCTTTTTAAAGCTGTATTTATCTGAAAGGCAGAACGATAGGGAGAAACGGATCTTCCCTCTGGTGGTTCACTCCCCAAATGCTGTAAATAGCTGAGGTTGGGCCACATCAAAGCCAGGAGCCAGGAGCTCCATCTTGGTCTTCCATGGGTGGCAGGCACCCATGTACTTGGGCCATTATCCACTGTCTTTGTAGACAACATCAGCAGGAAGCACATCAGAGGCGAGGCATCTGAGACTCAAACTGGCACTTGAGGGCTGACCCCCTCGCTGTTGGGAGGAAGTCAGTTGGCAGCAGACGCTCACACTCAGCACAAGCAGCAAGAAGAGAACAAGGCCATGTTCTCGGGCGCTGCAAGGGAAGAAACCCTCAGCCTCCACGGAAGCTGCTTCTGCAGGTCAACAGAGAATGGTTTTCAACACACACAGTTCAGGGCGGCTGTGCTTGGCCAGCAGACAAGATGGGACTTCCAGGGAGGTTTCCTGGCCAGCACTGCAAGTGGTCATCTAGTCTGAGAGTTGGCAGAGGTAGGAGACTGCATCGAAGGCAGTGCCTGAATGTCCAAGAAGCAACAGAAGCACCTCACCGGCTGTTGGCTTGGTTCAGGGTAGTCAGAGCCTTGGTCCACATCTGATGAGTTCAGTGGTGGGAGCGGAAAGAAGGTGGGGGCAGGCCAGGAGACCCCAGTGCTGGCAGTAACATGTACAGACCTTACTAGGAACCAAAATGAACTTTTTAAAAAAGAGATTTATTTTATTTATTTGAAAGGTAGAGTCAGAGAGAGGTCTTCCATCAGCTGGTTCACTCCCCAAGGGCCCCAGTGACCAGGCCTGGACCAGGCTGGAGCCAGGAGCTTCTACTGAGTCTCCACTTGGGCACAGGGGTCTAAGCACTTGGGCCATCTTCCACTGCCTTCCCAGGCCATTAGGGAGCTGGATTGCAAGTAGAGCAGCCGGGACACGAACCAGCCCCCATATGGGATGTCGGCATTGTAGGTGGCGACTTAACTGACTGCCACAACGCAAGCCCCAAAGTGAACTTTCCAGCCCTCAGTTCAAGCTGATCAGCGTGTGCAGTGAGAGCGGCAGCACACGCAGTTGTTTCTGCGTTTAAGAAATGTTTTCACGTAGTCTCCATTGTATCTAAAACTAATTCTCTCAGAAAGCTAAATTAAAGAAAGGCAGAGATACCACAAGAAAAAGCAGAGAGAAAACACGAGTTACAGCCTTGGTATTTAACAGAACAGAATCTCGGTGGAATTTGGAATGAGACAGAGATGCTGTGGAAATGAGAGCCGTTAGAAGGAGACTTGAAAATCTGTTGGTTGGAAGTGGTCAGGTAGGCAGACAAGCTGAGGAAGGTGCGGGTGGATCTGCCGATCTGCTGAGGAAGGTGCGGGTGGATCTGAGCTGCAGTCAGGAAATTGCTTTTTTTTTTCAACTTCTGCTGATGTTCGTTTCTCGGTGTGAATGGGACACCAGAAAACATGGATTGTGCGCTGTGTACTGAGAAAGCCACGGGTTCCATGTGCAAGCAGCACCGCACTCTGGACAGCGATGCAGCACAACCAGGAAAGCAAAGGCTGCACGGTTGAGTCCGCCTGCTCGTACGCAGGAGAGCATGGGGGTGCTCACTGGCGCTGCGGCTCTCCCTGCTGCAACAGGCCTCTGTTCCTAGAGCTTCTGTCTGCTTTTCCTGCTTCCACTCTCTTCTACTCTGTTCTGCCTTTCTTTGCTCTCTTTTTTTAACTTTACTGAAACTGCATTTATTTATTACTGAAGCTACTTATTATCTCATAAAGATATTTGAGCCATGTTGTCTCTAAAGCCGTTTTCATACTGTGTCTGGAGTGGTTGCTGAAGGTCCATTTTTTTTTTCTTTTTAATTTTATTTTTTGACAGGCAGAGTGGACAGTGAGAGAGAGAGACAGAGAGAAAGGTCTTCCTTTGCCGTTGGTTCACCCTCCAATGGCTGCTACGGCCGGCGCACCGCGCTGATCCGATGGCAGGAGTCAGGTGCTTCTCCTGGTCTCCCATGGTGTGCAGGGCCCAAGCACTTGGGCCATCCTCCACTGCACTCCCTGGCCACAGCAGAGAGCTGGCCTGGAAGAGGGGCAACTGGGACAGAATCCGGCGCCCCGACCGGGACTAGAACCCAGTGTGCCAGCGCTGCAAGGCAGAGGATTAGCCTAGTGAGCCGTGGCGCCGGCCCTTTTTTTTTTTTTTTTCCTAAATATTTATTTATCTGAGAGAGTATGGAGAGAAGGAGAGAGAGAGATTGAGATCTTCCATCTCTGGTTCACTCCCCACATGGCCGCAGTAGCTGGTCTGGGCCAGGCCAGAGCCAAGAGCTTCTGGGTCTCCCATGTGGGTGCAGGGCCCACACGTGTGCCATCCTCTGCTTTCCCAGGCCATGGGTAGGGAGCTGGGTCAGAGCTAGAGCACCCATAGTGGGTGCTGTCCCTGCAGGTGGTGGCTCCACCCACATGCCACAGTGCCGGCCCCTCGGTTGGTGGGTTTTGGAAGGGTGTCAGCTGTGCCGCTGGCTTTCTAGGGCCAGGGCTGAGTCTTCCAAGGCATCCTCCCCACGGCCTTTGGCATTGTGTCCCCAGTGGTGGTCCCTCAGCGTGTGATGGCCCGGTATTCTCTCACATACGCACCCCTGTGACCACCTCAACTCCACGAACAAGTGGACTTCTGTGAGGCTTTCTTGAAGGTGATGGTAACCATGCCATTTCCTGGAAAGTTGCAGAAGTGCCGAGATAAACCTGCGAAGCCGTTGCCATCCCTGTGCTTGTCTTGGCAGGGGAGGGAGGGGAGCCCCTTACTGTGCAGCCGCCCCTTGGTGCGTGTGGGGCCTGGAGACATCAGAGTCTGCACACGCTCCAGGCCCTGTGAGACGGCGTCCTGTTTGCTTATGCCTGCATGTTGGGATCGTTCGTCTCTGGATTGCGTGTAATGGCTAACAAAGTAAATTCTGGACAAATAGTCTGTTGTTTAGGGAATAACGTCAAGAAAATAAACTGCATAGGTTCAGTACCGCCGTAACCATAGCCTTTGAAGGAGACAGGAGGTGACGGTGCTGTGGCAGTGGTACTGCAGCAGGAGCCCTGGGGGTGGAGTCAGAGGGCAGGGGCTGCAGCAGGAACCCTGGGGGTGGAGTCAGAGGGCAGGGGCAGCACAGGTAAACGCCAGTTTGGCTTTCTGGAGCTTCCTGGAATGTGTTTTTCTGAACGTTTCTGGCTTGGGTGGTATAGGTACGAGGGCTGGGTGTGTGCATTGTGATTTTGCACAGTGGGCACAGTCGCCTGGGTCTCGGCCAGCTTTCTGACCTGATCATCCTCGCGAGGAGGAGGACTGCTCAGTCTCTGTGGGAGCCCCAGACTGTGTGCACTCCGCATCTCCTCTGAGTGGAGGGTGCTCTGGCGAGCCCTGCTGTGTTCCTCAGTGGGCGTGGGAACTGCTGGGCCCTGGCCACATGTAGTTCCCTTGGTGCTGGGGTGTGACTGTGTCCCCTGGGGTCCGTGTGTGGGAACTTGATCCTGAGGCTGCAGTGTTGGGAGGTGGCACACGGACCGGCAGGGGTCTGTCCTTGTGAGAGTGGGTTCCTGATAACGGTGACTTTGGTCCTCACCGCTTCTCCCCTCTCCTGAGTTCCCACCCTGTGACGCTTTCTGCCATATTTGGACCCTCAACTGGGTTTGCCCCTTGATCCTGGACTTAGCTGCAGCGCTTGTGTTCAGTGGCACCAGCAGGCGGGAGCACCGCACGCGCAGCCGCCTTCACTCGGGATTTGAATGACAGCCTCACGGTCCGTTGGGTGGGTGGCCCTGGTGCAGTGCAGCCTCCTCCTCAGCCTTGCTCTTCAGGGGAGTCAGGTGCAGTGCCGCCTCCCCTCGACCTTGCTCGTCAGGGGTCACCCAGTGCCCCGTATTGCTTGTGCTTCCCTTTTTCATATGTGGGCCCGCTGTGAGGCTTGGGCGAGGTGTGCAGGCGTAACTGGCTGTGAGTGGGACTGGCACCGGCCCAGGGTGGGTTGAGGTCTGTGAGGAGCTCTCGCAGCCCCTCCCAGGGTAGGGTACCACCCACACACAGTGGGCAGCCTTCCGTGGCTGGTCCTTTCATTTGTCTTTTCCCAGCTCAAAAAAGCCAGAAACCCAAGCTCATCTTGTAGTTTTACTTTTGCGCCTACCTGCGTGTCTGATTTTTCCTTTTCCCGTGCTTTAGAGTGTGTGAGCATCCCCTGAGGATGAGCAGGCTTCTACTTTTGAGTGCTAGGCACTGGCTGCTTCAGGCTGAAGCAAGGGTTCCCTCATATGGTGGCCACGCAGGCCCGAATCTTGCCACAGAGGGAGAAGGTGGCGCCTTAACCTAGGGCATGGCTGCGCTGTTTCCACAGAGGGGAGCCTCTGCATCAGAAGCGAGATGCGGGGGAGGGTGCGCAGTGACCTCCCAGGCCCCAGTGTAGAAGGAATCTTGGGGAGGCGTGGTGCCCCCTGCTCCCGATGCAACCCTGGGAGCAGCAGCGGCTCCTGCACTGACCTGACCTGCGGGGTGCAGACACTAGGCCTGCCTGGTGGTGGGGATTTGGTAACTGGAACGGGGAGAGAGACTTGCTTCGGGCTCTTAGTTTAATAACACTAGGAGTTACTGCAAGTTCTTAATGACTGAAATTCAAATGAATAGCCTTTTGTTGCCTTCATTTGATGGCTTGTTACAGTTTTGTTTTTGTTTTCTTAAATAAGTCAGTCTGTAGGTCTGGATTATTTAAGATGCAAAATCTTCATCTTTGTGCATTTATGAAAAAGGGAGAAAAAGACATGTTAAATAGTTAGTTTCATAACTAGGAAATGGAACTCAGTTATTAAAATTTATCAACAACTTTCTTATAAAATGGTATCTTTATTTTTTAAGATTTATTTGTTTATTTGAAAGGTAGAGTTACAGAGAGAGAACCTTCCATTTGCTGGTTCAGTCCCCAAATAACTGCAATGGCTAGAGATGGTCCAATCTGCAGCCAAGAGCCAGAAGCTTCATCTGGGTCTCCGATATGGGTTCAGGGGCCTAAGGACTTGGGCCGTCTTCTGCTTTCCCAGGTGCATTAGCAGGGAGCCAAATCAGAAGTGCCGCAGCCAGGACTCGAACAGACACCATATGGGATGCCAGCACTGCAGGCAGCAGCTTTACCTCCTACGCTGTAGCACCAGCCCCCAAAATGGTATCTTTATTTTCCGTTTTTATGTTATAATAGGGAAAAGAGAAAGTATATCTTTTCATGTCAGCTTAAATACTAAATAAAACTCAGGAAATGAATTCAAAGTTCCTATGGCAGTGTGCAGAATCCAGTACAGACACACGCACCAGGGGTGATGTCTGCTCTTGTTTGCCTCCTGAGGTCGGGGCAATCCCAGGTACTGACTGTCTCATGGTTCAGCGTTGTGAAGATTCCTATTCTTGTTAAACTCACTGTTGAAGACCTCAGCAGGTGCTCTCTGGGCGTCTGGAGTCTGAGGCTGTAGCAGGTTTGACACTTGGTGGTGTTGGTAGTCTTCATCACATCCCACTCGCTGTTGTGTGTTTTCTGCTGTGATTGCTTTTGCAAATCGTAGGACACGCCTCATTGTTCATGAGTTTCCAATCAAAATTCTCTTAAAGTACAACTCTTATTTATTAAACTTTATTTATAAAAGTATACACTTTCAAGAAAACAACTTGAAGTTGTGACATTTTGTGTTCTCCCTACAAAGCAGATTTTATCTTTTCTTTCTTTTTAATTTATTTGAAAGGCAGAGAGAGAGAGAGAAATTGATTGATTGTCCACCTGTTGGTTCAATCCCCAGATAGCTACCACAGCTGGGGCTGGGCCAGGCTGAAGCCAGGAGCCAGGAGCTTCCTCCAGGTCTCCCATGGGGGTGCAGGGCCCCTAGCACTTGGGCCATCTTCCACTGCTTTCCCAGGGACGTTAGCAGGGGGCTGGATCAGAAGTGGAGCAGCAGGGACCCAAACTGGCACCTTTATGGGATGCTGGCATCACAGACAGCAACTTATCCTGATTTTCTCTCTTCAAGGGAGAAGGAAGCCCAAAGAGGAAGTTATTTAGAGACTTCCTATTCTGTACGCCCTGGGTTGGTAAAGGGCTACCTTTCTGGGTAGCTGTCAACACTGGAAGAATGTCGCGTGGTTACTCTGCCGTGGCCACTGCAGAACTGAGCAGGAAAAGCATGCGTGCAGTGCATTCTTCAAGCTCCGTGTGCGGCGCGAACACGTTCCCAGGATTCAGCAGCCGCAGCAAGGCGACGGGAACCGGCTTGCATCTCTGAAGCTGAGTTGTGGGAATCTGTTCGGGCAGTTCTAGAGTGGTACGCAGTGCTTGTATTGCTAATGCCTCGATTTCAGTTGGAGGTTGCTTGCGGCTCGACA